>NC_138575.1:218502872-218778088 GCF_964289735.1 Phaethon aethereus
TATAAAGCCCTGAATACAAAACCAGTTTATACTGGCATTCCAATCCTGCAAATGTGTCTTTACAAGACTCAGCTGCGGGAAGGACATTCATTTCCACTTTATAGATGGGGCACGTGAATCATAGGTGACTGGTGGCTTTGCATTGGTTCACGCCAGAAGGATTTTGGCACGCTGTGGATGATCCCGTAACAATACCAATAATAATCCTAGTAAATAGAAATCCTGGGTTCCCCTTCTGGGTCACAGCATGGAGATTTTTCCTATTCTTTCTCAGCTGTTTCTATTCGGTTTCTATTTTATTTTCCTAAATTGATCATAATGTAGGTGAAAAAAGCCTTATTTCCTTGGGATCGAAAAACTTCTCTGAAATATACAGCTACCAGATGATGTTCCTATCTGAACGATATTTAATACATTTGTTCTGCTGTAATTGAGAACACAGTCACGCTGGAGGATAAATTCCGGTGATAACACTGCAACAGTTTGAGTGTTTTCTCCATTATGCGTCTTTACAACAGAGATAACCTTTTGCTTATTGAAATATAATTGCATAGGGGGATAGTTGTTTTAAAACAGAATTAACAACACTAGCTGAACATTTTGTAGGAACTTCCTATAATAACCTTTTTTTATGTCAGCTTCTCTAGAGCACAGCATCACTTGTACTATAAAATTAATTGAAAATCGAAAACTGAGCAACAGGAGATCTTTGCTTTTCTTATAGCGCATTCCTGGAATTATCTGCAGTATAGAAACGCGGTACAAATGTCGGTCTTTGCTTTTCTTATAGCGCATTCCTGGAATTATCTGCAGTATAGAAACGCGGTACAAATGTCGGTGATATTTTTGTCAGCAATTACCCCACAGCAATATTAGAAAAGGATTCTCCCACACTTCCCTCACCCCATATATTGATATAGGATGATATTGATAGAGATCTGGCAGCTCTGCATCGATAGACGTGTTACTGTGTATTGATAAATTTCCAGCATAATCATAATATAGGCAGGATGTGCCACTACAATTATTTATTTGCAAATCTCCAACCAGTCCTTTCCCCAACTTATAATTAAAGTATTAATATATTATTATTAAATTCAAATGCTAATGTAAACTTGTTTTACTTTACTACATCGGAGGCCAGAACATGACCCTCCATATTGCTCTTCCCCAAATAACTTCGCGTTCTGCTGCTGCTGAGTTTCTGAAAAACCAGATTCAGAGCTGGAGACGAGGCTGCCCTCGAGAGTAAGGTATGCGCGTGCCAGCAAAGCTGCACGCGCCGCCGCCGTCTCCCTCCTGGGCTCGCGGGTGGCTGGCAAGCCTCTGCCGATGGCTCGCCGGCACGGCCACGGCACGGCCGAGTCGTAACAGCACCTGCAAGGTCCACTTCTACGTGGACCTTGGACTGCAGGCAGCCCGCTTCCCAAAAAAAAGTTGAGTCCTGGTGTCTGACCTCCTGAAGACTCTTTCTTTCATGGAGAGACCCTTCTGTTTCTAGCACGGGCTCTCCGTCATCAGTTACCCCAGGCTTTTCTCCAGCCATCCCTTCAGACAAGGTTCCAGCCACTGCCCTTTTCATGAAGCCTGGTCCTTGCTCTTTGCCCAGCCCTTTCTGTTGATGGCGTCATTGCCAGGCCCTGCCTGCTGGGCCAGAAGCAATTCCTCCTCTTCCTCCCGTGAGGAGCCTTAGCAGAGATTTTCTCTCTGCTGAGGACACCAGTGCTGCTGCTGGGTTCTCTTTGGTAGTGTGCTGGTTTTGGCTGGGATAGAGTTACTTTTCTTCACAGTAGCTGGTATGGGGCTGTGCTTTGGATTTGTGCTGAAAACAGCGTTGATAATTCAGGGATGTTTTTGTTATTGCTGAGCAGTGCTGACACAGTGTCAAGGCCTTTTCTTCTCACCCCACCAGTGAGAAGGCTGGGGGTGCACGGGAAGCTGGGGGGGGACACAGGCAGGACAGCTGACCCAGGCTGGCCAAAGGGATATTCCATACCATACGACGTCATGCTCAGTATATAAAGCTGGGGGAAGAAGAAGGAAGGGGTGGAGGGATGATCGGAGTGATGGCGTCTGTCTTCCCAAGTCACCGTTACGTGTGATGCAGCCCTGCTTCCCTGGAGATGGCTGAACCCCTGCCTGCCCGTGGGGAGTGGGGAATGGATTCCTTGTTGTGCTTCGCTTGTGTGCGCGGCTTTTGCTTTCCCTGTTAAACTGTCTTTGTCTCAAACCACGAGTTTCCTCACTTTTACTTTTCCGATTCTCTCCCCCATCCCACCGGGGGGGAGTGAGCGAGTGGCTGCATGGGGCTTGGTTGCCGGCTGGGGCTAAACCACAACAGGTAAAAAAGATCCTAAAGGACAGAATAACAGTTAAATTATTACTTTTTGCCTGATTTTGAGCTGACCTATTTCAGTAATGCAGTAAGCATCCCTGCTCCAGCCAACAGAGACAGTGAACCGTGATGCAGAGAGAGGACCCGGGAAGAGCTTCGCCACAGCTTGGCACGACCTCTTCTTCTGCCAAAACCACACGGTGCAGCTTCACGTCCAGGCTGCTCGTGTGAGCCATCGGTCATCACATGAGTAAGAGGTTTCCTACGTGGTCCCTGTTATTCGCCAGCGATAGGTCCCGATCCTTTGCGGTGGTGGTTTCCTCTCCCAGCCCGCCCCACGGCAGCGTTATTCAAGATTGGGAGTTAGCTGTCAGGAGGCTTTGGGGGAGTTTATTTTCCTTTGAGTCAAGCATCACTAATCAGACCTAGCACTTCCTCTCAGGCTTTATTAAACAGAAATCTCTAATCCAGAAAACATTTCCAATATTAAGACTAATTGAGTGTCATAATGTCAGCCAAGGTAAATAAGGCACAAAAGGAAAGAAATAAGCTCTGGGAGTGGAACGTGCTTTACTGAACACACATCTGCTACTCAGACCCATGGCTGTCACTCAGGGAGACATCATCCAGCAAACCTGATCAAACAAATCCCCCCTGAACTGATAAAGCAGAACAACTCTTCAGGTGGCTTAGCTGTCGCTTGAAAACCAGCCTGCAAGCCTGTGGGCTGACACTTGTCCTGGAAGGCAGTGAGGGTTTGAAGCTCTCCTCTGGGCTTCTGAAGGAGCAAGGTCAGATCCTGAGAGCTCTTTCCCGCTCCCTTGTTTTCCCTTGCATAGGAAAAGAAGTCTCTTCAGATTTATTTCTTCCTTTTTTTTTAAAAAGGGTTGCATAAAATTCAGGCAAAGTGAGTGATTTGCATCCCAGGTACGGCTATGTCATTTCAGTCAGTGCAGAGCTGGAGTTTTAAAACTCTGGTAATACAAGTGTTGACTTCTAGTGTGTACAAATATCCTGTTTATTACATTGCATTTTCTTTTGGCTACCTGTTTAGTATGAAAAAGAGAAAGAAAAACTTTCAAGAAGTAAATTGCTTGAGAAACGTTATTTAGTCATTCTTAGTTAAAGAAACTACAGCTATATGTATCTTCAATCTGCCTTTTTCTGCCTTTCCTTATCTTAAAAATATCTTATGCAGTACTATAAATAACAAGCAAAAGGGAAAGTGATGCTTCATGCAGGAGGGGAAAAACAGCAGCGGTTGTCCTTAATCATGATCAAACACAAATCCCGAGGATGAATGAATGTCCCTCCACGCATTTCCAGGCTGAACAGGACAGACTGAGTCCACAGGGACTTGCGTTTCAGACCTCGGTGTCAGTGTGCATTACCGTGGGCTCTGAAAGATGCTCTTAAAATGTTTCTAAAGAACCAAATGGAGCAACTCTCTCCAGCACGATGATCTGTGCTGTCCCTGCCGCAAGCTGGGAGGAGGGAGGGAGCAGAGCTCTCTTCCAGCTGTGCCCCAGAAACCCTTTGCAGCCGTAAGCAGTTAACACCAGGTTTGCTCCTTCAGGGTGTCGGGAGGGTGGATCACGGCGGAACACCCGCACCTGGAGTGCAGCGCCTGCACATTTCGCTTGCCAACAAGAGGGACGACTGCTTTTGAAGTCAGTGGCCAAAACAAATGGCACTAAGGCGTTATGCAGGATTTCTCTGTGAGGATGCCGCGGCGGAAAGGCTCTCCGACGCTGCTCAGTAGCTAAAGAATGAGGTCAGGCTTTGTTTAAGCAACACAGGAGGACGGGTGTATTTTTTTCCTGTAATGAACACGAAGCATTAGGCACGTGGCAGTAGGCTCAGCTGCTGTTGTGCAAAAGACACAACTCTTGGGAGAAAAAAATCACAAAGATGCAGCATGAGGTATGATGTAAACTCCTTCGAAATCTCCATTTCGCCTGCCTGCCTTTCAGCGATTGCATTGAAACGAATGTTCTAGGGCCCTTTTATGCAAAAAAGCCTTATTCCTGGGATGGCTCTTGCAAAATTCATGGCTGGTACTATTGCGTGCCCTTATGACATGACAGTAACATCCATTTGTATCAGCTTGGCACTGTGCAAGTAGGTCACGCGATTATGATGAAGTTAAAATGAATTTTGCCTTCCTTTAAACAGTAGTGGAACAGTTACCAACTGATTAAGGAAAACGTTAGCAAGTACCATTTTAATTGATTTGAATGCATGTGTGTTTTGTATTGGTTTAGTTTGAGGGCATTTTTAAACAAATAGCACTGTCATTGTGAGCCTTAATTAGATAATAAATTAATAGATAAATGGATTAGAAAGTTCAGTATGGCTTTCACAATTGCTGCTAGCAGCATAAAAATGAGGTGCTTGGTATTAGCAATGCTAATAAATGGCATAAGGAATGCACTTGGGGAGAATGATGATGTGGCAGCTGAGTGACTGGTGAGGACCATGGTCTTTCCTTTGCCCACACGTATTTTGGAAAACAAAGGTGCTCCTGTGCTTCCTTAGGAAAGATAACGGTGGTGTTGATCTGGAAGGGTAAATATGTCAGCTCCCCAGTGCACCTCAAAGCCTGCAGATTTAATGTGGGATTCATGAAAAATTCAGTAAGCACACAGGACATATTCTAGGGGTTAGACTGCATGGGGATCAGCTCAGAGATCTGCCAAGGAGAAAGGCTCAGGATGTGCAGAATATATTCAATAATGGGAAAAACTGCTTAACAGGGAGGGAAGTCTGGATCAGTTGGACTGGATACGAAGTACATGAAAATCATTAGGATCTTTCTGAAAAACAGCAATTTTGTGGATGTTGTGCTGCTTATTTAATTCTATCAAGCAGTAAAACCAGCCATATGGGTCTCGGTGCTGTTCACAGAGGTAGTGACAGTAACTCAGATAACAGACACAGAGTGCTGCAGGTTGGAAAGTGATGCAAATAATTGCTGGCATGAGTTCAGGCTGCGTGTCAAATACCTGAAATTAGAAAGTTGGAAGAGCACTTTCAATGCTATGGATGGAGTATTATGCAGCTTGCCTGAAGACACAGTGTAACTTGGATTTCTTTTTTTGGGTTGATTCCTCCTCAGATATAAGTGCCTACTTCATGGATGGCATTAGCCTGCAGCACTTGGTCACCAGAATTAGAGCAAGTTCTCAGAAAAGGTTTGAAGCCTTAATTTTGTTAAAGTCACTTTTATAATTCTCATCAGAGTATCAAAGAACAGCAACTTTCTTTAAAAATCTCTACTGGATGGCCAGTGTGGCTGAAATACGAATACTACAGAAGCGACTTTAGCACATAAAAGAAAACACTTGGATAGAGCTTATTCCTGTTTTTTACTACTTTTGATGCAATCGCTTCTGCTTCTCCCCTGAAGCTTGAGTTGTTGCAGATGATTTTCAAAGTGAGATGAACTTCAGCAATCAGTCCAGCCTTGGTTAGAAACTAACCATGGTGACAGCAACATCTTTTGGTATACATTTCAGCAGCATTTGGATAGACGCTTTTTTTTGTGGTAGTATTTAAGTACCTTGTGTAACAGCATTCTGTTGCTTTTATTAATGAGAGTTACAGTTCCATCTGACTAAAGGCCAGCCTGATAAAAAAAAGAGTAGTGTACTACCCCCTCAGCGACATCGTTAATAGTCTTATTAGCAATCTATCTATCTAGAATATAAATGTTCATTAAAAAAATACTGCAGCTACTGTATGGCATATTGCATGGTGTATAGACCTTACCGCTTGAGTAATTTAAAGCCTATCAGAGTAACGTACATGAAAATATATGAGGATAGAGTCATAGCCAGTCTTAGGTAGGAAGAGGTGAAGAAGATGCACGTGGTCTTTTTCACCTCGAGTTTTCAATGCTGGAGACATTCATCATCTGTTAGGTTGTTTAGCAAGTTTCTAATGAGTATCTTTCCCAAGTCTCTCTCCCACTCAAAGGGCTCCCATCCAAAGAAAATCTAAACAGGTTCAGAGATAGTAAATACATCACCCTGGGTTGTTGCATAAGCTCATGCAACACCAGCTCTCTGCCAGCCCCATGCACATCTGCTGTAAAACTTAAAGCCATGCAGCCACGTACCACAGTAATAAGGCTAAGCGGTTAAACCACAGTAAAAGAGGGGTCCATGGGTTCAGTGCATGGGCATACCAAGCTCAGGTCTTATTGCAAAGACTATGTCAATATATTTATTGACATATTTAGCCTGACACTCTGAGAAGAATGGGGAGAGTACTCAGCCTTCGGATCTGCTGGTGAAATCAGCCTTTTTAGGAAGCAATGCAGGTTTAAGCCAGGCTAAGAAGGAAAGAGAGCACACTCAGCAGGAAGAATATAGCTGCCATAACACAATCAGGATCTCAAGAAACATGGAAATCATAGACTCATAGAACAATTTGGGTGGGAAGGGACCTTTCAAGGCCGTCTAGTCCAATCCCCTGCCATGAGCAGGGACGTCTTCAACTCGATCAGGTTGCTCAGAGCCCCGTCCAACCTGACCTGGGATGTTGCCAGGGATGGGGCATCTTCCACCCCTCTGGGCACCCTGGGCCAGGGTTTCACCACAGTCACTGTCAAAAATTTCTGTGTTCTGTTTTTGGACTTTATTTCATTCCTTTCTGCTTTGAGTCTGCAGCTGGGATGGCTATTCATTTTGGCTAACTCTCCAGCATTGTACTTATGCTCCTACCTTGCACCTTCATTTCCAAGTCTGTTGAACTTCTGCCAGCCGAGAAGGCTGCAGCTTGCCTTCTTCCTGCTGTCTGCAACCTTTTACATAAAGTAATGGAGTTGGAAGAAATGTCAAAAAGGGGAAAAGCTGAGGGAAACTTTGATCAGAGGTCGGTCTCCAGAATTAAAATGACAGCTAGCTTCATGGGATTTCTGTAAGGCAACAGAAATCAGCACTGGGCCTCTTGTGAACAAATTGCTAGCACTGTTTCATGTATGGTGATGGCTCTTAGGACTTCTCTTGACATTTCTCTCTAATTGTGCAAGTTGATTGCCTTGAAATGCCATAGAAGAAAATGTTGGGATAGGCATTGTTCTCCTGCTCTGTTTCAGATGTAAGTTCTCCTGCAGGTTGTGTAAACCAGCATGCATAATACAGCCACATACTGAGCTTACAAGTGCCACACATGGCCACAAGCTGAAATTTGTCAGAAATTTTCTTCACATGCTCCTGTACTTCCTTCCTCCCCTCTGTCCCTGATTCCATAAGGATGACTTGGAGCAATTTCCTGTTCATGTAAGATCTCACCTCTTTTTTACATACCTCGCTGTTTCTACCACTAAAAATCATGTCCTGGGGGAAAGGATCTGCACTCTGCATTCAGCTGGTGAAACAGCTAGTTTTGTTTAGCAGATTTTTGTTTGGTGTGAATCCCTGCATTGTATATACCTGTTTCAAACACCATGGAAAGAAAATGTTTCCCTTCCAGAAGAGAATATGTGTTTGGCCTTGTAGATAGTTTAAGACATGCTGGTGTTCCAAACCCATCAAAAAGAAAAAAGAACAGAGGGAAGGCAGGGCAAGGGAAGACATGGGGAAACAAACAAAAAATCAGACCAAAAAGCCCTTTTTATTATTTAAACCCCTGTTCACGCTTTGCAGTTTAATATTCCCTCTACAAGAGATTGACTCAGGACCCTCAATCAAACTGACTGTACAAGGCACATATTAAAATCTACATTTGGGTCAGAGAAGTCTGTTTTCCAGTTTGAAACACAGGACAGAGCACTGAAGCAGAATAATCACGGTTCACCCTGTAGGTCTTTTCCATTCCTAATGCCTCTGATTCTGTGAACCATCAACTAAGTATTCATGTTTGGGCCGTTCATATAGTTGATGTTCTTTCAAACCTTTCCTCTTTGCTCCAGGGATCAACAACATTGTCCAACTCCCTGATCTTAAAGTACTTTTTGTGCTTCAGGACTTGGCTTACGCTGAAGTTCACATATTCCCCACCATGCCAAGAGAGCAGTTCTGCCGACACACACTTTTTAACCATTTCTCTAGGTGACTCCATTCCTTCAATGGGCCACCACTGTGTATAAAACATCATGTTCTGTGACATAACTGATTTGGAAAACCCTGAGTGTTGGGAAGAAATTGTTTTGAGATATTTGGATTGGCCATTTCATATTTGGAAACTTGATCTGACCTTTGGATGCATTAGATGTATATATTCACATCCCTGTGAGCTGTTTGGTTTTGTTCCTTCATTATGTCCAAAAAAACCCCAAGAAGCCTTTATGAGAAAATTCGGAAGCGACCATTCTCAAGCAAGTAGGAAACTTGTTTCACTCCATATTTATACTCTGAAAGACAAACTATTGCTTGAGAAAGCACTAGTTAAAGGGGGATAAAGTTGTGCCTAAAGCTGGCCAAGCAGTTAACTTCCCAGGACCCTTTATCCACCTCTGTTATAGTGCTTACCAGGAATACGCACTCACTGAACCAAAACTATCTAAACATTTTCCTGCAAACATCCCATTCCCTCATTTAACCCTAATAGCTGACCTCACCTGTTCTGCAAATAAACACAGGTCTCAGTTCTCCAAGGGAACCTTTACACCTAATATAATCATTTACCGTGTGGACGTTTGACTGTTGGGATACCGGTGTTGGGAGAGAAGCAGGCTGGGCTTTCTCCGTGCAGTAAATGCAGGCCTGGCGACTGGTGCTGAGCTGACAACTCTGAAAACTGCTGATTTGTGTTAATTCACAAAACAGGACAGGGTATGATGAGATAGTGAGGGACCAGGGGAGAACATCTTAGCCTTCCAATTCTGCATGGAGAGGTGATCATTATGGTCATCCTCCCTAAGCACAGGCTTTCAGATGGGGATCTGGAGGGGGTTCAGGTCCTGTTATCTCTCCCATCATGCTGCGTTAGCATGTGGTTGTCCCAGCCAAACCTCCTAGGAGCCACAGAGAGACAATGTGGGCACCCAGCCTCCCCCTCCCAAAACGAGCCCTGGGAATGTGGGTGTTCTGCCCTGCATATCACACATTACGTCCTTCCAGGAGGATCAGCTACCATATTATTTTGATAAATGAGGCAAAGCATGGTGATGGCATGGGCTTTTTCAAGTTGAGATGTGGCTAGAAAGGACAAAGATAAACTAGTAGCTCTTATGGATTAACTTCTGGTTTCTAAGAATAACATAGATAAGGCAGTCTCAATTAGACAGAGCTTAAAATCACACATAACGAATCTGAGACGGAAGAGATTGCTGTATCTGAAAGAGAAGTTGCCGCTGTTTAGATAAGCTCCCAGATTTTCAGATGAGAAAAAATAAATATTGCAAAAAAAGTTTTTCCCTACTTAACCTTCCCAGCCAGACTCACCAGGCCCCTGTTCTTTGCCTTGTTCACTTACCCAAATTGCCTACCACCAAAAAACCAAGGCAGCTCAAGCACAGGGATGGTTTTACCAGAAATCTTTCTGTGTATTCTCCTATGGTTTTTTTTTAAAAAACTAAGTTAACAGGTTGCCCTTCTCCACACATTTGGGATAGTTTCAGAAAGGTCTCTCCTCTCCTTTTTAACAAAAAGAAAGGTCCAAGCCAAAAATGTGCAAGACAATCGCACATACAGGCAGAGATGTCTCACCCGAAATAGTCTGCACAAAATCTGCACAAAAACGATGTCTGTTTCTTATCTGTCATGGTAGTCGTTTATTTTTATGAACGCTAGCATTCACGCACAAAAATAAAGCGGGGCAGCATTTCATCATGACTCCGTTTCCTCAAAGGTATTTCCTACAAGGTGTTGGATTCACTTTCTATGTGATCAACAGCCATCGCTGTGTAATTACCAGTGAGCAGGTACTGGTTCTGAAGGTCACACTGACAGCGTACATCTCCCTAGCACAGCTGCTTCTGTTTAACGTTCCTAATAAAGGGAGGGAGACATTTGATTTTGATCAAGGTTTTAAGAAACACCATATCTACAGAGGCCGGACAGTTTCTTTCTCACTTCATCAGGAAACTTTTCAAGATGGAAATGCAGCACTGAGCAGTTTATCACAGAGATGACCTGGCTTGGCAAGCCTTGGATAGGTTACAGGCTTCCCACTGCTGCTCTGGGAAAGTTTCTTATCCTCAAATGGAGCAGAAGTCGGTTAGTATACATCTTCTGGGTTATTTTTTGAGTCTGCTGTAGCTCTTTTGAGTCTTTTTGTAGCCCTTACTGCAAGCTTAAGAAAAAAGTGTATTTGTTGGTGGAGGGATGGTTCTTTTCTTCCCCTCTTTTTTCCTTTTTTTTTTTTTTAATTTAAACTGCTTCTTTATAAAGGTCACTCAAGTCCAGAGCAAAAGAGAATTAATTACTAACAGCCATAATTTAGAGACAAATTACCCTCCTGGTATTTCAGCCGTCTAGGATACAACATGGAAAAGCCATCTATCTGAGAGAATGACATGGGTGACTGTAACCTACAGTCGTGTTGAGCACTGGTGTGCTTCATCTCCCCTGAAGAATGACGTGGCTTTTAATATATTAATCAAAAAGGATATAAAAATAATACCATAGTTCTATGCAACTTCTCTCATCCAAAGAAGCCAGTTTTGGTGGTGTTTTTTTTTTTCTCTTAATCAGACTGGACAAAAAGTTATCCTACAGGAATGCACATCGATTTCAGTGGGGTTGTTCACAGAATAAATGTTCCTCTGCATGAACACAGCCAACAGGATCTGGGACACAGTGATTTCCCACCTCCTCTTTCCCTGGGTCTCATTAAACAGTGCCTTATGCTATTAGTAACTCAATTAAAATCAATAAAATTGGTCCATGTGGAAAATGACCCCAGGTAATCAGCTCTGTTGAGGCATGATACACATTTTACACACAGCAAGCAAAGGTCAGACGCTCACACTTGTCAGTGGTGGACCTTGAAGAGAGAATTTCATAAATCCACCTCCCTCCCAAGCCCTGGCCCAGCAGAGTATGTAGGCAGACCTTGAAAGATCTGAATCTCAGCGTGGTCTGTACTTCTCTAGAGACCTGAAAAGCCTGAGGGTTTCTATGTGTCATGCAAGAATGCATCAGCATTTTCTGATGGCCCTAGTCTGTGCTGGTGAACCTCTTTACTCCTTGTCAATCCTAAAGAACCAAAGACTGCTTTTTAGCTCAAGGACACACCATGGGAATCATAGAATCATAGAATCTTTGGGTTGGAAGGGACCATTCAAGGCCATCTAGTTCAACCCCCCTGCCATGAGCAGGGACATCTTCAACTCAATCAGGTTGCTCAGAGCCCCGTCCAACCTGACCTGGGATGTTTCCAGGGATGGTGTCTATGAGGCAGCATCCCATTTGTATCCACGTAGCTTTTTCATTCCCAGAGCTGACCTGCCTGAAGCCAGCTCTGTGTGTCTCCATCTCCTTCTGAGGGTCTCACAGGCCATTTCTAAGCCTACTCCATCAATCTTACATTGTCGCTACACATTTCTGTCATGCTGCTTATAAATATATATATTCCTTATAGCAAACTTTTCTACCTACAAGTCTTTTCAGAAAGGCCAGAATCTTTTTTACCACTGTTGTCAGATAATATCTTTTTTCAAAGGTCAATCATAAATGTACTCATTCCACTTTATTATTCATAGTGGCTTCTGCTTGATTTCCGGCAAGTTCAGGCTCTGGGACAATCTCAGAGGCTCTGTGCTATTGCCAAGTCACAGTCTTTTCAGAAAGGACAAAAATGGCTGTTGAGAGAGTTCACAGGAGCCTTATATAAAAAGGCAAAATAATGGGAAAAAAGTTGTCAGACAGGAAGAGTCTGGGTATACAAAACACCTGGCTTAGACATTAATCAATGTGGTGTCTTCTTTAACACTTTCCATGCTCTTTCATTTGGGAATAATGTCCAATTCGGCTTGACATTACACAACAGTTAATTAGCATCCATAGGCTTATAAATAGGATTTTACAGAATAGCTGATAAGCTGGTATTATTAGTGTTCATTTCACTCACTAGTTCTAGTCCCTTTTGAGATGAAGGCAGGTCTTATTAAAACAGACCTTTCACAAAACACATCTATTCATTACAGATTCCCATGAAACACCACGGTGTGAGGGGTAGATTGGTTTCATTTGCTTTCTTTTCAGTCTCAATGCCACTTTTTCTGATAATACTGAAGTTCCGTAAGTAAATGGGATGATCAAATGGATGGAGCCCTGTGGTGGGAATCAAGCGATGCATTGTGCTCTTATCAGATCCGTTGCAAGGTTTTGGCATGGTAGCTTTACTGGCCACTCGTTTCCTCATCTAGGAAGCACACTTGCTTCAGTCCAACAGTTTGTCAGATAAAACGTGATGTGTAAACACTAAGCATGGTTCTGCTGGGACAGCTTTGAAACTGAGTTTGGAGTTTGAGTTTTTTCCAGTGACTCCCAAGGCCTTGGCGAACAGGTAGCAGAAGAAGATGCTGTTATTCAGAAAACGCTCTAATCAGTTCTAGAGGTTTGCATAATGCAACAGGGATTTGGAAGAACCTCATGCTCAAGGGCATGTGCTTATCACCTGCCAGGGATCTGAAGGGAGTAATTCCTGCCTGTACAGCAATGTGCAATTTGCTAGATGGATCATTTCTGTATGGATTTTAGTACTGGCTGTGTGAAAGAGACTACTGAATTAATGAACAAATGGGATGGGGAAAATATAATGGTTTGAAAAGTACTGCTCCAGGAACTGTAATACCAGTTCCTTAGTGATGGGTACTGAAATCACTCTTCCAGTCCAGTTTTCCATTACATGGTTTAACACCCACCTTGTACCATTGGGAAGTATAAAATGGGAAATTTAAAGAAGATATTCATTGATCCATCCATTGGCTGACTTCACCACATCACAGCAACAGCAAGTAAGAAAGAAGAACGGAATACATTGGAAAACCTCTCCTGTTCCTCCAACTGGCCTTTGTCCACAGGAAACTGTGAACTGGCTGGATGGCCGAGCCCAGAGAGTTGTGGTGAATGGCATTAAATCCGGCTGGCGGCCGGTCACGAGTGGTGTTCCCCAGGGCTCGGTTCTGGGACCAGTCTTGTTCAATATCTTTATAGATGATCTGGATGAGGGAATTGAGTGCTCCCTCAGTAAGTTTGCAGATGACACCAAGCTGGGTGGGAGTGTTGATCTGCTGGAGGGTAGGAGGGCTCTGCAGAGGGATCTGGACAGGCTGGATCGATGGGCAGAGGCCAACTGTATGAGGTTTAATAAGGCCAAGTGCAGGGTCCTGCACTTTGGCCACAACAACCCCATGCAACGCTACAGGCTTGGGGAGGAGTGGCTGGAGAGCAGCCCGGCGGAAAGGGACCTGGGGGTACTGGTTGACACCCGGCTGAATATGAGCCGGCAGTGTGCCCAGGTGGCCAAGAAGGCCAACAGCATCCTGGCCTGTATCAGGAATAGTGTGGCCAGCAGGAGTAGGGAAGTGATGGTGCCCCTGTACTCGGCACTGGTGAGGCCGCACCTTGAATCCTGTGTTCAGTGTTGGGCCCCTCACTACAAGAAGGATGTTGAGGTGCTGGAGTGTGTCCAGAGAAGGGCAACGAAGCTGGTGAGGGGTCTGGAGCACAAGTCTTCTGAGGAGCGGCTGAGGGAACTGGGGTTGTTTAGTCTGGAGAAGAGGAGGCTGAGGGGAGACCTTATCGCTCTCTACAACTACCTGAAAGGGGGTTGTGGCGATGAGGGTGTTGGTCTCTTCTCCCAAGTAACTAGTGATAGGACAAGAGGAAATGGCCTCAAGTTGCACCAGGGGAGGTTTAGATTGGATATTAGGAAAAATTTCTTCACTGAGAGGGTGGTCAGGCATTGGAACAGGCTGCCCAGGGAGGTGGTGGAGTCGCCATCCCTGGAAGTGTTCAAAAAACGTGTGGATGTGGCACTTCAGGACATGGTTTAGGGGACATGGTGGTTCTGGATTAATGGTTGGACTTGATGATCTTAAAGGTCCTTTCCAACCTAGTGATTCTGTGATTCTGTGATTCTGTGAAAAGCAGGCTTTGGATTATTATTATTTTACAAAAATCAGCAATAGTTTTTACCATGGTTGGCCACGCAGGTTTAAAATGATTTTAAATATACCTATTTCTTGAGGAACCACAGAAGTCCTGGTTTCAGCTGGGATAGAGTTAATTTTCTTCCTAGTAGCTGGTATAGTGCTGCGTTTTGGATTTAGGATGAGAATAATGTTGATTGATAACACACTGATATTTCAGTTGTTGCTGAGCAGTGCTTACACTGAGTCAAGGACTTTTCAGCTTCTCACATCAGCCTGCCAGTGAGAAGGCTGGGGATGCACAAGAAGCTGGGAGGGGACACAGCCGGGACAGTTGACCCCAAGTGCCCAAAGGGTTATTCCATACCATATGACATCATGCCGAACAATCAAACCGAGGGGAGTTGGCTGGGGGGCAGCGGTCGCTGCTTGGCTACTGGTTGGGCATCGGTCAGCAAGTGGTGAGCAACTGCATTGTGCATCACTTGTTTTGTATATTCCTTTATCATTATTATCATTTTCCCTTCCTTTTCTGTCCTATTAAATTGTCTTTATCTCAACACACAAATTTTAACTTTTTTTCCGATTCTCTCCCCCATCGCACTGGGGGGTAGTGAGCGAACGGCTGTGTGGTGTTTAGCTGCCTGCCGGGTTAAACCACAACAATGACTTAAAGAGTTGTTTTCACAGTTAGGGAAAATCCATGCCTGTTTGAGCTTTACACTAGTATTATTGTATAATCAGACACAACTGCTTTCTCTAAATAAAACTTTCCAAGTAGCATTAACAAAAGCAGCAGATATGCCTGTTGTTGTGGAGATTTTGAGCCACAGACCAACCTTTATTCTTTTCCCTGACTTAGTTCAAAAGTTACAGCAGTTAATGGGTTTTTTCCCCACGATACATTTTCTGAACATACATATGTTTTACTGAGTAAACCAGATGGAAAACCATTTGCACATGCTATACTTACCCATCCTGTGAGTCCAATGGCCAAGTTCATCACCATTATTTCATCAATTCTGTTTCTGTACATATTTTGCAGTGCCATACAAAACTTTCCCGTCTTTTCGTCTCTTCCCCATATCCTGTAAGCTTTCTCTAGGAGCTCCTTCCCCACTCTGTTCACAGCAGGTTTAATTTCTAGTGCCACTGCGCTCTTTGCATTTTCAGCCTTCGGTTCTCCATTTGTTCAAAGTAGTCCCAATGGCCTTTGCTTCTGTTGCTCATGTTCACACGGTCACTGATACAGTACAACCAAGGTCAAAAATTAAACCTGTGTACAAAGTATAGATCATTCCATAAATGGACACATTCAGGTTGTTGACCTTCTCTTTTTATGTGTGCTGTTTGAGACCTGTGTTAGGTTTTCTTACATTTTAAGCCATAGGGTTATTTCATGTCATTCATATCAGGTTTTCACATCCTTTTATTAATTGACGTGAGTGTTCCCCAGCAAAATCGGGAGGATGTAAAGAAATTTGCTTTAACACCTGAAGAGATTCAAGTGAATATAACTGTTACCAATACAGTTATAAAAAGTATATTGCAGTAGAAAACCATTTCACAAAGTAAGGAAGCATCTGTATGCCATTTGAGACCTTGAAATATCAGCCTAGTGGCACATTTTTGTAGGTGTGATAATCTGAGGAGTTAGTAAAGAAAACACTTATAGGCAAAGGTAGTACCTTTTATTAGAAAACGTAGACAAGCTTTCTTCAAATCTGAAATAGAAGCAGCAGACTTCACAGCTAAGTGCAAGATTAGAGAAACTACTTACAGTTTATACCAGAGCTTGTATGTATGTATTTTTGCAGGGTAAATGGCATGGAATAATGGCTACCAGAGCCCTTTTTTTTGTGTGTCAGAAATTTTAACGTTCACACCAGAATGACCACTTTGAATATGAAGTAGCTCTATTGCTCCCAGACTCTGGAGCCTCTGTTTTCATTGACTGGAAGGCCAGAATACTCAAATAGAGCCAGGTGCTCGTTCAGCTACCTCGGGGACATGCATAATAAAAATCACAAGGAAATGTCATGCCTTTTCACATCTATCTTTGCATCAGCTTCAGCATAAAAGAAAATGAAAAGAAAAAGGAAAAAGAAAAGAAAATAAGAAAAAACCCCAGAAGATAGCACAGTTATTGTGCAGACAGGTCTAGCCAGTAGTGCCTTTGAAATAGCCTTAGATAATGGGAACCTTCAGATGCAAAACAGTTTGTCAACAGTGCGTTTACCTGTCCATTGCCAGAATCCGAACCGTAAATGAGTTTTACTGTATCTTCTGTATACACTGAGCCTATCACAGGGAGAAATGAGCTTTTATTTTTCTTAAAACATCTTCAAATGTGTGTTGTTTTCCCATGGGCATGTGGAGGGTTAGTTTATGCCCAAAGACACAGGGACAGGCAGCGGCTTCTTTCAGCCAATAACACTAAAAATACAACTGATTCTTCCTGTACAAAGTCTGTATGCAGATGACTCTTGACAGTTTAAGAAATATTTGGACACAGCCCATGTTTATGATTATGTGTGTTAGCAATTTCAAGCATTGGCTTTTAAGCATAATGTTGTTGGATTGATTCATTGTATAAACAGATACACACCAAAATCCACTTGCTGTCTTCACCATGAGCTCTGGGTTCTCTGTATCTATGAAAAAATCAATCTCCAACATAACCAAAAAGTCCTGAGATCTGCTTGCTGTCAGGGCCTCATCATTTGATGACTTCAGCATTTCAGTTTAAGTAGAGAGGTGAATGTTGGTTCTTTGCTCTAAGGATTGAGGTCTGCAAATAGTGACTTTTACACATACTCCATCACACATAATTTGGGAGCCTAAGAAACCTGGTGAAATTTGCGACATTTGGTCCCAAACAGATTGGGACCAATCCAGCCTGTATGGAAAAGCCATCTAAATTTTGCTTTTCATATTCCATCAAAGTGGAAATGGAAGGAGGCAGATGGCTCTGCAGATAAGCAGAGGAAGTTCTAGTCAACCTACCATATGAAATCTTTTCCCAACTTGACGGCACAGGAAGCTTGGGTACCTCCTATGTGTTTTCCTACAGGAATATCATAAGTCTTCCAGTGAAATTAATTGGAAGGCTTTGAGGGCCAGTCTTTCTAGCCATCTTCTGAGGATGGGTGTGTGATGACAGCATCCACGCCTTCCAAAATAATTTAGGAACTGGAGCCTTTCCCCAAGAAGTAGGAAACCTTGATTCTAGGCTCCATTCAGTTTGGGTGGGATTAGCTACTTTTAGGCCTTTTGAGGATTTAAGAGGGCTCTTCATCTCACTGTACATTCCAGCAAGGCTGGGCAAGAGACACGTTATCTCTCTCTGGTAATACTTTTTGTTAATGTTAAAAAATCAGGGAACCAGCAGGTTAAGTAGGAAGCCACTTAATGAGCACAGAAACCTACACGACTGAGTAGCCCCAAGAAGTGATCAAGTTTGCTGACCATCCTGGACTTCAGGAATCTCCCCAGCATCATTTACATTCATTTTGCTGTATCCTGTGATTTTTAACACAAAAGACAACTGATCTTATATAGATCAAAAAGTCATACATTTTGAAAACCTTTTCCCATTTCTAGACTTTTCAAGTTCATTTTAGTTATTCTTTTGCGTCTTGTTCTAGTATCATTTTCCTTTACACGTCAAGGTCAGTTCTTAGAGGATACAGAGCAATTAAATGACTTAATTACAGTGCCTAAATAAATACACTAAGTGAGGTCTGGGTAATTATCCTAACACAAAAATTCCTGCTTATTTTATCTTTCTGCTCACTGATAAGCAGTAGCTGTTATGCTTGTTTAAATTTTTCCAAATAATTTTCAGCATTTCTTTCCAGCCAGCCTTTGAACTTTTCCAGGTAATTCAGTGAAATGCTTCAGAACTGCTTGGTAAATGAATTTTCAAAGCATTTTTTATAAGGCTGTGATAAAGGGGCACTTTAGGAGTCCAAGTAGGAGCTAATTTTATACTATTATCTCCACTAATAGGATCACTCTACAGGATATGACATCAGGAAGGAAGAACGCACTAAGCTGAAGAAACAGCCCAGAAAAATAACATGGCTACTGTCTTTTTCTGCATATAGGACAAAAAAACTTTGTAATAAAATACTGCTGGGGAGTTTTGTATGTACAAGAGTGTTTGCATGTAATTCTCCCATAAGGATTATAATACAGCCTTGTGGAAAACCAGGTTTTAGATTAACCTGTTTTTTGGCGTGTTTTTTTTTTCTTCTTTTTTTTTTTAAATGAAAAGCATCACTCAAAAAATTGTCCAGGAGAGAAAAAGGGCCTCTTCCCTGTGCATGCAGGTGCTGCACAATCACAATTTAAAAGAGCATGGGGAAAACAGAGCTTGTATGAATGTGTGCAGAGATAGCCAAAAGGTAAAAATTAGGGCAAAGCTGAAGTCAGAGTTGCTCATTAAAGCGTGGTGGAACTGCTGTAACGTCTGCAGAAGTGCCTCAAGGGCTGTTTAGTAAGAGCTTCTCCACTCTAGTCATTTGGCCGACAGACATGTGGACTGCGCAGCAACCTGATGAAAGGCAGCTGGGTCTGCATGGCGCTTGCAGATCAGGGCTTTTAGTTCGAAAAGAATTGTAAGAAAGAAAATAGCTGTATAAAATATTGGATAGTGTACAGAAGGTCAAACCTGTCAAAGAGGTCAGGCAGGTAATCATCAAAATTAGAGATAAAAGAGACCACTATGTTACTCAGTCTGTTCACCAGCCTGCTGAAGAGTGTTCAGGGCAGTATAACGTAAGCACGACTGAGAGTGGGTGTTGTTAGACCTGTAAGAGTCTGGAACAGGCTGCCCAGCTTAACTGATCAGGAATGTAAAAATAGACCTGTTACAGAAAGGACTTCTATTCTATAGTGAAAAACTACCTGAGAGATGGACAAGGTAAGCAACAAGGGCTGTTTGTCACCCAAAACATAAGGATTCTTTGTTCCCATTAGCATTTTATCACGATCAAAACCATTACGTTTAAATAAGGAAAGCAGGGACTATATCTCACTGATATATGAAACCACCTGTTACATGTTAGTTTTGGGGAAAACACCTTAGACTGAGAAAAATAACTACCTGTGAGTTGGAATATGCATAGCACATACTGTTTCAAGTGTCAGGAAAAAAATAGGCACTATTAGTCATCTTGCTTTCTGCAGAACTTTGATTACTATGTAGTACCAGAAAGAAATGTCTCCCTGTACCATAGGGTGTCATTAGTTGCCTTACGGGAGCACTGCACGGCTGGAATTAGCCCGTGATGGGGAAAGGTTGGTAAATCCGGTGGACCGGTAGTTTGTTCTGTTACGGCTAAGCTTGTAGCACATTTTTACATAGGTACAGGTGCTGTATTTCCAAGCACTGAATACTTTTCTAATACAGCTTTCATTTTTCTAAAATGGCTTTTTCTTGAAGATAACCAATTCCTTTAACTACCCCTCAGAAAAACAGACAGAGACTGGGGAAATGAGAGGGAGACTGTTAATGAGACAGTGGGTATACTTTTCCCTGCATTTAGCTCTACTGCTTACAGCCCACACTGGTGTGAATCCTTCTCTGAACTACGGGGATTTTTATTTTTATTTTACAAATAATCCCCATGTGCCTTTTTTTGTATTTTGAATTATCTTTACCTTCCCTCTATCCAGAAAATCTCTCTTATTTGAGATCTTTCTTTGTAGAGTGCCTTGAAAAATTTCAGGTTTTTCACTGAGCAGTCAAGGTAAAGATTTTTTTTCTTGTAGGGCAAAAGTCAGTAAAGCAATGATTAAGGTATTCAAATTGCAGCTTTAAAGATCTTAAGGCTTTGGAGAAAAACACCATAACATCAACGATGTCTCTGAAATTTTCTGAAGTCTTGCTATTGCATTTGCAAGTAGGCTTGTTGTCTGCTGAAAGACATGCAGTCATTTTGGAGGAAAAATAATTGTTCCCATTTTAGGATTGGAAATGCCATTCAATAACCTGAAACTTTGTCTCTACTGATTTCCTTTTTTCTCACAGGTGACTGTTGCTCTTTACTTGCTAATGTTGTTCTAGGTCTGAAACAAACATAAAGCAAATCAGAATTTTTGGTCAAACACCAGTTTTGTCTAGCATAATGCCAGAGTTGGGGTTGTTCAGCCTGGAGAAGAGGAGGCTCCAGGGAGACCTTACTGCAGCTGCCAGGGCTTAAAGGGGCTGATAAGAAAGATGGGGACAGACTTTTTAGCAGGGCCTGTTGTGACAGGACAAGGGGTAATGGTTTTAAACTAAAAGGGGGTAGATTTAAACTGGAAATAAGGAAGAAATTTTTGACACTGAGGGTGGTGAACCACTGGCCCAGGTCGCCCAGAGGTGGTCGATGCCCCATCCCTGGAAACATCCCAGGTCAGGTTGGATGGAGCTCTGAGCAACCTGCTCTAGTTGAAGATGTCCCTGCTCATGGCAGGGGGGTTGGACTAGATGGCCTTTGAAGGTCCCTTCCAACCCAAACTATTCCAGGATTCTATGACTCTGTGAATACTGTCATATTCCTGCATTACCTTCTTGGGCAATGCCATTTACTGGGATACTTTCCCAGGAGAGAAGAGCATCATCTACAGACACATAGCTGTATTTTGGCTCTTTGCCTTAGCAAGAATTCAGGAAGTTTTCTGGGAAAATTAAGCTGAAGTGCGGGTTTATAAGGGGAAACTTTGGATTATAGCAATGAAGGCTGCACATCTTCTTCTTTCAGTAAGCATGTGATCTTCACTTTGACCACCCTGGAAACGTAGCACTTGTCCTGCCTTCAGATTGTAGCAAAGGGACACTCTCAGACTCTCGCTGCCTGCAGAACATTGTGAACAGCTCTCCTCCATGATAATTACAGCTCCTCAAGCACAAACAACTTCCCCACTCTTGCAGCTTGCATTGCAAGAACACCTAATGGCCAAACACAAGATCAAGGTCCTGCTGTTTTGCTAGCTTCACCTGCACACATGCCCGTGTCTTGAAAAGACTGCAGAACAAATAGACAAGAAAAGATCAAAATTACACTGGCAGGCACAGGGTAGGTCTGATCTTTTAACGAGCTGTGCTTGGCACAGGGTAGGTGCAAGACTCAAATGCATTCCTGGGGGAGAATAAGATTAATGACAAATGAGAGTCCAATGCATAAGGGTCGGACCAGACAGGTCTGAAGAGTTCTTCCCCAAGTTAATCAGCAGGACTCCCTCAGAGTCAAAGGGAAAGGGATTACACCCACAGTCAACCTGCGTGCAGAGAGACAGACGTAAGGGTCCTGCAGGCTGGCACATCCCCAGCACAGTGCTGCACAGAGGTGCTAGCATGGGGTGCAGCCCCTTTAGCACGGCACCATGCCCTGCTGCTTGTGTCTACGAGCACGTTAACTCAGCCTCAGCAACATTCCAGTGCAGTCATGCTGCTTCTGCAGAAGCCTCACACTTTCTACTTGTTTTCACCTCCAGGGCATCAGGGCTAGCTCGCAGAAAGAAACTGCTATGGAAAATAACCTTGCTCCTTAATCAGATCTTCTTAGAATTCTGTCTAAGAAGAGCCTTTTAGCACTAGGTTGCCTTGATCTCTTTTCTCAGCTGAAGAAAAAGAATGATCTTCTGAACCATGACTCTTAGATGTTGAAGGGAGGCTGTTTCCTTTGTTTGAAATCGTACACTGGAAAAAAAGGTCTTCCCAAAATTAAGGGAGATTGGCTAGAATGTAAGAAATAACAGTCACTGACTTCCATACAATTTTAAGGATGCAACCATCCAGCCCTAATGGGGATGAAGAGAAGGATCAGGAAGAAATTGTCCCAGTAACTGTAAGAGGCTAAACAAGTTCATTAGTTTTATGCAGCGCAGAAATCCAAAGCCAACAGCAATTTTAACCAAAATAGGAAGAGATATAATCTCTTTATTCAGGCAACATTCATCTCACCCCAAATTTCCTCCCGAGAGCTTACGGATAGATGGGTTGGATTGTCACTGCAGTATAACTTTGATACCCCTTTGTCACGCTCCAGAGTTCTACAGCCATATGTTTTCCTTGGACCACACTTACTCAGGCAGACTATGTTTCTCCCCAAGAGAAGCATAAAATATCATTGCTTCAAAGTTCTCCTTTGCTGCAACTTTTATCTCCACCTGCCTGTGCACTTAGTCTCCACTTCCACTGCTACTATACAGCGCATTTGTCTATGAGCTTGGAAGGGAAGTGTTAAGTCTGCATATATGATGGGGCTTTGGGTGTTACGGAGCAAACCGAAATATCACTGCCAAAAAGGTCTCAGTGAGATTGCCTAGGCAGGTTCTAGACATTAAGCCCAGGGTTCATGCCACTGTCATTTACACACCTGAGTTAGGATCACCCAAGCCTCCCTCTATAACCAATGCAGAGAAATAAGAGACTCCAACTCAAACTGCAGACAGGACAAGCGGCCTCTGGAAGATAAAGCTGTACTTGCCCTGACTGCTGGAAAATCCTACAGTGACTATGCTGCACAATGTCACGTTATCATTTCCCAAAACAAGTCCCAGATTTCTCGTAACAACTGCAACCTTCATTCCTTTCAAGAGATGCTCCTTAGCGATTGTCTAGCAAACGGAGGGAAACACACATTTTATTCCTTAACAGCATAGTTTGCCTCACCAAGTATTTTTTTACATGCACTCTGTGTAGAACCCATCCCCACCGGCCAGCAAGGTCCCGAAGTGTATCAGCGATCTTGAACAGAACTTGTGCATTTTCGTGCTTTGGCTATAGGATGAATAGTTTTGCTCCCCGGTAGGTGGGGTCGTGCAATTTTGGTTGGTTTCTAGCGTTCCATAGTTTTGTCTCCTCTCTCAGAAATTAATTTTAGAAAATTAGAGCCAACCACCCTGCAAGATATCTGTGTAAATGTTATTTACTGGGGCAGGTGAAAAAGTTTTGCAATGGCCCATGTATGACAACTCTTCCCTGCTACGGTAACAGGAATATAAAAGGGTGCTTTGCCTTGACCAAGCATATCAGGACATTTTTGCAAAGCTAGTGTAAACATTTTTGTTAGCAGTAAGCTTAGAGAAAGCAATTTCTACAAAGCCTAGAGTTTGGTGTTCAAATAAAGGAAAACAGACCTTTTAGGAGATTTGCATGTAATCATTTGCAGAGAACTTCATACTTTATATTGGGTGTTTTGGATCAGATAAAGCATTAGTGTCAGATTGAAAGAGGCCATTTCATGGGCAGCTCATCAGCCTCCCTACTGATTACATTATTCTTTTACAAGTTGGGTTTGAGTAAAGCTGCACAAGCTTTTGTAATGCTGATCCATAATTAGGGCCTTGCATTTCCCTTAAAACTTCAGATGATGTGAATTACTTGCGTAAATATTTCACAAGGAATGATATAAATATTCTGTGGTGATTAGGATTGTTTACACTGTCTCTATCAGAAGAGAGTCTTTCTTTCTTGATCCTTATTTCTTTGATTTTGAAAGAGTTACAAGCAATCTCCCATATAGTTGGAAATTACATTACCTGTTTGTGCTTTTGAATAACAGCACAATCTCAGCCTTGGCGACTGATGTTTCAGAAAATTGTGCAGCTAACTTATACAATCTGTTTCTACTGTTGTGCCTACAAATGAGCAAAGCTGAGTATCCGGCTCAGGCAATTGCCCGTGTAATTTTCTGAAAATCTGCCGTATTATTTTCTTGTGTTGGCAAAAAATTATAAGTGTGGCTGTGCTGCTCCAGAGCACCCCAAGCCCCGGAGGAACTGCATTTCAGAAGGGAACAATTTCCTCCCTGCTCCTCTCCATCTTGCTCAATGGGTAATTGTTTTCTGCTGGTTTGGGTCAGGTTAGTGACCTCAGGAGCTGGGGGAATGGATATCCAAGGTCTGGGTTATTTCTTGTCCCTTTCTGCCTTCTGCTTCATTTGGGGAATGATTGTGTAATGCCCAAACGCTCGGTCCATGATCTGTGCTGGGACAAAGGCAGACAACAGGCACACAGACATGGTGCTTTTACATATCCCAGCATCACAGCGTCCCTCACAGAGCCACAGCCATTCTAGACATTTTCCACCCAGAGAAAGCTCTGCTTGTGGTCTGTCCAGTACAAAAAAGAATGTTCCTGAATTCCTGCTGACAGGGACTTTGCGACTTCCTCAATGGAAATACACCATCCTGGCAAATGGATAAAGAAAATTATTGTATCTCTTCAAAGCACATGGGAGGGAAAACCCAAAATTTGGAAGAGTAACACAAATCACCCACAAGGCTGGTGAAGTCCATGTAACATATGTTCATACTCCACTTCAGTCCAAGTGAATTTATTAATTCCTTCTTAACCTCACTTGGCCCTTTTTTCCCAATATGCCAGTCTTCATACAGGGCATGTGATTATTTCGCATTTTCAAGGCCCAACTACTCATTTCTTAATTTTGGTGACATGGCAGTTTCCCAGATTTTTCTTGTTAAGATGATATTCATTTGTCCCCTTTATTTCATTTATTTTCCCCTCTGGCTCCATAGCTATAAATCAAACACACAAAATTAAATTAAATAAAATAAACATAAGTGCAGGTGGAAATTCAGGAAATATAAATAACTAAGAGCACTTTTCCAAGACTGCTTTTTTAATCAATTCTAAACACAAGATATATATACCCTGTTGAACTAACAATGTTGTGACCACCTATTGTTACAGAACTGAAATAAATCTGCACCACAATTCCTTACTCCTATGATTCACTGACATGTTTTGCCAGACAGCTACTTCAGCTTACTCTTTTTCCGGAGGTTTTTTATGCTGTCCACAGGAAAGGCATGATATTCTGCCATAAGAAAAGCATGAATGCTGTTTGTTCCTTAGGAAAATTCCTTCTTTCTCCACCTCTGAGGGATCGAGGCTCCTGGATGCTAACAAAACAGTCTTTCACCATGTCATAATCTGGGCTCTTCTTCAAATAATATGTTCCCCTTCGCCTTGAAAAGCAAAATGCCAGATATTCTCCCATTCCCCTCCTCAATCTAGCAGGATCTCCGATACCCTGAAATACTGAAATACTGGTGGAACAAATCACTGCCTTTTATGTTCTGCAGGGAACTGAATACTGCCAAGCAAGCAGGGCACTGCCCTTCCCACCTCATCCCATGTGTTGTCAGCAATCCGCCTCGGAGGAGCTGCCTGGGGACATCCCGATGCCCACTCTGTCTGTCACCTTTCAAATATGGCTTTTTCACATAAGATCTCACCCCTGCAGCACTGCGTCATGCTTATGGGGTTTTAATCAATCAGATACGGTGTGGGATGAAATTGCTTGAGTTTTAGATTTATTTATTTATTAATTAATTTCTTTTATCAGACAGAGGTACCTAAGAGTTTCCGTTGTGTAAGCAGGTCATGGTTTTCTCTAGCGCAAGACTAGCTGCAGTTTTAATATAGATCAATGAGATTTTGTTTGGATGTCAATGAAGATCACTCGAAACCACTGTGCAAGGTGAGGGGAAGACAAAAAAAGAAGTGCGTCTGTTTACACTCTCTTTCTTTTGACAGGATAATAAACTCAGCCAGCACACTACAAAATACACTCCACTATCACTTACACAGCCTTCCTATGAGCCCACAGTGCGCACCGGTGCCCTACATTTTAAAGGCTGGAGCTGTGTTATGATGTACTTTTCTTTGTCGCGGCACTTACCATCACTGGTGCACCAGTACCACTGTTATAAATGTTCACATTTTAAGGTTGTATAGAGGCTAGGCATTTTCAGCCGCATGATTTAATGCAAAAGTTCTTACATGAGAACTGCTGTAATTGCTGTACTGAGGCAATCGCAATGACAGTACTTCTCCCCACCTTCCCCTGTCCTTCCTCCATGGTGGGAATTCTGCTAATTTAAAATATTTTGAGTGTGACAAACAGCCTTTTAGACTCATTCAGTGGCTAGAGATGCAATATGCAGATAGAGGAAGCAACAGCATTTTGAAGCAAATTGTTTCACTTCTCTGTGCCTCAGTTTCCTTACCTGTCAGAAGTGTAAGTCTGCTCCCCAGACAATCTAATCTTATCAGCCAATCTCAGAACAGATCCCAGCAGATCCGATAACAATATTTCAAAGCTTACATCCTCAATGTAAAATTCTTAAAGTCTTGGTTGAAGCTTGATAGAAAAAGGTACTATGGGAAAAAAAGCTGATATTAATGATTTATTGATTGCAGATAATACCATTTTGTATATATTGAACTCTATTAAATCCCATTGCCTTGTGGTACCAGTTCTGTGAAAAGTCCGCATTTCTATACCCACACTTTTTCACCTCTTTTGGGACAAATTGTAAACATGTGAGTATAATCCACAGAGTACAGCCTGTGAAACAATTTACTGTCCTTCATCTAGAAGTATATCCTTGAGTGTTCTATATTCCGGGCACCCCTTCTATTCACACCAGCATGAATACACCTGTTTTAAATCAGCTCTTGATCTCTGAAGGCCAAATCCTGCAAGAGACAGAGTAATTCTAGAAACACACAGTATTCTGAAATATCACAGCCAAATGTGTGGCATAAACTGAAGGCATGTTTATTGTTTGTCTTACTTTCCCCTAACGATTTTGAGTCTGCTCTGGTCTCTCTCTTCCCTAAATTTAAAGCGGTTGCCTGAATTTTGCAGAGTTCCTTAGTTAAGCTGGGAAACAGACTCTGTGTTAACCTATTTCCAAAAGTTTGTGTTCCCTAAGTACTTTCATAAATCTACCAGAGACTGTAACGCATCTTCCCCTGATTCTTTTTAATCTTAATCTGAAATACTGGCACATAGATGAAATAGAAGTTTATGTTCTGTTTTCCTCCTGAATATGTGCAAGCAACATATCATTCACACAGAGACATTCAACTTCTATTATTCCTGCCTCAAGTCCAAAGAACATAATTTTGACTGTTCACTGCAAGGGGATATATAAGATTGTTACAAATTGATGCCAAGGGGCCCATACTTGGAATCCGTTTTGTTTTTCTTTGAGTTAGCTTCCAAATCACAAGAGTGTGCATAATGAATGTGTTATCTAGTCCTTCTGGTTTGTATTTTTGAAGGAGAAACAGCACATACCGCAAAGTGACTTGGCCTACTTGCTCAGGTTCCATAGCAACCCAGTATTGCTGCGGATTCATTTTGTACTAATCAATTAGAAATTTTGCTCTGGCAGCTGGAATGAAAGTTTATGGGCCACATCCTGCTTGTTTTTCTTGGACCTGCAGTCACAGTAAATGCAATGAGATACTTGTCTGAGAAGGATGCAGACCAGTATCTTTCGTCTCTCTTGGTTTATGTTTCATGAAAAGGTGCGATTTCATTTTTGGGTTTCTGTCCAAGCAGAGAAAAGGAGACAATTCTCTTAAAGGATCCACAACTTAAGACACCCTTGTCTTACAGAGTTGATGACAGGTTAAAAAGGAAGGTATTGCTTTGCAAACCAGGCATTTTAACAGGATGTTGACCAATGCGCACCTTCTGTCCAGCAGCTTGTAAAATCTTCTGTTGCGTCCACCCCAATATTGGGTGCCCAAAAGGGAATTTTCCAGGGAACACGGTTGTATGTGCCAGTGCCTCTCACAGCAGCGCAGCCCTCAGTGTGCACGATTCCCAGGGAACCTTCCCTTGTAAAGGTCACTGGTGGAAGTGTATGTAGCAACCGTGAAAGCCCACAGGATCTTCTCATGTGCACTTTGCAATGGTGCTGTTGATTAAAATCCAAAGTGTTTTTCCTCAGGAATTTTCTTCTCTTCTTGCCAAAATTGCAATGCAATGGGGAAAGCCCATACCAAAAAACCCAACCTGCAACCATGTGGTAATGGCAGAAAGTTTCTGATGTGGGCTGACAAAAGCACTGACATTTTACTTTTAGGGTTACAATTCCAAATTCAGCTCATTTTGCTCCTGGTCTTTAGGTCCGGATGACAGACTTCATGTATAGATGTGCCAAGCGTAGTGTCTGACCAAAACACAGGGAGAGCATTGGGAGTCTACTGACATTTACCACAGAAATTTTTGTGTCAAGGGGTAGTCACACCATTAACCTCCTTTTTATGCGCTTTTACTGGTCTTTGGGTAAATGAGTCATAGGCTTGAAATAATTTTTTAAATGTAGTTTGTCTCTCTCAATGGCTGGAAAAATGTGTCTTTAAGTTACAAAGTACACTGAAAAACTGTATGGGTCTACAGGAAGACATAGGTTTTTTCTTTCCATTTCTTTCCATTTCACTCATCATCACGCTAGAATTCAGGCTCTGACAACACAGTATTAGAAATGCATATCATCCTGTTTCATAACAAACGCATAGCACATCGAAGTCATGATTTAAACTCTATTCTGTATCAGGGCTTATCAACTCTCCATCACAACAAAGAGGATGATGCAGAGTAGACTTTGCTGCTTCAAGAGCGCATCTGAGTTAGAGCTGAATCTCCACTTGCACATCAGGGTCTGTGACAGGGGAAGCAGTGCTCATCCACTTGCACATGCTCCCTTTTTTTTTTGCTCTCTCCCTCCCAGCTCCTACCGGTAGTAAACACAATGGGAAGGTTATAGCCTTGGCACCATAAAAAGGGTCAGGGAGCATGAAGTGGGCTGCAGATTCCTCAAAAGCTGTGTTCCTAAAGGAGGAACTTCTCTGTCTGGAGGGCTATCAGAAAGAACGAGACCCAGACAACCCCACTTGCTGATCGTAACAAAACACACAACTTCTGCATTCAGTCTGCACGCTGCACAGACTGCAGCTCCTGCAAGAATGCGTAAGCTCTCTACCGAGGCTGGCTTCTCCTCTGGGCGACCACAGTCACCTGAGAGCCTCTGAGCACAAGCACAGTCCTATACTCTCTCCCCGGTTCCCAGGCTTTGCCTCTGATGCCACAATTTCTGCTCTGATTATAAAGTGCAATTTATAAGATCTGCATATGCCAGCGAGGTGACATCCAAGGAGTTCTATCATGAGAAAAATTGGTGACCAAGGTGGAAATAAACTTAGCAGAACCAGCTTTGGGGGATTTAAATGTTAAACATGCTTTATTGTTTTGGGTTTGTGTCCTTTTATAAAGCGTTCATGTTGTGTTTAGTAAGAAATATTGTACAGCTATGTGGTGTGCTATGTTACATTCAAAACGCTTTTTTAGAAACAGATCGTTTTTTAAGTTTGCTAGTTTTCTTGTGCTGACTTACTCTTTTACTTTGATGGATTTTGCATGCTAACATTTCAGTATTTGGGGAAATGTGGGAGATTAATCATTACAACTTTCAGATGAAATGTATCAAGGGGAAAAGCTCATGTTTAAATGCATTGTCCTGTATTTTAACCTATGTCTGTGTTCATACTCCCCTGTTTTTATTGATGTACTGCACATATCTGACCTCCATGTTTTGCCTGATAGTTTTTTCACCAGTTTGGGGTTTCTGATTCCCCTGTTTTGTTTAAAAATCTGATTGGAACATGACCTTGATAACCATTATTATTTACAGTATGCTTTTCGAATTGGATCTACTTAACCTCCATGTAGCTGATCCAGTTTCCTTGCCATCGGTAGAAGCTCTTCCTTGATCAGGCGCAGCTTTATATTAAATAATATCCAAGAACCTGATTTGCTGCATTTCCCATGACTTTATCAATGAAACAACACTGTCTGCGCTGCTTCTGCCCAGTATCGGTGCGTCAGTTCGCTGACTTGCTTCCACACCACGTAGCGGTGCCTGGCTCTCTCCTCCACCTTCTGCCCACGTGAGGCAATTTTCGGGCTGTTTGCCTTATAAACTCAATAAGGGAACGGTTAAACCCAAGGCCTGTACCCTTCTCACGTGAAATCTGAAATAATTTACCTCACAATACGTCGGGCAAAACGTTTCCTTCAGTACAACGCAGCCCGGCATCGACGCTTGGCCTCGTTGATAGCGAGTGCCCGCTCCGCGGCGCGAAGCGTTATCTCGCATTCGGGACTCCCTCCGACGCCAAAATCTTAAAAACAAACAAAACCAAAAAACCAAACCAAAAAGGATGGGTAAGAGCTCTAACGCCCGAGGGACAGCGGCGATGGCCTCCGAGCCGGCGGGCAGATACGTGCAGTCGGCCGCCCCTCAGGCAGCGCTGCCCCTTTGGGGCAGGCGTCGCGGGGCGGAGGGGTGGTGGGGGTGGCTTTCCCTCGTGCCCCGGCTCAACTTTTTTGTCTCTCTGTCTGTGTTCTGTCGTTTTTTCTTTATTTTACATTTTTGTTTCGTTTGTGTGTGTCGTCCCCCCCCTCTTCTCTGTGTGTGCCTGTCTGTCTGTGGTCCGCAGGTCCTCCCCTGCCTTGTTCGTCCGCCTCCTCCACCCCCCCCGAGCAGTCCCCCTCCCTTCCCCCCTCGCCGCCGGCCAATGAGGGCCCGGGGCGGTTGCTGGGCAACGGCGCGGCCCAGCCGGCCGCGGACTCTGACTCTGAGGAAGAGTTTGTCCCTAATTCGTTCTTAGTTAAAAGTGGCTCTGGAAACCTCTGTGTCGCCGCCAACGGTGAGTGACTCTCTCTCTCCCTCTCTCCCTACTTTTCTTCCTCGTCTGACAGTCGTGCGCGGGGATGGAGGTTGGCTGGGGGTGTGGATGTGCCCTTTGGGTTGGTTCCGGAATTTTGTTTAAAATACAAAACAAAAATCATTTTGGGCAGGGGGAGAAAAGGGGGAAGTCACCTCACACAGGGTGAAAAATGCAGCATGGCAAAGGGTTGTGCTGGCTGCTGAGCGCGTTGCTGGGTGGCTGCGGTGAGGGTGGTGAGGGATGAGCCACCCACTGTGGTACCTGAGCAGAGCTCAGAAACTTCACCTGAGCTGAAGGTTGGAGCCCCCTCACCTTTTCTTTTTTTTTTTTTTCGGGGGGGGGGTGGATTTTGGTTTTGTTTGGGGCTTTTTTTTTTCCCTCCTGGCTGAAAAACTCTCCAAAGAGCCCCCCTCCTCTGGCAGGGCGGCAGGGTGCAGCAGGGGGTGGCGGGGCGCGGGACTGAGGGGAGGGCGGCCAGGTGAGCCCCGCGCAGCTGAGAGCGGCCCCGAGGCTCCCGCCGCTGTCAGGATCCTGTCACCGAAGGGGTGTGTGGATGGAAAAGGGAATGCCAAAAAGCCAGAGTTTCCTTGTGAGTTATGACAGTGGCATCAGCACTGTGTGCTCAGCCTGAAAGGCCAGAGGAGGGTGTCTGCGTCTGCATCTCCCTCTGAGTCGCTGAGAGATGCTCTCAGGGTAAGTATTTGAGGCAGCAGCACAACCCTGTGCTTCTGGGATGCTCCGAGACTCCCCGATTGGGAGCTGAGGGTGCTCGGCACTGCCAGACGGGCCGTGCTGCTTAAACAAATTTCAAGAAGAGGAACGAGATTCACAGCTCTCTGCTGCAAAGACAATGAGTCGTAAACGGAGAGGTAATGCTCATTGGCAAAGAAATGTGAAATTTCGTCAAGGGTAGCATAGCCTGACGAAGTGCAGATTACAGCAGTGGAATAGCAGTGACCACTCAGGCCACTGCCATCCGGCTTGAGTGATAATTGCTCACAGGTCTGATTTATGACGGAGAAGGCATTCAAAGATATCTTGAAAGAGAGAAAGAAAGGTGAGAGGGAGGTTTACTGCAGCTGGCAACAGCTTAACTCCATTTATGTTAAGCTTCTAAGAAGGTTTCCTAGTATGCTGTTATCTCCAAGTAAGGAGAGAAAGTTTGACATTTAATTTGTCCCCCCCACTCCCCACCCCTTTCCCAGCTTCCCTCTTCTTTTCTTTTGTTGCATTTGTTATGGTAAAAACAAACTTTCCCTTCAGGGATTTTCAAAGGAGAAGGTTATCTCCTCTGAATTGTCATCCTAAGGAGAGTAGGGGGAAATACAGTGCTGTGTTCATTCAGGAAACTACTTAGAATTCGTATCCTCTGTTCAGCTTCCCCCCTCCCCGTGCACCCTGCAACACACACACGCATCTGACTCCTTGCAGTCGCAGTACATTGAAATCTGAAATCATATGGATGACCTTCTGTTTGGAAAAAAAGCCAAACTCACACTCCACCTCATGTTTTCAACATCATAATGCATGTACTTTCTCTTTATTCATTTAGGGAATATATATGTATGCATACACGCACACCCACCAGGTAAAAAGAGGGAAGAAAGAGAAAGCAAGTGAGATTAAAGACCTTAATCTCTTCTTTTACTTATTAGCTGAACAACAGAAAAAGCATTGTTCTGAGTCCACGGTGGGTACATGACATTATTGTGTTATTGATGTGCTGGTGAGTTAGTTAGACTTCAGGCTTTTCAGCTGCCTGCATATTTATCCTCTTTTTTCTCAGTGCTTTTTGCATCGGCTTGTAGACATACTACATTCCCTGAGGCCTTCTTTGTGTGTAGGATTCAGCATGTTGGTAATAAATATGTCCCACACAAAGCCAGGGCATCTGGGGTCTCATTTGCATGCTTATTCTAGTTGATCAGTAGTCAGAAGTGCAGGTTATGCCAGCACGCTGGTGACCTGTTAGGATCAACTCAGCGTCACTCTACTATCAGGAGGAAAACAAAGGTGACTTACTATGTCACCTATCAACCCATAATCTGAGAGTTCACATGAATAAGAAGCACAGACCATACAAGCCCATCATGTCTAAAACCCAGAGACTCTTCTGACCTCTGTAAATGGATTTAATTGCTTTAGTTCCTTAACCTTGTGTTTCTATGAGGCTTAGTCAGCTTAAACTTTACATGACAAAGGCAGGTCTTTATGTTCCTTTAATGGTGAAAATTAGTAAAAGCTTATTTTGGTTAGGACTAAGTTTAATACAGTTAGAGCACTCATTCTTGGAGAATAGTAGCTGTCTCAACAGCAGGACAGCCTGAGAATGCTGTCCAAAGGATTTGTGTTGCACTTTTTAATTGATTGTGGCTAGATTTTCCTTCCACAGCTGTGTAAACTCAGCCTTAGAGAAGTCCATCCAAAGTAAGTAACACCCAGGGAGCAGCACCACCGTTACAAATCCCCATGTAAATTGCAAATATAATGCACATGGAACTTAAGAAACATGCTACTTTTTGAAGATACAGTAGGCTATTCTTTATCTAAGTTCCTTTCATTCCAGAAAGGTAATAATGTCCATAATATTACTTCTAACTTTCAATGAATGCTGGAACAAACTAATAAGTATATGAATATGCAGGTGTCTCTTAGGGCTTTTAATTTTGTGTTGGATGTATTACAAGCCATTGTTTAGGGTTTTTTTTTTACTTCTAAGGTAAAAGTAACTTAGAACATTAAAAATCTGCAATTCTTATTGTACCTATGCTATCAACAGGTACTTTATGGAAAAAAAGACTTTTCAAACTTGGACCTTTTCACTTTTGTTTTTATATATGTCAGCTCCAGAATATTTTTTATTTTACCTAAAATTACCTAAAGTAACTAGGATGTGAATGTCTCCATTTCATAGAATCATAGAATAGTTTGGGTTGGAAGGGGCCTTTAAAGATCATCTAGTCCAACCCTCCTGCCATGGGCAGGGACATCTTCCAGCAAATCAGGTTGCTCAAAGTCCTGTCAAAGTTGATCTTGAATGCTTCCAGGGATGGGGCATCCACATGTTCTCTGAGCAACCTGTTGCAGTGCCTTACCACTCTCATAGTAAATAATTTGTTCCTTATACCAAATCTCAATCTATTCTCTCTTAGTTTAAAACCATTACCCCTTGTCCTGTTGCTACAGGCCCCGGTAAAAAGTCTCTCTCCGTCTTCCTTATAAGCGCCCTTTAAGTACTGAAAGGCCACACAGAGCCTTCCCTTCTCCAGGCTAAACAACCCCAACTCTCTCAAACATCTCAGGATGTTCCCTTTCAGAAACCTTACCGTTTCCTGAGTTGAGGATTTCAGCACTATTTGAACAGTAGGCTACCTTTGGGTATCTTGGTGGACATTCAGAAACACTAATTAGTTCTTCAGGTTTCTCATCAGTCAGTATATGTATATACTGGTGCGTAGGTGACTGATGAGAGGCCAGAAATGTCTGAAGGCATCCAATCTTTAATCGGAGTGTTTTAAGAAACTAAGAAATGCCATGTTGGATCAGCACATAGGTCCATGGAGTCTTTGACAGTGGTGTGGGAGGAGGAGCGTGAGCCAGTGGGGTTGTAGGGAGGATGCTGACTGGTTGGGAAGGGTCGAGTGCCAGCCAAGGAGAGGGATATAGAGGTTGGTGGTTGGCTTGGAGGCAGCAGCTCTCTTCCATTTGAACCACTAAATAACATAGAAAATATTTTTTTTTTAAAAATCGAGTGTCTTTAAGTAATGGTGTTTAGGAAGAGCACATCAGCCTGACCACTGCTGTCTGCTTCCCTCAGCATCCGCAGCTGTGGCATTGGGGACGTTAGCAGGTACTTTTCTGCTTAGCACAGCTGTGAGGTAGGGAAATGGTAACAGATCCCCATGGGGAGCTGATGTGCAGAGTGACAAAGAACGGATTTTGAAAAATATATGAAATCTGTGGAAAGCTGACATCTAAATTCCTTTGAGAACACTGACCGTGTTGCCTCATAGTCAAAGCTGAAGTGCATGACTTCTAGCTCTTTCATCAGTGAGCAGGCATTCAATGTGAAGTGTGCTTTTGTTGTTTTGTGGCGTCTGGTGTGTTTCTCTTAGGTTATCAGGCAGACAGGGAGGGTGGATGTGGACATCTGAAACAACTTCTGCAGCTGGGAGCCACAAAATCCAAAATCACCTCTCATTTTGGACATTTTAATAGTCTCAAACACAATTTCAGAGACCAGGGCATGGATTTTATTTAATTCTAGCAGAAGTAAGGAGATACCAGAAAATGGTGAGAATATCTAAAAATGACTTTCCAGTCATAGAAATGAGGTGACACTGGAGGTAACATCTAGTAAAGTCTCTGTAAGCAAGTTCTAATACAGTTTGGAGTTTTATCACCCACTGCTGAATATGTGTACCCCAATTTCTTTGCTTTCTTCCTCAAATACATCCCTATTGCAACAGCCCGTGTTGCTCCCCACTGATTGAACCAGTTCTGTTCCTTTGCTACCACTAAGGGCATTTATTTACAAAAAAACCATCAGTGGAGGGTCACACTGCCAGTCACCCAAAGTGACATTGCTGCTGGAGAGAGAGAGAGACAGTAGGTAGGCATGATTCTCTGTGTTATTAGACTTTCAATTCCAAGAGGAGTGCTCAGTGTTGTGTGAAGCATGGACAATGCAGCCCTCACCTCAGGCACAGATTGTGTTGTCAGTGGAGGGGAGGAGGGAAAAACCATGTTGAGTATGTACATAAATATGCCAGGGTCAGATCCTAGGAGACAAGTGCGACTTCCATAGGATCCTTGATTTCAGTGGAAAACAGGCCAAATCAGGACCAGTTTGTCCCCCAAAGCCCAAAAAACCACAACGTGCTGCTTCTACTTAGTGGCATGTGCATGAGTGAGATACTTCACCAACAAAATCTGTGGTCAGGGAGTTAATGCACATTTGTGTACTGCCTTTTCCACTTTTTTTTTAGAGTGAATATAGATGAAATATAGATGAAATAGCTGGTATAGTGTTTTAAATGTGTGATTGGCGTTATCTCAAAATCTACAACTACAAGGTCAGTATTTTGTAGTAAGTAATGCCTGGAAATGGCCATCAGAAGACCGGTGACAGTTTGTATCCTTGGCCAAGTGACCTAAATGCTGGTGCCTGACTCTTCCATGAATAAAATGGGGGATAATGATAATTGTTTGATTCTTACAACCTTTGGAGATTTTTAGATTCTTGATTGAAAATGAAAAATAGTGGTGTTGTGCTCCCACTTCATTCTGCTGATACATCCACAGCATGGCAGGGCTTTGTTGCTGGCTTTTAACATGTGCTCACATCTCTGTAGGTGAGGGGTGGTGATGTCGCAAAGTTTAGGCACCCTTTCAGTAACATGTTTTCAAAGTCTGCCCTGGCTTTTTAACAGGGAACATTTAATAGATTTTTTCCCTTTCCATCTAATAATTAGGCCTATTAAGGGAAGCCTCCTTAATTAATTTTTTTTCCATATAAAGCAGATAAAGTGTGGCAAAAAGACAAAATGGTTCAAATCCACCAGAGACGTGGTAGATGCCCTATTCCTGGCAACATCCCAGGTCAGGTTGGATGGGGCTCTGAGCAACCTGCTGTAGCTGGGGATGTCCCTGCTCATGGCAGGGCAGTTGGACTAGATGGCCTTGAAAGGTCTCTTCCAGCCCAAAGATTCTATGATTCTATGAAATCATAAGATAGTATGACAGAAGCTAATGAAATTCACACATTTAGTATATCACATTGTGTACTGCCTTTTCCACTTTTTTTTTAGAGTGCTGGACAATTTGAAGCAATAGGTTTCCCTGAGACCTTCCTTCTCGTTTCTAACTAAATTGGACCAGTCTAGACCTCCTGATTTGTAACCTAAAGAATATGTCCTATTTTCTGTTTAGGATTTTTTTAGCTTTAATGATCAGCCTTGAGCTGTTGAAGAAAATCACCATTTCTTACACCTTTACTTCCCTTTCCTACTCTTCAGAAAGAACTTTCCACATTTTTATTAAATGGTTTGGCCCAGATTTATGAAGATAAATCCTTCACAAAAAGTCTGCTAGAGCCTAATCTGTGTTTTGTCAAATAGTTTAATTTCATATAAATTGTGGCTTTCTGGCACTTTACAGTGAGTAACTGACCAGATCATCTGCCATTACTGCTGCTACGCCTGGATTCCTTCAGGATCTAAACCAAAGCCATCTTCCAGAAATACAGGGCACATTCTGCTGAAAGTTTTTAATCTATCTATGTATGTGCTTAGTGTTGTTTTCTTCAGTATCCTCGATGTGCTTGGTGCTGCATAGTCTGCTGCACAGAGACTGCTGTTTTCAGACTCATTCTGCAGCCTGGTGTAACTAACTGAAAGGCTGAACTTAGCATCAGCCTGCTTTGCATCAGGCATCATGTCTCTGATCTTCGGGTTTGACTTCAGACACAGGAGTTATCCTGTAGGAGTCCTGCTCAAGCACAGGGTAAGGTGTTTACAACACTGGTATGGAAGAGACAGTCACAGAGAAATCAGACTGCAGCAGGGAGCCCAGAAGACACAGAATATTAAAGCGTTTCAAAGAACGAATGGTATGTAAGGCTTCTTAGAAGTGGAGAATTTTCAGGGATCTGACTAAGGAGAGCAAAAGAAGCTTTGATAATGTAATCTTAATAATTGATATTTTGCTCATCTAATAATTAATAGTAAAACCCAATTAAATTCAATTTTCTTTTATGTAAGGCTTTTTTTTTTTTTTTTCTTTCCAAAAAGGCTTGTGGACGGAGGGTCTATTCTCTTGCTGTGTTTTGTCCTTGCACAGTGCCTTCTGTTGTTTCTTTCTTTACTACTTGAGTAAGAGTATTAAGTTAGAATAATAATTAATCTCTGCATCCTTTATCAGAGATTTGCAAAGTCCATTAGCAGTCAGTGTTTCTCATAATAGTAATTCATAATTACAGAAGGGAAACTGAGGAATAGGAAGATATAGCCAATAATTTTCCGAGTGTCTTTTAAAAAATTAAAAATATTCTTTGGATTACTGTGTTCACCATTAAAACACTTTAACACCACCACACTCCCCTGCAGCATAAACATCTTAAGCAGAGGAAAGGTTTAAAAAGATGTTTACTTTAGCAATAGTTTTAAAATATTCTTTAATAAAGGAACATTTTTTTAGAACAGTGGTGATTGAAAAAAAAGGTGGTTGGAGAGGTGCTTGGAAAAAAGTATTTTGAAAAGTAGTTTTACATAATTTTTCACTAAATTATCCTCTCATTTGAGAACATGTTCAGAGTTCAGCCCAAGACACAGTGACCTAAATTCCTCCCTTTTAATTTTAGCCAAAAAACTAAACAAGGGATATAGTAATCGTAAGTTTTCAATTTAGAGGCATTTCAGGCCATCAAGGTCTGAATCATCCTGGGGAGATTCCTCTGTTTCCACTCATTGTGGAAAGAGTTGTGGTTGACTATAGGTCCGTAGGAGCCTGAGAAGTTAGTTAAGAGCCTCAAGATGGTCATTTTGGCTTGATTTTCACCACTGTAATCTACTTGAATTCACTGAAACCATCCAAAAATTCACTGGTATATTTGAAAATTTGTCCTTAAATAATTCCTCCAAATTTATCTCTGTTGTAAAGATGACAACAAGGTTCAGGTTTTGAATTCCCAAGCGTCAGATATTGCCTCTTACACCCTGGAAGATCTAGTAAAAAGTTGTAAACTGACAGATGTGAGGAGGACCAGATCATGAATTATTCCTGCTCCTTCACTGAGCAGTAGAGCCATCCTGTTGAGTTTTATTTCCTCCTGTTTCAGTCTTCCTACCAGGAGGAAAGATCAGAAAGATTTCAGCATGCAAGCTGCAGATCTTTCAGAGAACATGAAGATCTAAAAGTGCCCAGTTACCTTGCTGTCACTTAAGCTCTTGCCCCATGAATTCACTTTGCATCCTGAGAGTATTTGTTTAACCTGGCAGTTTGGCTTCAGGATGAGCCAAAGGTGAGAAGCAAATCATTTGCCATAGGACTAGATTCTTATCGCTGATATCGGTGGGAGGCACTGGGATTAGATTCCTGGCATAACGAGGGTCAAATTCTGACCCAGCTAAAATCCTTTTGGCTCAAACAGGGAGGTTTGGTCAGGAGTGGATAATATGAATACACACAAGTCAGGGCTGGGTGTTGTTTTTTTTTTTTTTACAAAGAATAAGTATCCCAAAGAGAACAAAGCAAAGTTATGATTGTCACATTCAGTGAAGGGCGGCAATGAAATGAGTCACCTTTCCAGGCCAGTCCGGAACACACTGAATCAGTTAAAGCAGATTTATAGCTTTTTCGCTGTGATAAAACCATATCAGTGTGTATATGAATTTACATAGGAGTAGGGTTTTTTTCCTTTCTTTTAATGCAAGCCACATTGGAAAGTGTGCACAAAGGAGCCCCACTCTGAGGAGAGACAACTGGAACAAATTATATGCATTCAGACTTGTTAAACTGAATTGGCAGCAGAAATATTCCTGGTAACCTGAGCATTACAGCAGCATTGGTATAGTTAAGGTTATGTCAGCATTTCCATTAGAAACCTCTACTTTCATAGGTTTATATCTGCAGTAAAAATTCACTGTGGGTTGAGACTTGACAAGCTGTGCAAGGTTTCATCTGAGATGGATTTTTTTTACCTTTTTCTTTACAGAATTGGGGAGAAAGATCTGTTTGAAGAGTCAAGCTACAAGAGCACAAACAAAAATAGCAGCATTCTGGCTTTGATCCTTTCCGATGTTAAAAAACCCTGTTTCTTTCTTTATAGTGTAACTATCAAATGTGCAACAAAATCTTGCTCTGATGAAGGAATTAATCATTACACTATTAAAGGAAATGAAACATTAATTTATGGCCCATTAGATGCTTTTTCACTGCAGGACTGCCAGTGTTTTGGTCTACCTCAGGTTATACTGAGAGTTTTGTGACTAACATGAAACAAGGCCCCCAAAGGAGCAGATTCTGTGTGGAAAAAAATGCTTCTGGGCAGCTTTAGAAGAAAAAAACATTGAAGGCAGAGTTGTCCAGTGATTGGAGCGAGTACTAGGAATTTAGCCTTCTGGTTTCTGCCACGGGCTTTGCAGCTAAAAACCTTAAGCTCGGTTTTCTCCATTGTAAATGGAGGATAAGGCAAGCCATTGGCTTCAGTATCCTTCCAAACTATCTCCTCATCTGTGTATTACTGGAGCTAGCCATGGTTTACACTACAGTGAACAAATAGAGGAAAAGGGCCCCATGGCTCCATACTTGCAGACATCAGGTTTCAGAGAGTAAGCTAATCTTTTTTCTAAATCTTTTCAGATTTCTGAGTTCACAGCACCCAGAACTTGTTATTTCTGGGTATGTATCATCTCTGTGCCCATGTCTGTACTGATAATGGTTTTGTTTTGGTGAGGCGGTACATGTTCTCAGTTCGTGCAGAGTTGTGTGTCTTCTACACTTTGAGAAGTCATAGCTGATGTTTTTCAGAACCTTTTCCATTCACCAGATAAAAGCTGGTGTGGAAGTGCAAAGTATTATAAAATTCAGGAAGGAAGTCTGATGCTTGTGTACTCGTGACTGCATTGTGTTATTACTGTGAAATGGATCTCTCAGTTGGGAATGAGCTCAAAATTTGGAAAGGCTTGTTCCATTAGCTGTTTTCAAGCCATATGTCTCCATTTTAAAATGAGGACCTGGGGGCTTTGAACTTTATTTATAAGCTGAAATTTGCTGGCCACTGTGAACCAGTGATTAATTTGTTAGGGAGAAGATGCCAGAAGTCTCGCTCTGACCTGTGTGTTCGTTCAAACTAAACATCCAATAACTACAGAGCCTCAGAAGATGTCTCCCCCCACTTCCTCCTCCATCATTTCTGTGCTTTGCATTATTCACTGTGTTTATTGTAACACAGTCTTAATCTCAACCACAGCTTTCAAACCATCATGTGACCCCAACAAAATCTTTGACTAAAGCAGTGATAGCTTTAGGTGTGCTGGGTGGAAGCTTTGAGACTCTTGAGTAGGAGGGAAAAGATAGGGTTAAAAAGTTTAAGACAGTAACTCAGAGAAGTGCCTTCTGTGGATACAGCACAAGTTTTCTGAAAAATGATATTTGGAACATGACATGAGGGGATAGTGCAGTTTCTTGCTGTGTGTGTATGAACTACCGTGTATCCTTTGAAGTTACTTCCCATGTGTACCTGGGTGCAAAAGCAGTAGGGTTGTTTTGTTGAAGAGAGGGCAATCCTTAACCGTGTGTCTAACAGCAGGACCAAGACCTTAGTGCCCATGCTTGGTAGTAAAGCTGATGTGATAGACAGTTATGGCACAGAAGAAGCCTTTGATCTTGGAGGGATTTCTATGAAAGACAGTCACAGTTCCTTAGGAGTCAATTGGGTTAAGCCTTTGAGGACTACAAGCCCCAGTATACGCATCCCACATAAGAATTAATTCTGCTGGCAGTTCAGAAAACACCAGAATTTGAAGGGTTAAAAGTTTTGTTTGTTTTTAATTCCCGCCGTGTGAATTGAGACAAAACCCTCAAATATAGATGAAATAGCTGGTATAGTGTTTTAAATGTGTGATTGGCGTTATCTCAAAATCTACAACTACAAGGTCAGTATTTTGTAGTAAGTAATGCCTGGAAATGGCCATCAGAAGACCGGTGACAGTTTGTATCCTTGGCCAAGTGACCTAAATGCTGGTGCCTGACTCTTCCATGAATAAAATGGGGGATAATGATAATTGTTTGATTCTTACAACCTTTGGAGATTTTTAGATTCTTGATTGAAAATGAAAAATAGTGGTGTTGTGCTCCCACTTCATTCTGCTGATACATCCACAGCATGGCAGGGCTTTGTTGCTGGCTTTTAACATGTGCTCACATCTCTGTAGGTGAGGGGTGGTGATGTCGCAAAGTTTAGGCACCCTTTCAGTAACATGTTTTCAAAGTCTGCCCTGGCTTTTTAACAGGGAACATTTAATAGATTTTTTCCCTTTCCATCTAATAATTAGGCCTATTAAGGGAAGCCTCCTTAATTAATTTTTTTTCCATATAAAGCAGATAAAGTGTGGCAAAAAGACAAAATGGTTCAAATCCACCAGAGACGTGGTAGATGCCCTATTCCTGGCAACATCCCAGGTCAGGTTGGACGGGGCTCTGAGCAACCTGCTGTAGCTGGGGATGTCCCTGCTCATGGCAGGGCAGTTGGACTAGATGGCCTTGAAAGGTCTCTTCCAGCCCAAAGATTCTATGATTCTATGAAATCATAAGATAGTATGACAGAAGCTAATGAAATGCATACATTTAGTATATCACATTTCTGCTTACAAGAGGCCAGCTGATATTGATGTGCCAAAATAGAATGAAAATACACAACCGTTCACTAAAGGCAGCAATGGTGGGGCAAAAGACCAGTGACTTCATGTTACCTGAACTGCTGAAGCCTGAATCTGCCCCCTTTACTCATCAACTGTCTCAGTGAGTGGTCTTATTGGTAAGAGTGGTCAAAATAAGAAGGCAGGACTGGCCCTCATTAATTGCCTCCTAATTGTTCTTAACCTCTCACTCCTTAGGACATCAACACTGCTCCGAAATTGACCCTTGCAAAATACAGCAAGGAGGTTTGGGATGCCTTCCAGAGTGGCCTAAAAATTACTGTTGTCACTTCTTGTCTTTCTTACCTGTCCTAACTGAAGATGCCCTGGCAGGGCAGTAAGTTCATAGAAATCATAGAATATCTCGAGTTGGAAGGGACCCATAATTACAGGCAATTTTTACCTCTTGTCTCAAAATGTATTGCTCCTTTCTGGATGATTTGAGCCTTCTTCTGTTATGTTAAATTTCTGTAGGTTTTCAGGGTATTTCTAGATGTCCTGCCAATTTGGCCTCTTAATCTCGATGTGTTTCATCTTCTTTCTCTCTAAATAAGACCTGTATTTTAGAGACAAAAATCTGCCTCGGAATTACTGAGGTTAAGCATGTTATAATTGCAGCATTTTGGACACCTCAGGATAATAGGCATTTGATTAAGTACAACAGGCTGCAAATAGGGAAAAGCATTCTGAAACCGTAAGCGGTCGTATTTCTTGTCAGCGTTTGGGGGGGAAGGGGTGTTCTGGTGGCCACGCCAGTAAGACGAGAGTCCGTGTCATCACATGCACTATTCAAAATCAGCCAGCCATGACAGCTCAGGAATTGGACTCCAGGTTCTCCCACATGAGGGGAGAATTGAGCTTTGTGACCTGCTTCAGAAAAATTAAAGTAGCGACACATGCCTCATTAGCATGACAGCTGTGGGAGTGGGCTCCAGATATAATAAAGTGCTGCAAGACCTTGGAGTGCTTCAGTAGGAAAGCTTGCAAGTGTAAAATCGATGCTTTTGATACATTAGGTGGTAATGGAAGAAGCACAGCACAGAAGTGGTATGATCAGATGATTTAGTTATAGCTATAAATCTAGTGGCAGTATCGTGGCAACGTGATAGGACACAGCATTTCATAAGGAGCGTGGCATAAAGATTCATGCATTAGTCAAGCCTGGTGTTGAAGCACGTGTGGGTGCAGGTTGCATTACTGATATAAATGACACAGTGGTTCATCCTGGCAAATACACTGAGCTGGTAAAACAAGTATACTTGGTAGTAAATAAGCACTTCAGACAGAGGTGCTGATATTTGGATTCTGTATAGGTATTTCTGGTATAAAATTGACATGAAAATCAGCATGGATTACTCCAGGTTAAAACTAGTGCTTACACACTGACCCTTCCTTGCCTTACCCTGCCTGGCCAAATGTGGAGATTTTGTAAAAATACTCTGGGGTCTCATTTCAATGGTAAAACTACTACCACTTGATGTTTGCTTGTGCTATGTTTTAATGTAAATCAGCTCTTTTCCTTGCTACGCAGTTTACATAACTCCTGCCCAAATCATCTTAGACAACTTCTCTCCCTAAAGCCAAATGGCTACACAATCACATGGATTGCCATTATACCTCAAGCCATGGAGTTTCTTATTCAGGCGTCTTGTTTTTAAATTCATTCTTCCTCTTAAATTACCATCATTTTTGCTGCTCTTCATTGTATTGCAGTCAGTTTTTCTACACCTTTATAATAGTGTGGGACAACTGAGGTTGGTGTACCTTCACATACGCAATGAGTACCCAAAGAAAGAAAGGTCGGGTAAAAACAGAAGGGAGTGACATTGCTTTGTACCATTAACATATGCTTGATTAGGAAAAATATCATTAGGATTAGTACAGAGGAGTAAAAAGTCAGAGGAGACAAAGCATATTTTAGTGTTTTTGTAGAATTGAGTTACAGAAATCCTTACTGGTTTTGCCTGTAACTTTTCTGATACACCAATGAAACTTGAAACAAGAGGTCGTCTCAAAGGGTAATAGCTTCCAGCCAAAATGTGCTTCAGTCTACCAGACCACCCATCCTTTCTTTATCAATGAGGTCAAAATAATAGCAGTGCTTGACACTTTTACACAGATGGGTAAAATCTATTGTGTCACCAGTAGATACTTCCAGAAACCTAACCCATGTAACTGTTTTTAATAGCAGAAGTAGTTACATTGTGCCTTTCCTGTGTATATCTCTAAGCAATTAGGAAACAGTAGGTCTCCTGGTACCTCCTCGAATCAGAAAAGTGTGATTATCTCCATTTTACAGAGGTCACAAGTGACTAGCCCGAGGTCACCCAGGCATCCTGCCATACCATCACGGCAGGATTCATCTCCCCTTATTCTCCCTTTTCTCTAACAACCACTACACTATGTTCTCTTCCAAAAGCTGCATAGAGACACTTAAGGCAATTGAGCACTTCGGTGCAATTGATTTCTAACAGTCTGCGAGCCACTTCCTAGACCTGATTTCACCTGCTGAAAAGAGCTTAGTATGATCAGGAGTTTTCCCCAGCTTACAGACAACCACAATGTTCATGCATGGAAGTCATATAAAATACACAAATATTGAGTTAGACATCCAAGTACTACATCTGTCTAGATCTGCATAAAATATCCTGTTTGCTAATGGAATGAGAAATAAATGGTTTTCAAACATAGCTGTGAATTTTGCAAAGGCACCTTAACTACCTATTTGAAAATATGGTCCTGATTTTTAGTCACATGAATTTCTGAACAGGGAATTTAGGCTTGTGCTGAATATTGTAGTAGCTTCTACTTAAAACAGTTTGCTTTGTCTTCCAGTTCTTCTCCATCAAAACTCTTGAGCTGTTTATATCAGTGTCAGTCCATGCCAGAAGTTCCTCCAGTCCGTCTTGGGATAAAACACAAACCGTTCTCTGAACTGCAGGTCGATTGCTGTCATGTGGAAAGCTGACAAAGCCCCTTTAATTTATGAAATGCTACGTAGTCCTCAAAAGATTGCCTAAATATTTTACTGCATGTCACTTTTTGTTGGAAACCAGAACCTGTATTTGCTGTGCCGTCCATTAAATAGAACCTTTTCAAATTACTTCTGCTTCTAAATGGGAGTTTGTATGTGCTAACTTTTATCTGGCAACTTCAAACACATCTCAGGGCTCTTGCATATTTTTCACTATTTGTCTCCATCTTGGCTTAGCGTAATATTTATGTGCAGGATTTAGAGGTGGTCTTAAAGCTTTCATTTTAATTTTTTTCTTCCAAATTGTTCTTTGCAGGGCACTGGAAGGGGGTAATATTTAAGGTCCCTTTAAAGAATGTGGATAACTTTCATCTGCTCAGATGCTGAGAATAGGATGTTTGCACACTGCAATGATTGATAAATTACTGTGTACAAGAGGTGATGATAATGTTTGAAGTTTTAGAGAATTAATTTCCCTGTAAGTTTTTCAGCACAGTAGGCATGGAAAGCTTATTTCAGATAGACTGAGGAACAGAAAGAAAGAGAAAGGATCTTTAGAGATTGGCATAAGTGACTTATGTGGCAGAAAGGTAATCCCTGAACACACCTGTGCTGTAGAAACACGACGTGTGGATTAGTTTTGTACTTAATCTGTCACTCTGGCATTCCCTCCATCAGCCGCCTGCGTGGTTTTTGCTGGCCCAGCTCAAGTGTCACTGCAGCTTCAGCAGCAGCCGCGTGAGCGCCACTGGATTTTGATACTGAACAATGCATATTTGTTTGTTCATTTTGAGTCTGGTGTCTGAAGCGGAATTTTAATGGTGTGAAAAATGAGGAGAAGAAAGAGAAAATAATAACCTGAGCACTGAAACATAGCGCTCAATACATTTTCTCAGACTTTGCATTCACATCTGCTGCCCTTTTCACAAGCATCTCCTCGCCCCGTCCCTTATCCCATTAAAGGGGAATTCTGCTGTTAGTGTTAGTCTGCCAGAGAGCAGAGTATAAGTGGAGTCTTAAGTGCCTAGTCCTGCAGTTTTAGTCCTTCCAGCTAGCTTTTGCACTTATTGAACCATAGTTTCTCTTGCATTACAAGTTTCCTTGTGTTTTCCATTTTACGCTGTGAGAGTCCAAAGTCTTGTGCTGGGTGACTGCATGTCTATAAAAACATGAGTTTTGTAATTTCAGGAAAATTCTTCTTGACTCTCAGAGTGCTCCATACAAAAGGTGGGAAGTGAGAAAAAGAGAAAAGATTTATCAGGTTCTGTCTGTGTTTTCTGCCACTGCTGTGCATTTTGGAGGAAATGGCTCACTTGGATAAAGTACTTGTTGCAAAACCTAAACTTCTGGCAGAAAAAAGAGCATTACATTCCAACCTGCAAATGTTAAAGAGAGGAGGAAGAGGGTAGAAAAAGACCTAAGAGCATGGAAGAAAGCTTTGTTTCAGATATATTTGAGTTTCAGATTGTCCTGGTGTACATCCTGTGGCGTTGGAGTGCTGTAAATTGGAAGCGCTCAGGTTGGAAACAGGTCTGAGGCACTGATTCTGAGCCCAAACAGAGTTGCACTTACTGCCAGAATGGTTTATTCAGCTTGCTGGATGGGAGCCAAAGGAACTGACCGCCCTGTGAGCTGAAACCAGTGCCAGCCAGCTGAAGAATAACATTGCTTTGACTGAAATGGCAACTGTTTGTTTGTTCTTCCAGCAGAAGGGGGGAAAAAAAGCAGCTTTTAGTGCTGGTGGTGACAGAGAAGGTTAAAAATCGAAGAGAAAAAAAATAAGATTATTGTGAAAGCGGATGAAAGGTTAGGGGCAAATTTTTCTCCTTGGTTACACTTCTCTGCCTGCTTGGTCTTCACTGGTTTGTAATTAAAAGAAAAGCTTGCTCTTGATTAGTTTTAACATGCAGGTTTTTTCCTTCTTCTGCTAAAATATGGTAAATTCTTCTATATGATAAATGACCCTTACTGATAAAGGTTATAATGTACCAAACCCCCTAGGCAGTGCAGGCACTGTCACAGCAGGATGTGATAGTTGTGGAGGTTACAAGCCATAGGTTTTCATGTGTTAACAGAATAATTTACTGAGTAAATATAAATAAAATAAATGAGCAGCTGAATATGACTTAGGTCTTGATCTCAATGACTTTAGCAGGAGTTTAAGGTGAGCAAAATATGCAAGCTCAGGTATGTTCAGGTCTTTTTTTAAGTAACTTATGGAAAGGCTGGCTTTCCCTCTGGTGATTTTATGGTCTGTCACATCATGAGTTTGGGATGGATCACCTCTTGTTCTTGGTCTGTAGCGTACAGCAGCTCCTTACATGCCGTACTGCAGAGCTGTTTGAGTGCCGAAACTGCCTTGGCTGGAGAACTTCTTGCTCGATGCTGCCATTTCACACATACTGTTTGACTTAGTCTTCTTGCTTATTTATGCTGAGAGCTTTCAAACCATTTGGATGCTAATAGCTGGCCCGATCGCATGCAAGAGGCGCTGGCAGAGAGCTGGCAGTCGTGCGCGGGAATCGCTGCCTGCTGGATTGGAGCTGGTCTAAGGTCAAGCTGGCACCACCCAACAATCCCAGCTGGAGCCAAGTTACTGTCTGCCCCTGTTTGTGCCACACTCATCCTCAGGGAACATCCACCTTCCCTTTTTCTGGTTGCTACGCAACTGTCAAAAATGCTTTTTTCCCCCAGCCTGTTAGTGTTTCTGGTAAGACAAACGGTTCCAGTTAGGCGATATTACTAGTGATATCAGTATCATTTTTTTCTGCATGTCTCTGGGCAAATCCTGCATTTGACCTTGCTGTCTCTAGAGGTGTTTGGTGCTTATTTTGGTATGCCAGCCCCTGAAACTTTCCAATTACCCAATAACTTCAGTCCAACTAAAAGAAGAGTAAAATAAAGTTTCTAGTGCTCTGTATTTTAAACAGGTTTAAACATGGGGCAGCTACAGACATTCGAACTGAAGAGGAATAAAACCCAAAATATGTTCTTCAAATACATTTCAATAATGATTTTAATAATTAAAAATATTGAGATATTAACAAATTGAATTACATTTTAAACTTCAGAAATAGAAATTTTTAGTGAGTCATATCAATCACATGTTTTTTGGGGGCTCACCTCTTTTTGGAGAAGGTTTACCCAACTCTTTTGGGTTGGGTAGACCAGGTAAGGGAGGAAAGCTGATGAGGGCAGGCCAGTTAGAATCATAGAATCGTAGAACAGTTTGGGTTGGAAGGGACCTTTCAAGGTCATCTAGTCCAACCCCCCTGCCATAAGCAGGGACACCTTCAACTAGACCAGGTTGCTCAGAGCTGTGTCCAACTTGACCTTGAATGTCTCCAGTGATGGGTCATCTACCACCTCTCTGGGCAATCTGGGCCAATGGTTCACCAAATTAGTCTCATTACTTGAATGAAGCGTGCAAAGAGGAATGTGTAAGATGGTATTTTTCATTTCCATTTTCCAGCTGCTGTTGCAGAGGAGCAGCTGCTTATACAGATATTATAAAACTTAGTGGTGATTTCAGAAATGGGAGATGGAGTAGGGAAGCAGGAAAGGAGAATAAGTGATCCTCTCATTCCTTCTGTCTTTAAAAACTTTGGAAAATCTTTATCTTTCCTCTGTATTCCAGGACTATACCCTGCGTGCAGTCTAAACTTGCTTGGTCCTTCCAGCCTCCCCATACTGTCAACTTTTCTTCTGTCTCCCAGTGGGACTTTGGCCCAACTACAATACATGACACTCCAAGGTTAAATCCGAGTCACAGGGTGCCTATCGGGAGGTGCTGTGGTTTCTCAGCTGCATGGTCTTCCTCCCTGGAAAGCATGAACTTGCTCCTGCAATGCCATGAGAACCACTTCACACACCATTAAGGGTTAAATCATATTTCTGTGCAGTGATGAACTCCATCACGTTATGAAGCATAGCTCAGCTCTACTCCAGGTGAGTGGAAGGACAAAGATTTGGCCCATTGAATTTATACTGCTCCTTTTTAGCAATGTGCCAGAAGGAGAGATTCCTCCTTGCACCAGATGTGCTCTGCTTTAGAATTGCCATTCTGGGCATTTAGAGGGGAGGCAAAATGACAGGCTAAGCACTAGCATTGCTAATACCTCAAACAAATGTTTTTCCGATTAATTAAAATAAATTGGCATAACAAGAAACACAGTAGGCATCCTCAAAAGTGCAAAGTTGTTTTCTAAGGCAGCTTCCTGTTAGAGCAAGTACTTTAATTATCTCTGTTTGTGCTCGAAAGCAATTTGGATTTTTTTTTTCTTAGAAATCAGCATTGCTTGATTCCCATTGCTGCTTAAAAGGCAGCAGCGTGAAAGGTGGTTGTCCTTAACCATGAAGTGTGTTTTCCCCTATGCACACAGGCTGTTCCCTTCAACCTCCCGTAGGAGTGACCTAAGCATGGTGCTAGGTAAAGAACTTTAATCTGTGTTTGTACAGAATCACTCTCTTGGTTTGCATTATTTTATTATTTAAATGTAATAAGCTTCAGTAGTTCATGAACAGCACACTGAAAGACAAAGAGTTGTGACAGAAAAAACAGCAGGTTTTCCTCATTCAATGTAGAGCCTAAAAAAAGACTGAAAAGACTCACTACACTTGTCAGTCATAAAATAGTCCCATCAGTATCCACAGGAATGGGAGAAGTCATATTGTTACAGAAGTAGTTACTGGCTGATTCCTTACAAAAACAAAATGAGACATTAATACAAAAATATATTTCTTATTATTGCTAGATTCCAGATTGGGATGAAAATAATTTGCTAATTGCTTTTTTTAGGTTGTTTAGCAAATTGCATACTACCTCCTTTACCATAAGCAGCATTGTTTATATATTTTTCAATTACACCAGGTTGTCCCAATAAACTATTCATGTGTTATCTTCTTTGATGCTATCAGATGTTGGACTGGATCCATCCTTGAATGGCAAACCTCCCAGGAATGCTTGCCAATCTTGCTTGAGTTGTTGCTGGTACTTCCTGAACTATCAGTTTTTGTTACCAGTCAGTGCTGAGCCAATACTCCGGGACAGTATCGCATGTTCTCTTTAACTCAGACCTGAAACCAAAATCCTGACCACTTCTTTGTGTTTCCTTAAAGATCTCTTGTCATTGTAATAAAAGGGTATCGACTCCTCTGTCTAGTTACATTCTAATTTCAGTAATTCTATTCCACCCCACCAGATTTTCCCTGTCTTTCCAATTGGTTGAAGTAGTCTTTTTTTTTTTTTTTCTCAATTTGTATTTGAAACTTTTGGTTTACTGTTCAGTGGAGTGAAACATATTGGACTGGGTTACCCAAGAGATGCGACTAGAAAATCAGGTGGTCCTTTTCTATCTTAAGACCTACAACAAACCTATGCAGTGCCGTTTCGTGGTCGCAGGCCACTGCAATGTGTTTCACTGCAGAGGCACTCGAATGCGAGTGATAAGTCTTCAGCGTCTCTTTACCTGCTGCAGAACAGGATGGGGAGGAGCAGTTAATTAAATTGTCACAAAACAGTCTAAGATCATCATCTCTAACCAAATGCAAAGCAGTGTTATCTTAATGGTCGAAAAGCACCTGGCCACTATATGCCAGTCACTGCCTTTTACATACCCTCAAAAACCTTTCTCACTTACTGCAGCTAGGCTGCCTTTAAAATCTTTGCAGATTTTCAGCAGAAGCTAGTGGTTGTACTGTATATTGAGAGAGCAAATGCCAGAATAGGAAAGTTTCTGTTGTATAAAATAAAATCTTTCTAATGCTCTTGATTATGCATCCCAGCTGTCCTTGTTTTGCAAGTCCAATGATTTGAGTTTTTGTAAAAATGTTTGTTTATTGGTTTTTTCCCTCTCCCTGCCTCGTACACACACCAGGAATTCTTTTTGTTATCATAGCTCAGCTTTTATTTCCAGCAAAATAAAAGAAAACAAACCACAGCTAATTGGCTCTTTGTTCTCAATTTTTTGACAAGTGACAAACACTGAGATCAGATTGTAGTGTATATCCTGCAGCGGTCGTATGGAGCCTGAGTTTGTGAATCGCGAATTCTCCATAATAGGCTTCCACATATCATCACACTGCCTGTGTTTGGGGTATTTCTGTTTATATGTGCTATGCTCCAAATGCATCCTTTCACAGTTAAAAGGGTAGCCTATAGCCTACCAACATTAAGTGGAAAATAGCATTGAGCATTTAGACCTAGCTCCTGTTTTGTGATTTTTTTTTTTGTATTATTTCATAGCTTTGGAGGTATGAAGGATTTGAACCTTGTTGCTAGGAAATGGTGAGGATTTGGGTAGTACACCTAAGGCTGAACTCAGCCCAGGTTGCCCACCCATGATACCTGCTGTTGTCTGAGTTCTGTATATGACCACACCAAAATTTGTCCAGTGCTTGCTGTTGTGGAGGGTCTGCTCTACTCAAGTTTACATCAAAAGCAGAATTCTTATTGTTATTATAGAATGGACAGCGCCCAAAGTTTCGGTAATCAGAGAAGGAAGACATTTCCCTCAGCGAGTTAGGGCTGAGTTATTGCTGTAATTTTGTCTCTGTCCAGCCATACCTTGTAAAAGTCAGTGGACACTTTGCTGATGGGGAGAGCATTGCATCTGATAGACCATGTAATTAAAAAGTTACTCATTACATTCTGTTTTCATTCTCCTTTGTGCAGGACAATATGCCCCAGCTATGTTGTTAAAGCACTGGAAACTCTGATAGAACCAGAGATGAAATTCCACAAGGGTTTAGTTTAAGTCCTACCCCACTATGTTATTTACTTTATTGTTTATCTTTACCATAAATAGTCTTCATCAGCAAAACGTATTTGTACTAAGATGGCATGATTTTCTCCTTTTAATTTACAAATGCCCTGCTCTGCCAGTGGCAGTTTATATAACCATGTGAATGAACAAGAGTGGATCATGTGAATTTAATTTAGCAATCCTTCCCCCTCCACCCCCAGCACTGGAGCCAGCACCAGCTATTCCATAAAAACCCATCACGATTATTTTCAATATTCATTTCTCTGCCCCTCTAATTCTCTTCTTCTCACTCCCTATTGTGTCTCTGTAAGCAAAGGGGATCCTCTGATGACTGAATGGCGCTTCCTGGGCACAGCCAACACTGGCATTGCCCAGCACATTCCCTTACGTGATCGATTTGTTTCAGTCAGCACCAGGGAAACAGGGAGGAGGCTGGGACTTCGCTTGTCAGTTTTGAGCAAACATCATGCTGCAATTTTAGACTGCAACTCATCTCAGGGGAGTTTTCTCAACCTCCACATTTGCTGCTTGAAACCACATACTTAGGTGTCAGATAACCCAGAAAAAGACCCAGGGGCCAACTAGGCCTTGGCTGGGTAGTTTTTCTTTTAAGGAGAACTGAAGGGGCATGTGTGAGGTTTTCCCCCTCCTTTATCTACTCTGTCCTCTCTAGACTATGCAGAGACTGTAAATCTTCATTTGCTGAAGAAATAGCAAGCATGGCCTGCTGGTATGTAGTTGGCAAGTGGTAAGCAAAGAATTTTTCTGGGTTTTTGATTCTTAACATTTCATTTTCAGCGTTCAGAACTTTATTCCTTTCTCTTTAGTAAGATTTAGTGTAGAGGCAACAGTCCTGTGTTCAAACAACTGGCACCAGTTACAGTCAGAGTTAAAGGAGGGGGGCAGTTTCTGGCCAGTTCATGGTGGCTTCAGAGGAATGGAAATCTCAGGAAGACTGAGTGGCACGGGGATTTTTTTTGTGTCGGGGATGCCAGTACCAGAGAAATGCTGTCCTCATGGTGCCTTTACTTCTCCAGCTCAGTGCCCAGAAAAGCACATCTTAAGACCTCCTTGGGCACCAAGTGCTTATGGCCTTACTCACCGTGCGTTCATTGAACATCAAGAGGAATATGGTCATTGCAATGACAAGAGCCATCAGGTTGGCCCCGTGTGTCTCTGTTGGCAGAGCTCTTCTCATCTTTGCAGATCATCTTCTAGATGTCTGTGTCCTGTGCTTTAACACTTGTAGGTCGAATGGGGTGCTTGGTGCTGGTAGGCTGCTTTTGAGCTGGCATTGCTCCAGTCTTAGCAGCAAGTCCATATCAGTAATCACTAGGAGATATGATTATCAGAAATTTATCAATACTCACACAGTGACCTTGTGTGAGTTGTCCTGTTGCTTTTAAAGGACACTAGAGGATGAGGTGGGATTTATTTACACATATAAAAATGCAGAAAGGTTCCCAGGGGATTTATAAAAAGTGCCTAGCAGGCAAGCAGCCTCACTCTCCTGACACTTAAAGAGAGGTACCTCGCTGGTACAGACACTTTTATACATTTTACTAAAGGTATGCTTTTCAGAAGTGCCTGAGTGATGTATGAGCCTAACTCACAGGAACTTTGGGGAACACTTAGACTCTAAAATGCATGGACCACTTTTGAAAATGAAGCCTAACTTGGGCCTAAGGCTTTCTAGAAAATACATCTCCAATGCTTTCAAGAGTATTGACCTCATCATTTCTCTCTTGTACTGTCACACACCTAAATATCTTTTGTAGCCTTGGCCCTGCACCCCGTTAAACCTTATAATTTACCACTGTGACAATAACTAGCTTCAGCACTTTGTACACACAAACTACAAAGTGCCGCTTAAAAGAAAATGAAAAAGAATGAGGAGCTACGTCCTTACAAGTGTACCTCGTGTCACAAATCACAGCCATAGGGGAGCTGATAATTTAGAGGGAGCTGTTTCTGTCAGTTCTGTAACGCTGACTGTATGCCGTTGAGAGGGAAGGTTACCCCACAGGAGATGCTTGCTTGAAGCTATCACAATGATGAAGTGAAATTTAAAATTACATTAGATGTTTGCTTAAGAAACAGCAGATGAGGCCCTGCGGATTCTCAAAGCTTCCTTGCTACACTGTAAAATGAAACCATAACCATTTGTTATTCTTCCACTGGCGTCTAGGAAGCTGAGGCAGAAAGGGATGACCTTTTAATGATGCTTTCCGGCTTTTTAAGGGTTTGAATGTGTTGCTATTTCAGGTTCAATCCAAGGTTCTGGTCATACAACCATATGAAACTGCCATTTCTTCATTTGAAAGTTTGAAGTATTTTTGGTATTGCATCAATGAGATTTTAAAGGCATTTCAGCCCTCCTTCACAGATTTTGCATGAATATATCGAGTCATTTGAGGTAGTACGGTGAGAGCTTAATTTAAAGTCACTCATAGTGGCAAGGGAATTAGTAAATGAATTTGGAAACAGGACCTCCGATCACTCTGAAACTCTTTGCTGATGTGCTGAGCAAGTGGGCCTGCCTTTGAAGGAATATCACTGTTGACATAGCTTACATTGTAAAATATAAATTAGGGCTCTAAAGGATTTAAATGGTTTAAGTACAGGTTTGCAATTCCCCCAATGATTGCAGTATAGTTTTTCCCATCGTCAGGCTAATTTTAATTAGACTTGGAAATGGAGACTTCTCAGTAAAATAGGATGCCATGCAGGGCCTTTGTTTTCTCAGTGTTGTGACTAAAAATGGCACATTTTGCTCTAAGGTGATGTACAGCCAGCCAGCGTTTTCTAGGTTGTGAACTTTTGACACCAATGAGAGTAATTCCTGCCAAACAAAAATCTATCGCTATTCTGATTCCTTGCATGACTGTATTCATAGTCCAACATGAAGTAGTATAGTATAAACCATTATAACACAGTCATCCTTTTCCCTGAGTTTCAGATCATTAGCATAGGTCCAACAGTACAGAGGACCAATTTCCATCATAAAGAAAGTCCTCTCCCATTTAATCACTTACCACCAAATGAACCATTTAATGCCACATTCAGAGGTATTGTCTGAGGATTTCCCAAGGCTTCCCTTGATCCACTTACACTCCCTTATCTGCCTTTTGTCTCTTGTTAACCTGCTTGCTTTTTACAAGGGGAGGAGGGGGAGGGAGGAAAAATCAAATCAATTGCAAGAGGTCTGCAGCTGTTTAATTAAACTTTTTTTCCCCTTCAAAAGTTGCTTGAGATTTCTTGGGGCTTCTTCAGCGTCTAATCACTGTAATTTAACAGATTCTGTAATTACCTGCCTTACATGGAAATGGCTTGATTCCCGCTGCTTTGTCCGATCTAGTTCAACTTTAAATGACAGCTGAATTTATTCTAGATGAATGGCTTGTGCAGTGGGAGACATGTCAGGGTGGTCTAGATTTATTTGCAGCCTTAAAAGCTTCTAAAACAAGAGCAAAACGTAGTTCTAAGTTCACAGAAGAGCGGAGGTGCAAGGCTTCTGTATTTATATACTGAGGACCAGCTTCTCTAACCTTTGCTTTGAGTAGAGCATATGTGGTTCTCATTTGGGAGTATATGGGTGAGCAAATTCTATTCAACAAGAATAAAAAGCTGTGGAATATGCCCCAGAAGGTGTATGGAAACCACTGACACTTTCAATAATGATTCCACAGTCTCTGACAAATACAGGGATATGGTAACAGTGTTGTTTAAGCCAGGAAATTGAGCATTTGAGTCCAACTGCATTTAACTTAGTTCTGGCTGTGCCTAAATAGTGTTGTCTGTATTCAAAGAGCCACAGCTGCCATCAGTATGTTCGTGCAGCACTCTCCAGTGGTTCCAGTCTGGTTTTGTCTGTACTTGGAACTGAAACTTTCCTGGGCAATGAGGCTGGGTGTTGAGGACCAACCTGCATCCATGCAAGTAAATCTCCTAGCCTAGAAAACAGGGTGGCTGTGTGTGCACAGGCCATTGGGCATTGCTCCTGGACTATGATAGCTCTTAAATCATGCATGGCCAAAACTGTGCCAGAAAATGCTGGTGATATTGTCTCACTAACAGGAGCGGTGTGCCAGTGGGTGTGCAGAATCAGACATCACGTTGGCTAAAGCTGGACTAGGTGATGGGTTTCTAACATGGGCTTCTTTCAGTGCTATTGAAAGAATAGGAAATGCTTTTGTGAATGCATAAGAGAATGAGAACATTGTTTTCCTCACTGTGTATTAGTTGTATATGAGATAGGAACAGAACAGCAGAGAATAGACATTCACGAAAGAAAAGATGAAATAGGACAATCGGTTCCTTCAGCTCCCATTGCAGGATTGCTTCCTGCAGTCCATTTTTATATACTTTGTATTCTTTTGTTTTTTATTGTTCAAAGCAATGAAATTTCCTTTAAACATAATGTGGAATTAGGTAACATTAAAAACACATCTGAAGATGCAGAAAAATGACGGTCCATGCTTATAAACTAATACATAAAACAATATTCATTAAAACACTGTGCTCCCTTAGAACAGCCTCATTTCCTAAGGGTCTCAAGAGAAGGGCAATCATACAGTATGGTCTTGTTAATTTAATATACGTCAGTGCAATGCAAACAATAAATACAGAACATTCAGACTAGAAATTGCAGTAACTATATTAAGCACTCATAATTTCAGTTCATTAAGCACTGACAAGCTTCTTAAGATAAAGATATACTGTTTTCTTTAACTCAAACTATATGTCACATTTTTAGTAATAGTGATATTTAGCAATCACATAGCATGATTCATCTTCAAAGTACTTTAAAAGTAATAATGTTTTAATTCCAAAGATGTGCGTAGGTAAATATTATTAACCTATTGCACAGATGGAAAGATTTATATGGGTTAAAGAGCTTGCCTTGGACTACAAGGATAGTCACAGTCAGTGGTGAGATGCGGACTCATGCTGCCCTGTTTTATGTTTAGACTTTTTTTGACTGGTAAATTGCTGGAGGAATTTCTGGAGCCATACAGCCTCTTCCATGATTTGTCCCGTAACTCTATACATTGAGGCTGCACCTCGAATCCTGTGTTCAGTTTTGGGCCCCTCATTACAAGAAGGATGTTGAGGTGCTGGAGCACTGGAGCATGTCCAGAGAAGGCCACGAAGCTGGTGAGGGTTTGGAGCACAAGTCTTATGAGGAGCGGCTGAGGGAACTGGGGGTGTTCAATCTGGAGAAGAGGAGGCTGAGGGGAGACCTCATCGCTCTCTACAACTACCTGAAAGGGGGTTGTGGTGAGGTGGGTGTTGGTTTCTTCTCCCAAGTAACTAGTGATAGAATGAGAGGAAATGGCCTCAAGTTGCACCAGGGAAGGTTTAGATTGGATATTAGGAAAAATTCCTTTACTGAGAGAGTGGTTAAGTGTTGGAGCAGGCTGCCCAGGGAGGTGGTGGAGTCACCATGTCTGGAAGTGTTCAGAAAACATGTGGATGTGGCCCTTCAGGACATGGTTTAGTGGGCTTGGTGGTGTTGGGTTGATGGCTGGACTTGATGATCTTAAAGGTCTTTTACAACCTTAACAACTCTGTGATCCTCTGATTTTGTGATTTCTTAAGCTGGCCCCATTCTTCACCCTTGTTTTTTTTTCCAGCTGAGTAGGCCTGTATATCTCCCTTTTTATGCAAATGCACATCTTCCTGGAAGGCCAATTATTTCTTGACTTTACATTAATGTAGCTGTTTAGATAAGAGGAGAGATAATTCCCCTGATTAGTGTCTTTGGATTTATTTTTCTTATAACCTTGTAAGAAAATCTAGCCAGTTCTCTGTCTCTCTCTTTCTTTCACCCCTGCATGTCTTGAGATACAAATTCAGGATTAACATTTCTCTTCATCTTTCCTTTATCAAATGTTTATTCAAGCAAGGGAAACAAAGAGGCATGGTTGTAAGCGCTAGGACATCTACTGAACCTTAGACCTACGCCTGCAGACTTGCAGAAATGATTATGTGGGAGATTATTTGGAACTCTCATTTTAATTTCTTAATAGCCACACATTTAGTTTTCAGGCAATGCCTAGAATAAGAACACAATAAAAGTAGCTGCCTCTTGGTATTCCCAGGAATCCTTTTGACAAAAGGATTAGTCCCAATAGTATAATGGATTTACATGATAAGAAGATGGATTGCTCAAGGACCAAAGTTTTCCAAAATTAAAGCAGAACTCATGCAAGTCTTGCAGTTTTGAAATGAGTATGGAGGAACGAAGGCTACATGTAAGAGCAGCTGGAATACATTTCAGGATTGCTAATCTGTACTGACTATGTAGATAGGGAGTAAGCAGTGAATGAGGAATATGAAAATGACACTTTAGGTCAAGAATTGCTACTAAAAACACCTCATAAGCACACTTTATATCTTTTTTCTGTTTTGTACTTGGACAGTGCTGTCCCATCAAGATTTTTTGACACAGAAGAGCCTGATTATCAGAATTTATCAACATCCTGTTTCTCAAAAATTTCAGTAGGAGCTGACTTGTCCTGTATTTCAGTATAGGAGACCCAGCCTGTGAGAGGCTCAGTCATGTAATTAAACTTGGGTTGTACATGAGTTTGTGATCTTGTGCCACTGAACTTTAATAAATATAATAAATACTTTCTTCACTCAAAAGCAAACTGGACAAGCACTCACAAAAAATGTTTTGATGGCACTCTTCTTGTTCTAGTTATTCTGGAAGCATTAAGAGAGTTACCTACATCAAAAATACAAAATAAGAATGGTGATTTAGTTTGATGGCTACAGAGCATTGAAAGCCTGCTCAAGATGGACTATACAGTGATGCTTTTTCACTCTATTCATCCTTGTGTTAGCATTGAGAGCTGCTGGGGACAATTATAGAAATATTACCACTAGCCCGTAGAACTGGACATTTATAGATGTGTTAAAAGACAGCAGAATTAGAGGACTATGACATACTGAATTTAGGAGTAGTTATTATCAGGTAATAGGATAGAGGAACATTGTGTCTGGCATATGATAGGAAGATGGTACATAAGGTAAAGTTGATGAAATACAGCTGAGGAATAAGACTGTGATTTACAGCAATATCTATACTATTATTTGAAGTGTTCCCTTCAAAATAAGTTATTTATCTTACAAAAGTGTAGGAATCTGGCAATGCAGATGTCAAAGCTGATGGTTGCCTGCAGTTACACATGCTCAGCTTTCACGAGCTCTTCAGTGCCCGTGACCAAATGCACCGTCTGGGTTTTCCCACATATGCTGCTTTGCTTTACTCATGTCCCCTTTTTCTTTTCTGTTTTCTTCTAGCCTGCTTTCGTTTGGGCTTCTCAACCCACAGACAATTCCCTTTTGCCTGCTCAGAGCTTTGTGGCTGATACTGGTTATTACCGACTCTTCATTACCTCCTTCCACTGGCTTTCCCTTACTTGCTTTTCAAGCCCCGAAGTATCGCTCAGACCCTTGTCCTTTCCCCTGTTCCTCGTAAGCCTTCCAAGTCTAGCTCCTGTCCTTGCGATGGCTTCAGGGTACCTGCCCAGGTTAGCCATTTCCATTGATCCACCTCCTGCATGTCCTTGCTGAAAAAACATTTCAGCTGTCTGTCCACAAGCAGCTAGTTTATCCCCTTGTCCAAGTAAAAACCTCATAAACACCAAGTTTATGGGTCAGAAGTCATTTATGTAGTCAAAAAGCACAAGGTGGTTCATGTCATTTTATAAAAACATCTAATAATGTTTGAGTGCCTCCATCATCTGTAGAAGGAGCCTAGAGAACTGGCTGAGACTAAAGGGCTAGTCTGTAAGTGGTTAACACTGACGCAGTCATTTGACCACAGTTATGTCTCCGTGGCTGTTCCTTGGCTTTTCTGTTAGTAATCCTAACTTTTACTTAAAATTTAACTAAGAAGCTCTGTAGAACCTCACCTTTGGTCTTTTTGTGACTTTTAGTAGCCCTTGAGGAAGTCCAGCCTGCGTACCCTCTCAGTGCTTTGCAAGCAAAGGGAAACTGGAGCTGACTCCAGAGCATCTCATCGACAGAGTCTTTAGGGACTGAGGAACTGCGATTAACTGTAACCACTATGCACTTGAGATACCGAGCGAGTACCACAGATCAGATTCTCTCTCATACAGAATTCGTTATACCATGAGGTTCTCCTCTGGTCAGACCCGGTAATAACTATGCAAGTTACTGTAAAATGTGGTGCAGTATGTGAAATAGCTCCACAGTGAAAACTGCTGTGGTAACGTGCAATTAGTCTGTGCATTGACACCGAATAGCAAAAGGATGTTGAAAAAAAAATCAAACTCTATAGGAATGGAGACGTTTAACATCTCTGAGAAATACCTTGCAGCAGCACTTGTCAAATTCGTTTTCAGCTGTAGTTTCCCCTGTGCGTCCATGCTGTACTAGTTTTTTTAAGAAGGACTGTTGCTGAAGGACCTACCTTTCAAAATGTCTTTCAGTGGATGCTAGAAATAATCGTACCATTGTCATTAGGGACCTGGAGTGCTGGATCAAAAGCTGATTAAAATATTTAGTGCCATAGAGATCATTTTCTACATTCTAAAATTGCTGATATGTGTAGCAGCCCTTATTATTGAAACTTTTTGAACCTTGATACATTCTCAAACACTTTGTCTTAGTTTAGATGGAAATTTAAATTTTCTTCTCACTTATTCCTGTGCAAACAGGTACTGCCCACAGAGACAGGAGTAGGATTTTGAGATTCTGAGAGCAGCTTCATTGCTGTGATGTAGGTGCCTCAGAGCCACCACCAGCTGGGGGAAGAAAATGTGAAGGAGAAGATCAAGAGGGAAGGGACGGCGTCTCGAGGCTGCTGCAGACTCTATTCTGTCTTGGGCTGCCTCAGTAGAATAGTTAAGCAAATTCTAATCACATACACTTAGGTAGATCCAGTAAAATCAATAAATTGTCTTTACATCAATTTGGCTTCAGACGTTTTATTGGTGATAGATAATATCTGAGGTTCAAACAAGCCCGTTTGGCTCTCGCTGTCCAGGTTATGTCAGCAGCTTTGTAAAGTTAAACTTGTAAACTGGGCATGCTTGATGTGAAGCTATGAACACAATGTTCCTTTCTACCTGAACACTGTTGCAAGTATTCCAAAAGAGCTATTTAAAGCAGTCTATGAAAGCATTTCCAATTCCAAGAGAACACTGGCATATGGAATAATGTGTAGTGCAATACATTTTAATTTTCTTGACTATGTATTGTATATTTCTGTTTTCTACACCAAATCCATCTGACTTTGAAACTGGTGAAAAAAAAAATATTTCCACTTGTGGTAGTGATACAATGTCATGGCACATCCATGTACGGATTTTGTAAAAGTTCTTGCATTTTCTTAGGCTAGGAGTCTTCACAGAAAGAACTGGTAATTACATTTGTCACCCTTTCACTTGGCTACAGCTGCAAAGATATAATACAGTAGCAGACTCATGTTTAAAATGGCATTGACTCAACTGTAACTCCCAAAGGTCACCATCATTAAAATCTGGGGCATGAGTTTTACACATGTCACTAAGATCATGCAGATGAAGAAAATAATCTACAGGGAAAGAGATTTCAGGAGCCTGTAATTCTCCTAGCTTTCAAAGCACTGATTATGTAATGCCTAAGCTAGTGGGGGCTGCAGAAAATAGAAATAGATGGAAAAGAAAGCAAAAACTATGTATGAGGTCAGTCAGGGCAAACAGCGTTCGTGTTAAAAGGTCAAGACTGCTCCTGATCCTTTGTGCTTGGACTTTCTCATGTGTTTCTTCATCCCGTAGGACAATATTGAGCATTATTATTCATGTGATAATGACTTACACATAGCAGGAAACTGGCAGATGTAGTTGCTAAGCCTCTCTCCATCATATTTGAAAAGTCATGGCAGTCAGGCAAAGACCTCAGTGACTAGAAAAAGGGAAACATCACACTCATTTTTGAAAAGGATAAAGAAGAGGACCCTGGGAACTATTGACCAGTCAGGTATTTATGTGCCTGTGAAGATCATGGAACAGATCCTACTGGAAGCTATATCAAGGCATATGCATGACAGGGAGGTGATTAGAGACAGCCAGCATGGCTTCACCAAGGGCAAATTGTGCCTGACTAATCTGGTGGCCTCCTATGATGGAGTGACTGCACTGGTGGATAAGGGAAGAGCAGTTGATGTCATCTGTCTTGACTTCTGTAAGTCCTTTGACGTGGCCCCACACAACATCCTTGTTGCTAAACTAGAGACATAATGGGTCTGATGGTGTGGTGGGTTGACCTTGGCTGGCTAGCAGGTACCCACCAGGCCACTCTGTCACTCCTCCTCCTCAAGAGGATGGGGAGAAAATAGAATGAAAAGCTCATGGGTGGAGATAAAGGACAGGGCTATCACTCGGCAGTTATCATCACAGGCAAAACAGACTCAACTTGGGGAAATTAATTTAATTTATTGCAACAGAGTAGGATAAAGGGAAATTGGAACATATCTAAAAACACGTTCTATGATTCTATGATAACACTGAAAAAGAAGTGCTTGAATGTGTGTTTATCCAGGCAATGACCTTAGCTCCATACCATGCTGAGGTTAATGTATGCACTTGCCTAACTATATGTGGGATTCAGCACACCTTGCCATTTCAGAGTTACAATCGTTTGTTTCCTTGGCATATATTGATTCTTGTGCTATGTATTGACTATCAGATCTCTTTCTTGTCATTTTATGTATGTGCTATGCAATATCCAGATAAGCTTTTGTAGTATCTTCCCCTTTTGCTCCTGCCAGATCCTTCAATATACTGCCAACACCTCTGACTGCCTGTTTTGTGTCAGGTTACAATATAAGGACCCACTGAATCAGTTGGTTTAAATCCATCTTGGACTATTCGTTGTAGTGTCCTTGTTTGTCATGGGATTTTTGATTGCATGTGCACCTGCACTGTAACTGAATGAGCAGTTGTAACGTTTTCAAATTTTAATGGATTACTAGTAGTTATTTCATGGGAAAGCATGCAGTGTAGCTGTCTGTGCAAAGAATATACAGCCAGGAAATTAGAAGTATTTTGTCACTGATTACAAAATGGCAAGGGTGGCACAGAATGACCTATGAATACCTAAAGAGAGAGTATGAAGAGGAATGGGGTGAAAACCAAAACAGAGAGTTTTAATTGCTATAATAGCCTGTAAATTATGAAGTACATAATCTGACTAATAGTCAGGAAATTTCCTTTAAGATCCATCTCTCAGTTTGACCTCACAACAACCAGGTCAGACAAAAGTCCCAGACTGGCAAGTAAGATACAATCTTGTATGAGTAGAGGGAGGGGTTGACTGTGAAGAAGAACCTGATAGAAATTTTGCCACTGATTTAATTATGATCAAGTTTGGGTATAATATGTTACCATGGCAATTGTCTCTTAATTACTGAGTTCTCACAGGGATAGTACAAATGAAAAACAAACAAAAAATCAGCAGAAATGTTTGATCTTTTCTACCACAACTGCAAATGACTGGTTTTGATGTAGAAATGATTGGGAGATATTCTATGACCCATAGCATATGAGTTTCATTTAAATGATCCTCATGGTCCTGGCAGCAAAGCTGTAGAGTCTGTAAGGGGAAAAGAAGGAGGCAGATAAGAAGAGTATTCCTAGGAATGTAATAATTTATGATTTAGTGAACTAGATTCTGATCTAACTAATACCTTGGCTTCAGTGGAATTTATTTTGGATTTACATTGGTGTAAACAGGATCATATCTGATCCAGATCTGGATCACTGAACCTTATCTAGCCACAAGAAATATATCTGGCATTTCCTGTAATGTGTGGTATATTATGTCGCTGGAGTATTTGCTAAATCACATCACTTGAAACTTACTGAGCCTGTTTTGGAAGGGCAGCTAATAGGGAAAGAGGATTTTTTATGTCGTGTTTGATGTCTGTCTTTCAAGGGTAGCTTCCAACCTCCATCAGATTGCGGTTTCATTCTGATTTAAATCATTAGATTCAGGGGAGAACACAGTAATCCATCCTGAAGAAAAAAAATAATCAATGCAAGTAAGTGTAATTAGTAGTACTTTCCTCTGGTAAGTCAATGGTGTAGAAACAACTGAAAAACCACTGCAGACTACATTTGTTCATCCTAATGTATTGTGACTCCCTCACAGCTTTTGTAATGAAGCCATTTAGATCTCCTCTAGGAATGATAGATCTTTTTTTCCTGTTAAACATCCTGACAGGCTCTAATATGCCCTGAATAATTTTATCTATCAAGAAAGATCCAGTTACATAGACTTATATGGGCAGCAGGAGTTTTAATTTTCTTATTTGTTGAAAACCAAAATAAGCCTTTGCTGAAGTGCTTACTTCACACTTCATGTTTTTACTGAGTTTATTTCATGTATTTATAGGTATAAATCCTTGGGGACATTCTATCTAAATCTGAACTTGCTTCTAGTCCCTGGGAGGCTAGGTACAAAGAATTGTGTGCTATATATGTTGTCGATTGCTCCATTGCATTCATTCTCATTTGCCAAGAGAGTCATCTTTTCATGACAACTTTAGTAACATAAATTAGAAAAAGGAAATCGTAGTAGCCAAAAGATGAGGACATAACTAGTCCATGTGTTTCAGTTTCTCTGCCAGTCAGGTTATTTTTTTCATAAACTTGAGCTAGTGGGAGTAGGCGTAGCAGACATACAACCCCACAATTCTTTTTGGAGTGTTCCTAAGCTGCATCTTTTCTAGATAGTGTAGAAGCAGGTGTTTGACTAATAATATCTTAACAGAATTTTGAACAGATTTTGTCTGATGATTTTACGTACTCATATTTGTTCAGAATACTTTGCTCTGGATGCCTGGAAATTTTGGAGTACTCCACCCACCTCCTTTTCCTCCCCCTTAACATCTTGCTGGAGTCCGCTTTCCAATCTTAAGGTGTCCAGCCTTGAGTATTGCCTCTGTAAGTTGTATCAGAACAGTATCTGGGCAGGTCTTCAGAAATGCCCAGGATCACATGCTTAGGGAAAAGCATAAGAACTTGGTGTGTATGTATATAGAGTAGACTTCACAGCTACAAGAAAGAAAACAAGGAAAGTGTCCCCCTTGGATTTTTCCATAAAAAGAGGCACAATTCTTCTTCTTACTGCTGATCAAAGGTCCCCGTGGCTCAAGCTGTGTTTTGCTAGAGCTGTGAGGAACCACGTTGGCATAACGCTGACCCTGGCTCAGAACTAAAAACCAATTGCCTCTGGTACTGAGATCTGAGCGGTGGGTACTAGCCTGGTATCGTACCCCATCATCAAACTTTACTATGCCAGCCGCCGCAGCGCTGACCCCTTCACTAGCAATCTCTTCTGCCCAGGTGGGTGTATTTGGCATCAGATGGATCGGGCAGGCTGTACACTTGCACACCACAGCTTAGAGCACTGTGTGGTTCTGTATCAGAAACTTACAGCACATGAAAGCTTATGAAAGGCTGTTCAGATCACTAGAGAGCTGGTGTCTTTGCTAATTCTCCCTCAGAAAATAACACTGTTCTCTTCATCGTGGCAGATGCTGAGTTTCCGGACAGGCTTCCACCGCTCATCCAGCTTTAACAGCTGGGTTGCTTTTGTCTGCAGACAAGCTGTTTGAGCCACAACGCTGTTCCACATGCACCAGAGCTTTCCTTCTGCTTCTGTACCTATTCATTTGGCATGCTTTGTAGGTACAAACCCTTCTGGAGTCAGCAGAATATTTATCAGTAACCCCAGGCCAGCTAAGAAATAGAAATTCTATTGATACTTGTGCATGGATCCTTGCTTGATTTGCTAGAGAGGGTGGTCTTTAATGAAGGATGCCTGTAGCGACAGCCAGATACAGCTTTTGGAGAGAATGAATCAAAGTTTCTTGATTTATTTGGCTACAAGTATTATTAATCTGCCAGCCTTCAATTCTGAATGGCTAGTTATCAGACATCAGTGGTGTGGTACGAACTGTTAATTAATGTAAATTCTCAGAATCTGTTGATTCCCACTGGACTGCAGAGGGAAGTTTAGAGTTACTACAAACGTCGGTGGCTTTGGTATGCATATAGAGAATACATACCCTCCAGGCAGTTTTGATGACTCCCAGTGTTTCATCCACAATGTTGACACCTTTCATCATTATGAGGAGGCCATTTGACTGGAGGAGTCCCTTATCATAAGCTGTATGTCGTCTTCTGTGGACGATCTCATGGAGATCCTAAGTTTTTAGGGGGAGGAAGAAAAAGAAGGTTCTTTTTTCACTGAAGAACACTTAGATGATGTGTCACTTCACTGGTGCTTTTATACTGATCCCTAAAAAAAAAAAAATAAAGTTTCCTCTAAGACAGAAATATGCCACCACTTTCTTTTTCTCCCAATAAAAACCTTGAGCTCTTCAGGACAGTGGCAGCATTTTACCTAAAGAAGACCATACACTGTCTGCATATGTGGTGACTAAAGAAAACCAATAATTTTGGCAGGTTTGTTAAAGAATGTTTCATAATTCATCTAACAATCTGTATTTGTCCTCCTGATGCAATCACCTTCATTTTCAACTGCGTTTCCTAAGAAAGTAAGGACTGAATAATTGTATTGCCTGCCTGCCTGACATCCTGCATGTATTTTTTTAAGCTGTTGGCCAGTTTCAGCTGCTTGATGGGGGAGAAGAGATCTCAAAGATACCAAATTCCTGCAAGTTTTGTAGAAAATGATGCCTTTGTAGAAGAAAGGACAAGGAGAATTACACTGATGCCCATTCTTTTTGTTGGCAGCCTGCAGGTCAGCCAAAACATGCGCTACCAAGCAGCCATCAGAAAGCCACTCATTACTTCTGATGTTTTGGAAACAACTTGTTTCCAAGAGTCATGAAAAAAATACCGCCAGAAAACTGAGTTCCAGCCATAATCGCAGTCAGATATTCTCTGTAGTTCTGTGTTTTCTCTCCTTGCTCCATTTGAAGGACTCTTGACCTTTGTAGAAAGCTGCCTCTTGGCCAACCTTCCTACCTTGCCACAGTAGCACCGTGTTGTATTTGGAGTCGGCGGTTACAGGGGGACAACACAACTGCTGGTCCACACACATTGTGCCCTGCGCATGGGGATAAAAGCTTATTCGAGGTGCAATCTTGATCTCAGCAAATACATCTGTCCAAACGATAATGATCCTGAATGCATGCAATATGTATCCATCAAGAGTGGAACCAAAATGGACAACAGATCTTGAAGAATTCCTGCTACTGCCGTTCAAACCATTTCCTTTTGAAAGCCTGAAACATTTGAGCTCAGTCATCCAATTTTAATTGCCACCACAGAACCCTGCATGCCTTACTGGTCTTGGTTTTTTTGCTGCTCTCCTGGTGTTAATCTCTGTACCACAGCAAAGCTTTTACCAAATCTTTCAGACCTCACACACAAATATTCCTAGCTAGAGGCAGGATTGGCCTAGAGGAATGAAATCCATAAGTTCATGTCTCCTTAGTCACAAATCTTTGTGCTCGAGTTTGTTTTTGTTACTTCAGGGTTCCCTATTTTAATGTACAAATCGAGCACAGGTCCTTTCATCATTTCATTATCTTTAATTATAGTCATAATCATCTTAATATGGAGCCCTGTTATCAGGTGCTCTTAACTAATTAATGCTGTAAATTACTTGGAGAATCTAGGGTGAAAGTTGCTATGCAATAAAAAATATTATTTATGTTTCTGGCTCTCAGTGTGCACCAGATAGATTATTTTAAAAGCATCATGTCCCAAATAGGGAGAATATCACTTTACTCCTCCACTAGACACTGCAATTACACAGAAGCTTTCAGGGTTTGTAACTGGCAGCTTTACTACCATGAATTTAAAGAAATGGAGAGTGTAAATTCCCTGCTGCCCAGAGTTTTACTATGAGGTCAAGCCATCTCTTGGCCCAGAAGATCCCATCAGAGTTGTGTCTGTGGGTTCACTTCAGGGGGCAATCTGGTGCTTTGGCTATGAAACTTCCAGAAGACAGCAGACTGGATTGGGTAGGAGAGAGGTGCACAGAAATTTGAAATTCCACCCCCGCCCCAGTTTATATGGCTGCATTGGGGCTGGCCGAGGTGGAGTTAGTTTTCCCCATAGCAGCCCTCCCAGTGCTGGGCTGTGTGTTGGTAGCCAGAACGGTGTCAACCACACACCAGCGTTTTGGCTGCTGCTGGGCAGTGCTGGCACAGCATCCAGGCTGTCTCTCCAACATTCCCCCCTCACCAGCAGGCTGGGGGTGGGCAAGATCTTGGGAGGGGACAGAGCCAGGGCAGCTGACCCAAAGTGGCCAAAGGGACATTCCGTACCGTATGAGGTCAGCTCAGCAAGAAAAGCTGAGAGAGAGGAGCGGGAAGGCGTTCGTTATCATGGTGTTTGTCTTCCAGAGCAAGCGCTATGCGTACAGAAGCCCTGCTTCCCGGGCAGTGGCTGGACATCGCCCCTGATGGGAAGTAGAGAATAAATCTTTTGTTCTCCTTTGCTTACGCACGCAGCCTTTGCTTTTGCTTTATTAAACTGCCTTTATCTTGACCCATAAGTTTTTTCCGTCTTATTTCCTCCTGTCCTGTCCTGCTGAGGAGGCGAGTGATCAAGCGGCTTGGTGGCATCTGGCATTCAGCTAAGGTCAACTCACCACCACGGCTTGCAAGATAGGGCTTTAAGGACAGTTTGGAAGGACTTGGGGAGCTCAGATTTGGCTGATGGGGGAAGATCAGGGATGGCCCAGAAGAAAATTAATTCAGAAGAAAAACTGTGGAAGAGATGAAGATAGTCCGGTCCTTCTGTCAATGGTCCTTTCTTCAAGGCTAACCTTCCAGTGCCTCTCATTTGCTCTCTTCTCTGGCTTCATTTGTAATTTTTCAGTGTGATGCTTTTTTTTTTCCGGCTGCAGTTGAATGTTCCTCACTGCCTGTATCCACAAACCCTGCTCATTTGTTTTTCTCCAGTGAGGCATCAAATGCTGATTAATCTCAGTGCATCCACAGCTTCTAAAACTTTCCTTAGGAGCTGTATACTGCCCACACTGTGCACAAAACTGCCGCTGACATCAAGAGTTACCTTGCAGATCAAGGCGAGTATTGACAATACGGGAGTTTTGCTGCAGATCAAGGGCAGTGTAGCTCTGTGGGAGTTTCTGCACATTTCCTTCCAAATGGTTACACTGACAGGGAGGTAGGCTGCTAGATTCATAACGGCAAACACAGATCTGTCCCTGTCATGGTTTGATCATTGGAACTGAAGAATAAAGAAAGTCCTGCCTGGTTTCCACTATTAAAGTTCCCCTCAAGTATTAAGGTGTTGGGGTTTTTTTTTGGCAGAAGATGAGTTGTAAAATTCCAACCTTACTAAAGTCTGTCAGAGTTGTCTTCAACGGAGCCAAGGCTTCATCCTTCATGTGGCAGCTGTCTTGTTCTTCAGCAGGCGTGATTGCCTTCCAGTGATAAGTTCAGTGATTCTTTCCTGTAATTTGGACATCAATTTGGTAAATATCTGAAGTGCTTTAGGAACCTTTAGGATAAAAGTAAGTAATCCAAAGTTCTATGCATAAGCATATTTAATGAAATTTAAGCCTTATAGCTTAAAATATCCAGTCATTATTCATTTAAATCATGTGATTAAGTAATTGTACTCCTACTTCAGAAATACATTTTTTGAAAGAAGTTCCCTCGCAGTAGACTGAAAAACATGTGTTATGTTAGCATTCCTAAAACCCTCCAGCCAGTTATTCATCCCACTGTTTAATTTACAGCCTGTGGTTTATGATGGGTCCGTTCCAGACTGTACATCATTCAGCTAGAGGGTATGGGAGGCTCTGTGACTATGAAGGGAACAAAAAAAAACCCCCAACCCTTTATCACACACAGTTCTTGAGTAACAGATAATAAAATCTTTATGATCATCTCTTTAATTAAACCAAAAAATTTTGTCACCCTCACGGAGTTGTGCCAGTTGGTGCCTGTGGCAGATAGTAAACTAGTTTTAACAAGATTGTCCCTGAAAAAACAAGGCAATATTTTAATACGACTGCATACTGAACTTGATTTGTTCTGTTTAAAAAGAGTTAGAAGGGGTATAAATTTTATTGCAAATGCTTCCAATATGAAGCCAGTACAAATTGTTTTGCTCAATGAATAACTACCAATGCTTGAAACAGAAGTTTCATATATAGTTGAGATGTATATTGTCAGGATACTTGAAGGTCATATAAAATCCCCTTTCTACACTGACCAGTTGTTCTAGTACTTTGACAATGCACATGTGAAATTATTGTTTGTGTTGATCGCACTGAAGCCCTTGATAACTTATAGGTGTGTGCATGTGTGCACCGTCTTCATTAAGTTGCTGATCTTCATTTCTGAGTCATGCCATGCTCCCATTTTGTTGAACAATATTATAAGAAAATTATTACTTTATTTTGACATTTTTCCTGGGAAGCTCTCCTAAACTGCTTCGGAGAATGTCAAGAGCACTTACAGAAAGTAATGAAAAGAACCTTATAAAATTCATCTTTCATGATAATCTGACTGAGCTTTAAAGTCGCACGCTTCATGCCAAAGTGTTATCTGAGTGCATTGTTACTCTCTTGAACAGCCCCATGCTAAGGGGATCTTCAGCTAATATTGGACTTCGGTTAGTGCTAGGACTATGTATTTCCAAAGTACATTATTAAACAAGCTAAGCACCTAGCTTCAGGGGTCTGCACTAACATTGTTAATTCAGGGCTTGAGTTTAAAATTTTCGTGGTGAATTTTTCAAGGTCATGGATGTCACTGAGTGGGACAGTGCCACGGCTATAAATGGGAGATGGTGCCTAACCTCTGTTTGTGCCTCTGAAAATCTCCCTATTGCCATATTCAGAGCTATCAGTAATCCAGCGGCAGTTTTGCACATGGGCAGCTTGTAGACTTGTGTCTAAGAAGTATGACTTGCAGAAATAGATACGCCTTTTTCAAACTTTTTTCTAGCAACCTGTGCATTTGACAATAACTTCTGTGTACCCTGGTACAGTGTTTTTCCGCAGTTTCTCCTGTGCTGAAGAAAACCACAATAAGCACTAGGATAATAAAGAATAATTTTGATACAACTTTTTTTTTGCAATTTTTTGTAGAAAAGCTAGGGCAGTCTTTTTGTTCTACCAGAAACCTTTTTATTTATTCATTTTAAATTAGTCCATTTTCCAAGATGAAAGTTGATGGGCAGCAAGCATTGCTTTAATGTCTGATGCCAGTAAAGGCAATACCTCCTGGTAGGGGAAAAAAAAAATTTAAGAGCAGGAATTGAGAAAATATGAAAATCCTCTAGCTATAACATGGGGTTTCTGTCTCTGTAGTACTGTATACGTATGTACACATCTGTCCATCTATAACAAGGCAGAGAGATGTGAAAAGATGCAATCAGAATAATAGGGTAAAAAATTACCATCAGAACATGTATAAATGTCTTTACATTCTATTAATATTTAGGTGTATGTGTATTTATAGTTTTGTTGCTATTTGTTACGTGCTAGAGGTTTATATCATAAAATGTAGAAGCAAGAAAAAAAAAGAACGTGATAACTGAGACTAACCATAAATAAGACTCATCATGAATATTTCCTCTCAGAAGTGTGTTGCCAGAGGGACTGTATTAATTAGTACCGAGATATTTAGCGGTGGAGGTGTTATGAATAGACAGACAAACATACACACCAGATAAAATACCTTGCCCTTCCATCACGGTACTTTTGTGAACAAAGTGCAGCATTACTGAGGGTTGTCTTGACAGATTCATAGTTTTGATTTTCTTTTAGTGGCCTCTTCAAGTGTTAATAAAAATACAAAAGTTTTATGTCTGTTTCAGAATTATTTGGAGTGCAGCCTTCTGCCATCATGCTTCCGAGAATGTCAAATAGAACCTGAAGGGAAAGGTCATGGAGCCCAGCTCTCACAAATCAGATTCCTGTGCCAAAGGGAATAAGGTTTTCCACCTGCACAGAGATTTTAGACTTAACCGCACCCATGGTTTTCACGAAAGGAAATCACTCAGCTTTTGTACGTGCAGTGGATGGGGCGGGGGTGTAGAGATTCATCGCTGCGACAGACATCGTGTCCGTCGCGGCTGGGCGATGGAACTGTCACCAGTTTACGTTGCACTTTGGAGGTATTTAAGAGAAATGGTTTTGTAAAACTTTAAAGGCAGGGGAAAAAAATATAAGGGTGAGGGTAAGGAGGGAGTAAGAAAGCAAAAAACTGCTGAACTAGTTCTGCACTGTGCGGTGCCTCTGTTTGGTGGCATCTGACTGGCTGCATGTGCAGAAGTTGATCCAAAGTCATGAAAAAAATTGTTTGCCAGCAAAGACTTGAAATAGCTTATTTCAGTTGCTGCCAACATGAAATTTCCCCATTTCTTTCTCTAGAGTAAATAATTAAAATCATTAGTACTTGTTGGCATTGTGGTACACCACATCATGTCACATTCCATAAGCACTTTGCTGTGAAATAATGGAATTGTGCATTTCCAGAGACTAGTTCATTCACAAGCCTGGGACATGTATAAATGAAAAAGGGACAGAACCCTTGCTCAGATGTCCATGCTGTGCAGCTCCCTGGTGGCTCTGGGAATTACATGCCCCTCGGAGGTCAGAATCCAGACCCAAAGCTTGCTAGTTAACATTAAATATGGTAAATTAAAAAAAAAAATTGCAGCTTATTACTCTTTCACCCTGGCCACTGAGAGTGCATACCTGGTCCTGTCACACAGTCGAACTGCATGGAAGTTGTACCCCTTTGTATTTGCAAAAGGACAATCTCTGGATCATCACTGCTAACAACATTGTGAAAATTCTATAAAACAGGCTATTTCCTCAGCTATAAATAGTCAACTTTGCTGATTGAGCTGGGGATCTGTCAGTCCTGTGTGTTTGTGTACAGCTAAGTCACAGCTAAACAGCGCTGCAGTTTAGATAAGATTTTTGAAGAGCGTAAGCAAAATAGAGACTGTTTGTTCATTTTACTTTTAGGGAGAAACAGGCAAAGAGACGGTCTATATTTCAAAGCTCTTCCAATATAAGTATATGAAAAAAAATCACCAACAATATTTGACAGAGCTGTGCTGGCAAAACCCTGAGTTTGCTATTGCATCTGCCAAAAGCACCTTTTGTGGATTACTTTAGTTTGGGGAACTGCTTTACACAAACAATTCAGAAATTTGCTGGCTAATCATGTCTGGTTTGGACAAGGCTGAACTGTGTGGTTTTCTGTTTGTTTATATATTTGTCTCCATACGTTACAGTATGAAAGAACCACACCACGGACACAGGAGACAGGGTATGCAGGGAAACCAGATGAACTCTCTCTGCGCAAGAGTTCCTCAGTGCCTCAAGTCAACATACTGTGGAATCAGAGAGATGTGCTACATTTCTTTCAAGAAGGATAACCTTAGATATGCTTCTTAAATGTGCAGTGGCGGGACAGAAAATCTGAGAGTTATTTCCATTTCTCCAGGCCTTTTATGCGTGAGGGATGGCACCCAGCTGCTTGCGCTGAGCCTATGCGAGTTGGACACCACTGAAAGGAGACTCGTGAGGGGTGATCAGCCAAGTGGCTCAGACATTGCCAAATCCTCAGCCACTGGGCTATGCCGGCTGACTGCAGATGAGTTTTAGAGTTTATATAGCATACGTTGCAATATATAAAACATGGGGAACTGAATACACCTTTTGACACTTCAAAAAAGGCACACATTTTCAGAAGTACTGACTTCCTACATCTCTTCCTTAGAAAAGAGAGAGCTGCAGGCTCCCAGTTCTTGAGGAGGGAGGTTGCAGTTTTAGGCACACATGTTCAGAAACATACAATGAGTATGATTTGCAGCAGCTCAAAAACAGAGCATGGACATATGTGCCATCTTTCACTCAAGCCAGTGGATTTTCTTGCCTTACTTTAGGGTGCTGTTCCCCATTAAGATGGAGTGGCGGTGGGTTATCCTCAGTTGCTTAGCTGGAAGTGAGCTCATGGAAGCCATCACTGCTGTCAAAACGGCACAGCAAAGTGATGAGCACCCTCCTGAAAATTAAGAGTGTTGTAATTATGGGTTTCCAGACATGAGAACCCAGACCTGAGGGGCTGAGGTGCAATGTGGTAACTGCAGCATCTCACTGGAGTGCTGAGGCTCACGGTCAGTTTTTATGTTTGGGGTATTTCTGAGAGGGAAAGAGCTATAATGATGCACTGTTTTTTTTATATATATATATAAAAAAAAATACATGTTTGCTTACTTATATGACTAGGCCAAAAGGGCCAGCAGTTCAACAGCTTGAGCCTTCAAAGGCTACTATTGCCTCCAGTGTATAGTATCAGGGGAATTAAAGCTGTTCCATTTCAGTAAGCCCAGCAGAAAATCCTGACACTCCAGGACTTGAAGAAAATTTGCTTTTCTGGGCACTGTAGAGGCTACTTTTCCATGTTTCCAGTAATTTATTTAAGAGTTTAAATATTTAAATTTAACTCATTTACACTCTGCCAGATATTCTGCATTTTTTCCGCACTTTCCTCAGTGTTTAAGGCAATGATTCTTCATAAACTGTGAGACTCTAAATAGTAAACCTCTGCCTTGATTTTATTAGTCTGTGATTCCCTTTTGTTAAGTTAAATAATGAACACCATGGGTTAAAAGTCTGCATACCATCCTTTGACAGTGACCTGGACCTTTTTAGAAGCGTTACTTGTAGGGCATTCCATTCAATCAGATGCATACTGATGAAAAAACAACCACCCAGAGCTCTCATTGACTAGGTACAGCCAAAGCTTGACAGCCTAGCATCAAACAAAAAATTGATTTCAAACCCAAAAGTCAATATTTTGCTTTTGCAAAGGCACTTTGGCACTTGAGAGGAAAGTTTGCATGTAACATAACACATTTGATGACAAAAACACAGAGGAGATGGCTTGTTTGGACTTGGCTTGGTGCGCCTGTTGTTTTCTATAAGCAATAAAACCAATGAAGTGTTAATCTGTGCAGCTAGAGAGGAGCTTCAACTAGTTTTACACGTGCACATATACCATCCAGGTAGGCCTGATTTTTTATATCATTCATCTAAGCAAATGAAGTTACTTCAGTATAGGTATAACCTGGAAATGTTTCAGAATGAAGTCCTGATAGTTTATAAAGTCTGGACTTGTCAATCAATAGCAAGGTGCCATTTTATCTGCTGTCGGGTTTCTAGGTCCTCCATTACCAGTTGCCACTGGTTACAGTCTGTTTGCAAGATGCAGAATTACTGCATTTTTTACACACTGCTGGAGGTCAAGTTTAGATTTTGATAGTTAACAGAGTCTTTTTTCACAGGTCCTTATATGTGTTGCTTTACCAACTATGTATAAAATAACTTTGGATGGTAGCTGGAGACATTCACAGGGACACTGTAGGTAGTGTTGTCGTGAAAATTCACTATGGTTTTTATGTTCTGCAACTTTTTTGGTATCCACTTATTGTAGCATTGGTTATTGCAAATTTGACGTCCAAGTTGCACATTTAGAGGAACACTCAAAACTATTTACATCTTTATAGCCATTTTCTTCTACAAACTAGTTTCCAATGCTTGTAGGACTTTTCTGGACAAAAGACTGCACCAAATTTACAATATAGGTGTGCACAGGGTTTTTTTTAAGATTTTCTTAATCATCCATATAACACAGTGGGTTGCCTGTCCATGCATATAGCATGGACAAGTACCATTGAGATACAAGGCTGTATAGATTGCGATTCAAAGAGCTCAACTTCAAAAAAAACTCTGAACTGGAATACACTGTAGAACCAGGACATAAACACTGCTGATTTTAACTGCACAGTGAGGGCTACGCTTTTCTCTGGTGAGAGTCCTTGATGGAGCAGCAGCTCCCTATTATGCTGTTTCTTAAAATAAAACAGAGAAAAAAAATCAAGGTAGTTTTCCTATTGTTGTTTTGTTACTTAATGGAGATTATACATTAGTTCTCTGTTTTCTTTTATGATTCAGTGTCATTTTGTGGCTTAGCATTTTGAAAACCAGCAGCACAAGGTGTTGCTACAGAAAAAGATGTATTTCACAGCATGGTACAAACGCTCCTTTTGATGGTAGGAGAAGCTTAGTCTTAGGTGAAATTCAGTGGATATACTTCTTAAGGAGAGATTCAGTCACTCAAATTGTACCACTAATTTCAGATTTTAAGTGTTGGTGAGGGAAAACAAACATCCTTGTGCAGATAAATCATCTGAATACCGAGTGACCTGTTTCGCTCCATCTCTATCACCATCCTGTGGCATGGCTTCCTCATTAGACTACTTGACTGTCCCATGTAGACGGACCCTGCTGTAGGACATTCCTTGAAGGAGGAAATTCTCCTCTAGGTTGCAGAATATCAATAACAGCCCTGAGATGGACCTGCTTGGTATGACAGAGGTGCTACCTTTGCAGATTGCTTCAGCTCAGTCCAGATGTTGCACATTCAGCTAGATTACATGCAAACAAGAGAAAAGCTTGGTCTGCAGTTGATCCTGGCTGTTACCAAAAGCCACCAAGGTACCCTCTGATCAGACAGCATCACCCATTCTGATTTTCCTCCTCATATTTTTCCATTATGTGACAACTTGAGGGTTAAATATTCTGCTTTCTTTTCATTTTGCAGATGTCATCATTGGCTTGCCACGTGTCTGATAGAGAAGCTGCTTCTGGCAAACTGTCTTACTTTTAATAGCAAAGTCTCTGTGCCCCCTACAAGGGTGCTGGGGAAGACCCAATTCAGTCTATCATAGTCCACTTGACCTTAGGGGTCTCATCAGATTGACGAGTGAAAGCACCCCAGCTCCCATAACTAGTGGCACCCAAAGGGATGGGGAGCCTATGAAGCTGTTTCAGCTGGCTGGCGCTGTGAGTGCTGTGAGTGTACATCTGCAGCAGATTGAAACATGGTCCTGGAGCCAAAGCAAGGCTCTTAGCTGCCCTGTCAGTCAGATGCAGAGTTCATTATTTTAAAAAAGATTGTTTCCTGTGCAGTGGGGGGGATTTCTCTGTGTGTGGGTATAGGCACGACTGCCCAAAGCGACACTACCAGTTAGTCATCACAGCTACTGTGGAGCTTAAGTTCAAGGGAGCACTGAGTGATTCATTCCACCTGGCACTATATACAGTGAGTAAAGAGAAATATTTCCTGTACCTAACCCAGACACCAGTCAGGCATCAGACCGTCTGAATATGAGCAGACATACAAATGACAAATATGTGGAGGAACAGGAGAAGCTGGGAAAAAAAGATGAGAATGTGTTTTTCACTCTGAGGTTAGCACATTTGCCCTGAACACAATCCCAAAACCTAATGAATCAGAAAGTGTAATTGTTACAGACTAATTTCAAAATAGTACTACTCATTAAAGATTAAGGGAAAAAAAGGAACATGGGGTTCAGACCTTTTATTCAAATTTTGGCATATTAGCTCCTCATTGGTAATCTTTTTATGGTTCACGCTTATTCAGTTCTTCATTCACAGGATTCTGTCAAGGCTTTCTAATATGTGCCAAGTACAAGCTTCATTAGCTGAGTTATCTTTCAGCTCTGCTTTATCCGTGGATACCAAACCAGTGTTAGTCAATGACATTTTAATGTTAAAAAACAAACAGGAAAGCAGCACAATGGCAACTTCATTTCTACCGGTGTTTTTCATAATCAGATTTCCAGTGTTTCGTTACATTTGAATACTGATGTATTTCATGTTTGATATACTTTGGACACCCATTAGAGGAAATGAGGGGTGTTCATTAAGTTCTGACCTATTTTGGCTTCCACAGTCTATCTTCTAGAAATATAGAACTTTATCACTGGGACCCTTTTTCATTGTCACCCGGCGTCAGAGGCTGTGAGGACTCCTTTGTTATTGACAGATCTCTTTTGCTGTCCCTTCAAGGCAAAAATCATCCCATAGGCTATGTTGCTTGACTCTGAAGGCTATTAGAAATTTGGGAGGGGGGGGGCAGTGTTTTACAAAGTGGGGTTTTTTTTTTATTTCTCAGTGCTTTGTTAACTTAGCTGTTCCTTCTGAATAGCGTATGTCAGGTTTTTCATGCCAACAAGTAGAAGAAGAATGATAAACTCCATGTCTTTTTTGAAACCAAAGAGGAAAACTGTGAGAAGGAAAATTTTGAAAATTATCTCATTTTGAGTAAGCCAAGATAACTTTGACATAGTCACAGTTAACCATCTTATAGTTGCTTAAGAAAGGTCTTGGGGAACCTCGTACAATTTGTGTAGAGGCCTCTCTAAAGTCTTCTGAATTCCTGTGGTTCTTGCTGTGAGATGTAGAAATCTGTATATGACTTCCCCTGTATCCCACCCATGTGGTGGGATCTGCAAAAATTTAGTGCTGCCCAAGCAGCTATAAATATACAGCTTTTATATATAATATATAGCAGGATAATCAGAGCATCTTCCCACTGTATAAGATTCACGCACATACATGATGTAAGAGAGCCACTGCAGCCAGCATTAAGGTTCTCCTTCCTGTGGGGAAATATAACTACACACTTTATATCTCTCAAACATTGCGGAACAAGTTACAAAGAGCATGTTCAAATAAGGGGACAGCTGCAATTTTAGGAAATCAAGAAGGAATTCGCTTTGTGGGATTCCCTTATTCTTTGCAAATCCCATAGGATCTTTGGTGACCACAGAGGGTAAGACCCTCAATAGTTTTGTCACATCAATAAAATCCTGCAGAGATGCAGTAATTTTCAGTAGGAAGATTTCATAGCTTGTGCTTTCATCTACACCTTTTTTCCTAATGTTCCTTAACTTGAAAAGAACTGGAAGAAAAAGGATAGTAACTCAAGGGAAATAGTTGCTAATCCTAGTCAAGGTATATTAAATTCAGTAATGCTCAGACTTGACATAAGTGTTCAGAATTTATATATGGATAAAATTAAAAATATTCTGGGAGGAAAAGATACCTACATTTCAGAAAAAGAAATACAGACTATAAAATCCTGTGAAAAATCACATAGACCAGAGTAGGATAGATGTGCTGTCTTTACTTAGTAAGGAAATCACAGAGAGTATGCAAATAGAGAATGAAAATGATACATTTTTGCTTGATTCCAAAGCATTATCCATAATAGCATCTGCAATGTGTCTGCAATAATAGGGTGTAAATTGGAATTTACATAACAGATCTTTGGAAAGAGGCTCTGACTCACAGTCGGAAAATGGTGTCTCCAGTAGGGAAAGTGAACCGATAGCAGGAGAACTTCACAAAGCACCTATTGCATGTCCCAGGATTCAGCCTTTGGCCCCCCCCTTTCTCGTTTCCACGGAGTATTCATCTGAGGCATCAGTTGTAATGAAAGCTCGAATGACTGGTCTGGGAAACCTTTGGTATGTTACTGCTGATTAGACAAGTCATTTTCTCTGGGATGAATTAAGTTCTTGTGAACGGCGATAGACTGACAGCCCTAAAAGCTGGAAATCCTCTGCGTTCATCTCCCTCAGCCTGGAATTAATATGCTGTTCCTATCTTTCTCTGTCTGCAAGCAGCCGTGCTCCCGAGACTGCGGGTTTTGGTGCGTTCTGCACCTATCTTCCCATCTTCTTTCTACGTCTCAGCAAAGGGGGCTTAGCCAGGCAACGATGGCTGCTGTCTATTGAGTGGGAAGCTCAGTCACTAATTTAACTAAGCCAGCAGTAGGATTCTTCTACTGTTGTTTTTATTAACTCTGTGGGCAGGGCTTCAGTTAGGTGACAGTCTGCAATAATATTCAGTCCAAGGATGGTTGGATGCCTCGATTCACATGGTGCTGCAGAGCTGACGTCAGACCTGGTTTGATTCTAAGATCCCACATCCGTACAGTTCATGGTCATTGCTCTGCCCTTCCCTTTAGTTTGCTGGCTGATGTACAGAATTTGTCAGGGCTAGCTAGCATTAGCTCAGAGTCCAGTATGGCATTATTAATTTTGGGTGAGTTTTGCCAAGTCAGACTTCTGAATGCTCCATTAGATTCATGGGATGAATCTGTCCAACTGTAGATGACCGGTATGGATGTCTTTTTTTTTTTTTTTTTGAGATGGTTATTCTGTATTGTATTGATATACAATAGAGAGAACAGCACTTTTAAGGTGTAGGGTAAAATATATAGGGTAAAATGGATTTGGGCCTTAAAAGCACTCAGTTCTCCCCGTGGAATATATAACCATGGTCCCATGTCTAACCTAAGAAAGCCAGAGGTAGATACATGTTCAAACAGAATAGTGGCACCTTTGTAATTAACACCACCTGTATTTTTTGCTAGATCACCTCAACCATCCTAAGATTTTGGTATAATCAGCTAATTATGTAGTATAATCAACTATTAGTAGTTAATGGTGAAGTAGTTTGAGTCAATACAGGGTGAGGAGGGAAAGGATGAGATGTATCTCACACATCTTTGTATTTTATCTTTTGTGTCTAAATATCCAAGACACTACAGAGATACTGTAAATGCTTTCCCTGTTCCTCTCCTGAATCCAAGTCCTAGTCCAGATTTCAAAAGTGGCATTAAATGTCACGGTAATTTTGATACCATTCATTGTAATTTAGGACTGTGTACAGTTCATTCAGTTCTGGGCTTTCTAATTAGAGAGTAAATGAGTGTTAGTTTTTCATAACACAGAAGTCTGTTTAGTAAGTATTAGATTGATACAACATACATTTTTTTTCAGATAAGGCATTGGATAAGTATTGGGTATTAATGACTTGCAAACTAAATCTGGGAGGAATAAGTTTCCTGTATCCCATATCGAGTATGCTGAACTGTCGGTCTCCCTCCAGTTCCATCAAATATTCTAGTTTTTCTTCATTTCCAGAAAACATGCAAAAAAAATCCTTCACGGTTAATTAAAAACCTAAAAATACCAATTATCAGCACTAGGTTGGACTTTCCTAAATGTTTGCCTTCCTCAATTTACCTCCCTCAGCCTCTTGGCTAACGAACACTTTCAGTTTTACTCAAAGTAGCCATATTACTGATCTTTACATCTTTCTTCACGGCACGTTGTTTCATTTTCCTGACACCTCAGATTTTTATGCCACATGCATTTTTTGCTCAGTTTGAGTACGTCTCTAACAATACAAACTACTGGATTTTGCTGAATTGTATAACCCTGACACAGTTTTATGGTTTTCCCTAAACTCAGTCTGTGATTAAATGTATTCTCAGTCTTCTTGTTGACTTAACTATTGAAAGTTCTCAGGCAAAACAGGCAGAACAAACTTTACTGGCAGCTATATATCTCTCATAAAATTGCTCTAAAGTACTATCTATCCAGCCTGGCTGTATTTTTCATGCTTTATCACAAATCAGTGTCACAGATAGATTGCAGTTTGCAACCTGCAGTTGTTCATCGGAGTTAACTTGGCTGTCAGGACAGCCTTTTTGCAGTCCTTTAAGTTTTCATAACTTTTGTGCATGAAACCAAATGAGTTTTCTAGCCATCTGGGGGATCAATGTGTATGTCGTTAGAGCATATGGAACAAGGCTACATTACCCTTTTGAGTTTGACTGAGGATATGCGGTATCGCTGCCTTCATACTTTATAGAAGTGCCTGCACAGAAATGACTGCAGTATGGAACAACTCAAATCATGAACCTTAAAAATATTTTACTTATGTTTTAGATCATCCTCCAAATCTTCAAAATCATTCGAGACTTAGAACTCCACCACCTCCAATATCACATGCTCACACCCCAAATCAACATCATGCGGCTTCCATCAATTCCCTAAACAGAGGGAACTTCACTCCACGCAGCAACCCCAGCCCAGCTCCTACAGACCACTCTCTTTCGGGAGAACAACCAGCCAGCACTCAAGAGCCAGCCCATGCTCAGGACAACTGGTTACTTAACAGTAACATCCCGCTGGAGACTAGGTAGGTCATTTTCTTTAGTACTTTACCATGTTCTGACAGTGTGTGCTAAGGATGTTATGGAAAATACACACATCTGTATAGCTAGCCGTTCAGTTTGTGGACTGCTCTTTGGTTTTGAGTTGTATTTATTATTCCTTGTGTCTTTTTATTTGGGCTAGGAGTAGAGGAAATTGCTCTTCTTTCATAAACTAAAAATGCTGTCTTTAACAGCTGCTCATAAGATATTTTCCTCATTTAAAATTGGAATCAGGATCATAGATTAAAAAGTTCTTGGTTTTCTTTCTTTTATTTTCCTTTAATGTCTTTTCTTATGTAGTAGGATAAATCAATATCCTATTTAAGAAACTGAAATCAGTCAATATATTGAAAAGATTTATCTTTCTAGTTCTGCCTCGTCAAGCAGATACTTTTGTAGTACATCGTTGGAAAGATTGATCTTGTTTTACCTAATGAGGAGAGGTCAGCTGCTGCATTTTGCTGTCCTACAACATTGCTCCAGCAAGCATGAAACACTGGATAGCAGGGCAATGGTCAATTAATGATGTCTGGTTTAAATTTAGGATTTAAATTCTTTTCCACCTATGCAACACATGAAGAGTGTGACAAGGGTGCACTGAGTTTTTCTAGTTCATAGTTTTGCTTAGGTTCTATGTAGGTTCTGGAAAAAGGAGTTGGCATAGTCTCTCAGCGTCAGTCCTCCCATCTGATGGTGAGTCCATCTACTTCTTGCTGTCCCACTTGAAACTCAGTTTTTGCATTCTCCAGAGGTTTTGTTTCACCATTTCCTTTGCTGTTGAGAAACCACTGGAGATGCTGGAGTCATTAGCCACTGTACATGGCACCTTTTTCAGTCTGGAGAGAAGTCTTGCGGCCTAACATTGTGCACTTAGCTGCCTTTTTTCCCTCATTTGTCTTTCCTTCTCAAACCAACAAGAAATATTTCAGACAGCAAAAACTATATACTAACTGAAAACTGAACCAGCAGCCAAATTTGTCACTTCAGCGCCTGTGGGAATCCCACTGAGGTCAGCGATAGCTGTGTCTGTATCCTGGGACAAAATGTACCCAGTTTTGCCACCTTCTGCTAAGAAAACCATTTTTAAAAATGAATGTGTCTGTTGATCTTTTGAAAGTGAGCTGTGTCTGCTGGCCCTCTGAAACTTCCAAACTTCCAAAGACCTCAATGTAACATTTTATGGAGTTTATGGATAATTAATTTCTCTGTGACTGCTTGATTAAAAAGACCCAACTAAGAAGCTGGATCCAAAAGATAAAGACAAAATTATAAGCAAGTACTGCAAGTGTGATTTGGCAACAGTTTCAGTAATTATATTGTGTTACTAATTCTTGAGCATATATACCCAAGCAGTGATTTTTATGTGCTATTTCTTTTGAAAAAAAACAACAAACAAACCAACCCCCCCAAAAAAACTTACATTAAAAAATACTTGGGCTCCACTCCTGCAGCCCTTTTGTGAATAATCCTTTATTAATTCTGGAGGAAGCCCTGTGCCTTTTTCTAAACTGAGTTGTCGATTCTTTGGAGAAGAGACAATTACACTGTTTTAATAGTGCTAAGACATCCTCACGTCTGACTGGAATCTCTCAGAACCCACCACCTTACAATTGAGAAGGAACGTCCTTGCTGCTGGATCAATGGAGGAATGTCAGAGATAAAAGGTCTCTGCTGAAAACATCCTGCCCCCGTTTGTCCAGTTCTGGTGGCAATCAGAGAGGGAGATGGAGAGACAACCCTACCGCATCTTAATAAATGCAGGAGTTCATAGACAGAACAATTATCTGGCTCGTGCTGGACTGTTCCTGTTAAATTGTAAATGAGTACATCTTTAAAGACTATCCTCATTTCTGCTCCACAAAATCATTGTGGATGAAAATTTTTCAAGATCTGAAGCAGACTGTTCTTTCTGCAGGCTGAGTTGGTCACATTATTGCTGTTAACCAGACTGAATGTTGGAGGTCTACCTGCGTGAAGAGATCCTTCTGCATAATTTGATGATTTTACTGGCATCACAAATCAGTCACATTTGTAACTGATCCTCAATTTAACCACTTTATTACACAGGTCGTTTTGAAACTGATGTTGTGGCTTTTGACGCACTGGTTGGAACGGCACAATTTTGCCCAGTGACCCATCAGACAATAAACATGTTGGAAACGAATGTGTAATTTTATGACAAACAGCAAATGAGTACATTTACAGAGCATGGCTGACAGGCATTTGTTCCTTCACTAAACAACGTTAAGAAAATAAAATGTGTTATAATGGTGTCATAATGCAAAGAGGCTGTGCTGCATAGATGATCAGTAAATCTGTGACAAATCTCCACTCTCATAGTCTGCTCTTCCAACAATGCAGAGATCTTCCTTTTCCTTCAGTGGGAATTGTGTAGACATAAAAGACGGAGCTTCAGAGCTGTTCAGCAAACTTAGATGCCCAGTTCCACCTCTTCCATGAAGTCGACCTTCCTCATTGCAAAGATTTTTAGAACCAAAAAAAGACCTCCACCTAAGAGAATAAAATGTCCAATATGTAAGAAAATAAATCCTGACCGAGAGACATTAATCCAAGAATTAAGGCCTTTGAAGTCCAGCAATAGGAGATTATAGTAATCTCATGTCAGAAATGGAATTGTATTTCTGTTGAATATCCATTTTTTCAAAAATCTCATATTAGTCAACAGAGAGAGAAAACACAAAGAAAAAGCTACTTCTTTTAAATAGGGATTGTCATAGGCTGTGAAACATGCCTACATTTATAGAATTTAAGCACCCCAGGGTTTGAAGAGGCTTGATTTTGACTGCCGTGGACTGCAGGCAGTATTCAGAACTAGGAATTTAGGATGGTTTGTCACTGCCTGGAAATTTCCATCCTGTAATGCAAAGGGCAAGCAGAGGTGTGTAGCACATGTATAAAACTGACATGAGAAACATATCCTATATCTGAGAACTTTACATGTTGCAAGAGGAAGAGCCCCTCCTCTTCTCTCCCTCCTTTTCATTAGTTTCCCTTTACTCCCTTTTCTCTGTTTCTCCTTCCCCTTTCTTTTCCTGTCTGCTCCCTTCTTTGTTGCTTTAAAAGCAATATATTATCAAGGTTGTGATGAGAAGATCTTTGCTCAGCAGTCACTCCTGACAGGTAAGTCAGTTCCCCCCATATTTATTCTTCACTCTTCCTTCTTCTGCAGCCTCCTTTCTGTTCCTTTACATTTGACCTTGCGGGAGCAAATAAATGCCAACTAGATGGACATTTAGTTGACAAACCAACAGCTTTCAGGAGACTTCCATTCCCGGGAAATTTCATGTGGTAATCATGTAAGGTCAGATTCTGCCACCACAACTCATTATGAGAAGGGAGAGTGGTTTGTAACTAGACAGCTATTCACAGGCAATCTCCAAGGGAGAGACTCTGTCCAGACTTCAGAGAGGAGGACAGTCATGCATTAGTCACCTCGGTGACCCAGCGACCCCTCTGTTACAAATACATACCTTGTCAGATTATATAACCCTCCCCGCTTCTGTTTTATTGACATCCCACAACTGAAATTCATGGAACCAATTTGACATGGATTTTAACTACTGATGAACTCTTATTGATTGGTGTGCTGCTAGATGTTGCCTCTTACCCATTAAACGCTCAGTGCATGCACATATGTTGCTTCTCTTTGCATTGAATTCAACATCCAACCTTTCTGGCATTCCCAGGGAATGTGCGGAAGCCTCAAACACTTGGGGACGGATTGATGTCTCAAGTGCTATGGCACACAGCTCATGCATGTCGATCCACTTTACTCCAAAGCTGTAAATAGGAGTCACTTTACTTTCATTCAGATCAAGGAGTAGATATGTTCTGTCAAAGCAGCCCAGAGGCCTCCAAAAGCCATGAGTTGAGCTAATACCAAGTGCTGGTATTAGCAGCAGGAAGAGGAGGAAGTAGAAATTAAGGTTGAGGACATTTTCGAAGAGAGAGTATCAAGGTTTGTATAGTGTGACAGGGCTGGTTTCTCTTGGTATAGCATGTTACCTGAATCCAGTTTCTCTGACAGAGGAGTTCTCGCTTGAGTTCACGTCACGTCACTTATATCCTGTAAACACCTAATCCTGCATAAGGGATAAAGTGTCACAATGCTGTTATGTTCCTTTGGCTAGTTTTGGCCAGGGAATTTATTCATCTTCAGGCTTAGATTCAGTTTTGATGCTGAAAACAGGCATGGGCAAAACCAGGACTGTTTTTTCTTTTAAAAAAGGTGGGAAGAATGTTCTTTTACCAGGTCTTGAGAAACAAGCCTGAAGGTGAGAAAGACATGGTCTGTTCCCAGCTGTGCCTCTGACTTAATTCTTTATGTTGCTGCTATTCTCAAAAAGTACAAAACAGTTTAGCATATATAGGTCAAAATGTGATTCATCAGATTACATGCTGCGGAGGCCAGATATTGCAAAATGCCCCTATTGTGTGCAAAAGTCAAAACCAGGCCTGTTCACGTGCAGTCCCTAGGGATCTTGCCTATTGCCCATGTTATCCAGATTACAGCCGATACTCTGGTACTGGAATCTGAGTTACAGCATAACCTTCTTCCAGCTTCAATTGCTTATCACCGAGAGGCTTTTATTTGGAATACTTCTATTAAGCAAAACTTGCATTTTGAAAGTTCTAAAGAGCAAGTTATTGTTCCACAAAGGAAAACAGATTAATTAATTTGGTAATTTAAAAATTCTCAAATGCAAAACTGAAATTTAAGTGAAGGAGTGGCAGATTTTCACTGGAAGTCCATGAGGATGTTAGATGGAACTGTACTACCAAGGTATTGGCCACAGTGGGGTATGGATACTGTGCTGTACCTTTTCAGAGTAACAGTAACACAGATACAGGAGTATAACAAGGTTGCAGGATTGAAATCTAGTCTTTTGAGTCCCCCAGTTCAGAAGGTTTCATGTGTCACTGGCAATAAATAATGTGAAATGAACAAAGGCATCAGCTTTTTTTATACATGCACATGGGCATGTGTGCTTATATGTGTGTATATGCATATACATAGTGTAAAAATAGAGGCGTGAACATTCTTAAAAGCTATATATGTATATGTGTAGCACTTTATACATATAAATATATGGTCCATCATTCTAATTCCATGCACAACTGCACTATAACCATTGTGGTTTATAAGATCACACTTCATATATGCATGACTCACTGGCTTCATTCATGTTTCCATATGTACGTAGAAACATAGCAAAGCAGACATTCCTAGAGACATTGCAGGACAACCTCATTGAGATGGACATTCTCACCTCCTCCCGACATGACGGTGCTTACAATGATGGGTATGTGACACTTCTGTGGTCTTCCTGTTTACTGTACAGTCATTATGATCCTTGCATGAAAGCATTTGGTCATATTAATTTTGTTTAAGGGCAACACCATTGTTGGCCTCTTCCAAGATGACTTTAAAAAAATGAGGTTCTGGAGCTTGGAGCACTGTCCCTTGTACATATTAATGGCAGACTCATTAATATGCTAGTGAGCCACAGCATGCCATTTGCTTTTTTCCCCTTGTTGTTTTGAAAGTAATTTCATTAGTAAGAAGTACCTACAGCAATTTTGAGTCCCATATAAAATAAGATTAATTTAATTTTCATAAAAATCTTAAATCGTTATTGTGCTGGCAGCCTGTTACTTCATTGTTAAACTGATATTTTCTTATGTACCTTGTCTTATAAGTGCCTACCAGTGGTGTATGCAAGCTAGGCCTTTGATTTTGACTTAACCACCCATTCTGGCATCTTTACCTAACTTTTGATCACCTTACTTTTAAGTTATAAGCAGCTTTTAGCTTGACACTTAGTGCCAAAACTGTTGACCTTGTGTTGGCAGTTTGTAATTCGGTAGCCATCATTAATTGAAGTTCTAATTGCTGTACTAGGACACTGTAGGTACCTCTTTGCTCAGAACAGATAATCTGTGTCTAAATAATTACTTTCCAAAACACAGGATAGTATCTGACTCTTTGTAAAAATGAATGTTTTGATGTAAAGCAATAGTAGAAATAATGAGTCTTTCTCTAATGCTCAGCAGTCATGCTTAGAGTACCAATAAAAGCATGGCTGTAATAGTACAAACACCTATTTTTGAGAATTATGTGCTACTTTATACTGCATGAATCAGTGGCTTTTCTGCACGGTGATGTTTCTGCATGTGACATTTCCCCCTGTGACTGCACAAGTGACTTTAAGGGGAAAAAGGAGTCACGTCTTCATCTGGTCTAATCCACTGGCTAGGCTGACTCCCATGGCCCCATGCCGATTGCATTTACGCTGGCTGCAAATCTGGCCACATAAACCATGGCAGAAGGTGCAAACTGCACCGGGGCTGTTTCTCGGTCCTCACAAGCTGCGTTTTTGTTTTACATCAGCATGGTGATAGACGAGTCAGATCTGTTTCCCGAGTTTCATTCCTGGAATTTGAATGTCTTGTACTTCATGATGTCCCACTGAAATTAGTCTTTTCGTTTAAGATTCCCACAGAGGGAACTCCCATTGGGACATTTAATTTCAGGAACTCATGGACCTCAGCGGGTTCTTTTTGCGCTGACTTTCATGAGTCTCACACAAGGTCCTCATAGGCTGGCTCTCAGGCTGCGTTTGTAGTAACGGGCAAAATATGATGCCTCCCAATGTGTCACTGGACAGGAAACGCTGTTGTCTTTGACAGTAATTCACACTTTTTAAAGGTAAGCGTCAAACTGCGGTGCTCTGGACTGCTTTCTGGAAGCAGGTGCCTCTCCCCACTGGCGATACACAAGATTTGAATTCTGGACTTTGATGCTTTTAGCTATGCCATTGTCCAACGCTTAAATTTGCCGGGCGGGGTCAGTGTGAATATTCCCCTCTGTGACAATTTGGGTGCTATGGAATGGCTTAAGCTGTCTTTCCCCATCTCCATTCACCAATGCCATACAAAAAACGCTCTCATGCAGTGATCAATGAATTGGTAAACGCCGTTCCTTCTTTAATCCGACCTACGCTCCTCTTCAGTCTCTGTAGGGCATTTCTGTGGGAGCGTGAGCAGGCCCCCGGTGCTGCCCGTGCCACCAGTCTGTCGTAGCTGTGCTTGGGGTATTCATCTCACTCTAACGCCAGCTCTTCCACAGAGGGGACTCCTGCCCTTGAAGAGTTCTCTGTGGCAATGTTGGCGCTGTGATTTTTTTGTTTGTTTGTTTTGTTTTCCTTTATTCTGTGTGATTTGTCTTTGATTTTTATTCTTCTCTTTTGTGCATGCCATCCATGTCGGTAGCCAGCATTGTGTGGAGCTGCTTTCCTCGTCTCGGCAGCAGTCGTCATCCTCCCACCCCATGTCTCCCTCAGCTTCGATTCTGTGAGGAGTCACTTGCTGTTGGTCTTTCTTCCCTCAGGCACTTCCTCTTCAAACCTGGAGGCACTTCTCCCCTTTTTTGTACAACATCGCCGGGATATCCCTTGACGTCCAGCACGGTGTACTCACCTCCCCCTAGGCCCCTCCCCAGAAGTACCTTCTCTAGGCCTGCCTTTAACCTGAAGAAACCCTATAAGTACTGTAACTGGAAATGCGCTGCCCTGAGTGCCATTGTCATCTCAGTCACGCTGGTGATCCTACTGGCCTATTTCATAGGTAAGCTTATTTCTGGGGTTTTTTTCTGCTTTTCTTTCATTTCTCTACAAACTCACCCATAATGCTAATGTTGGGGAACCAGAGGGTCAAGATCATGGGACAAAGTAACGGGGAAATAAGGCCTCTGTCAACTTAATTGAGGTTGCAGTGGTATGGTAGGGAGCCTAACACATGTCCTAGAGCAAGAAGAGCTTAGTAAAACATGAGTCGCACGTTGTGCTCCCTTTAATGGCATGAACTGTTTACTTTCTGCAGAGGAAAGTGTACCTGGAGTGAGGCAAACCCACCAGGTTTTCTCAGAGCAGCCCATTAAGACAGGCAGTGAGGTCTATGTCTCAACCACAGTCACATCCAGGTCTGTGGGAATTCTCTGCCATTGACATTGACAGGAGCAGGGTCAGAACCAAGATCCTGACGCACAAAAATGTGGTTTTATTCTATGTTTTGGAGGCACATCCTAGCCTTTTAACCAACGATATTGAAGTTCACAGGGTGACCTGGGAGATGAGGAGGGACTGAGTTTAGATTGTGGTCCAACAGGGCCTTCTTTGACTAGGGGGGATGGGGAAATTTGCTCCTTAGGTGGAGCAGCAGTGGATTTTTCTTGAGCTGTGTATGATCTGAATTACATTGGTTTATAAGGGTTGTCAGTGTTCATTGCAAAAAAGCGTTCTTGGTGTTTGTTGCAAAAGTAATTGAACTGTTAGAAGTGAAAATTGTATTTTTCAGCCTGTAAAGTTGGGGTGTTACCATTACTTTTTCTCCGGTTAGATTTGATATTTGTGTTATAAATGTCTTACAAAGGTCCATTTCTAGACTCCCATTTTAAACTGTCAGTGGTGCAAACTCTAGTTGTCAGACACTTACAGATGTGATCATAGGAAAGAAAACCCATTTCTCATGGCACAAATGAGTCTTTTTGATTTTGCTGTGACTTCCTGTACACTAATGATCTATAAAAGGTTGTGGTTAGAATTACAAATCTTAGCCTGGATCGAAAGATTTTTGCTTTCATTTCACATGAGTATAATTAGCACTACCACAAAGGATTGCTTTTACTGTGTTCCTTTTATGTACACTTCTTTTCCACTTCTGCCTTGCATCATACTCTGGTCACTTTTACGTCTCTTGTAAGAGGAGCAGGAATGATTAATTAACCAACATTAAATCAGCAGCAGTTTGATGAAATACGCAGTCAATTTTCATCATTTGCTACGTACATTTGGACTCGCCTTTCTCATTTGTCTGGTATTCTCCTTATGCCCTGAACATGATTCCTTTGGACATTATCTCAGCGTGTCAGAGGAGTATCGTTATAACTCAGAATAGCGGTGCCTGTTAATTCTGACAGAGGAGGTGTCTGCCATTTGATAGATTTTGGAGAGTTTGGTTTGCCACTCAGTATTCTCCAACTCAAAACCCTTTTTCAGAGTTCTGAAAAGATCAGGCTCCTGCTTAAAATCACGATTAATATAGTTAAAAGGTAAGTCCATTGAGTGCTCTCCCATCCTTTCTTCCCCATTCAGATGAATCCTCTCGCATTTGCCAGGCTCCAGGGGTGGATGGCAAGGTGCCAGAAATGCTGATCAGGTTGAACTGCTGTAATTGTGGGTCATAATTAGTAATTTCTAAAGGAACTATCAATTATTAAAAATCAAATTTGATGGTTCAGTTCAGCATAAACATATTTAGCAAAGATTGTCTCTACCAGACCCAGTGTTTTAATCAACAAGTAAAAAGGCAGATATTTAATTAGATTTTGATGAAAAATTGTGTTTAATTTCAAGTATAATCAATTATTAATTACTATAATGAGTAACTCTGGTGGGGTTTACTAATTAACTCATTTAAAAATTATGAATAACCTTTTCATTTGTAATTATTTTCTACATCCTGTCAAGTTGCAGATGAGAATTGTATCACCTAACCTGAAAGAAAGAAAATGAGTCAGGGAGTCCAAACGTTTGTACTTTCACTAAGTTAACCTGAGACATTTTGCATTCTGATAAAAACTACACCATTCTTAAAGAATGAACTAGTTCATTCTTTAAATTAACCTGGTCTGTTTTCAAGACAGATTACCTTTTTCTCCAATTTTTGGTTTTTTTCCCCCCATGTTCACACGTAGTTGCATTTTCTTACAGATACCTTTCCTCATTTAAGCAGTATCTTGCTCTTTTCAATGCCATGGGGACTATTTGAGTGGTCAGGTCTAACTTAATCAGGAGTAAGAAGGTCTAATCTATATTACAGTGCATGAGTGTTGGGAACTCGGCTACTTTCCACCTGCTCTTGTTAGTTAAAACAACCACAGAAATTATCTTTTTAATGACTATTTTCATCCTCCAAAGCAAACTGAGGTCATTGGAAAGACTTCCATTTAAGTGAATGGACTTTGGATCGGGTCCCATGGCAGTGGCTTGGCATTTACTTTTATTTTTTTATATACTGATCAGTTAATGGAAGTACTTCAGAGTAACGTCTAGGGCTTCAGGATGCTCTTCATGGCATCAGGCACGTCACAGTCCTCCATTTATATATTAAAACCTACCCATCGCAGGCCTTACCTACCTGTACAAATGTGTGGCGCTGGAGACACCAGGACATCCATGAGGGACTCTGCTATTGTCAGTACTTTTTGTGTGACAGATGCTCAGACACAACTGTGATGGGTGACCGTCAGAGACAGGCAGAGCTGCGTGGAAGCAACGAGGCATTGGGTCATTGCTGAAGTTCTTTGCTGAAGCCGGTTAATTTTTGAAATTCATCGGAAGCACTTGCCGAATCATTTGTTTAAGGGTAAAAGGCAGAGTTTCCTTTATTTTATGAAAGTCTTTATGGTATTTAATAGTCTGAGGTTCATTTATCTTGCTGAGCTTTTTCAAAGAAGAGGAGAGGAAGCATAAATAGAAGTCCATGGAAGCTGAATGGCTGGTATCATGTGTCAACACTGTGATCAAGCTGAAGGTTTTACAGGGCTGAGTCACTCGTCTGAAGAGATAATGACAAACAAAATACAAGAGGGTATACTAAGCACCAGAAGCTGGTTTTCATTTGAATTAACCAGCTTTTGACTGACTTGCTGCCACCTTTTCAAATATTCAGAGACACACGCTAAGGCAGTGGCGACAATGCACGTCAAAGTTTTGCACACACACAGCTTATGCAAATCCCGTGAGCTCCATAGAAGCTCCACAGAAGCTTGTCTTGTGGGGTGAGAACACCAAAGAGAAAAGCAGGGTCGGAGCAGGGCTGTAGCATTAAAATGGTAGGAACGGCATCGCTGGAACCACTGAAATGAAAGGCCTCTTTAAGCAGCTTGTAGCTGACCTGCAAATTTGCTGTTCCAGGAGGTCGTGAAGAGACACCATTTTAAAATGAAATTTCCCATTTGAGGATTGTCGATTCAACTGACAGGAAAAGGAAAGGAAGGACAAGGAAAACTTTCATGGCTTTTGCTGGGATGTGATGGGGTCTGTATGGCATGGAGGGCTGCCTTGGAGAGCTAATTTGTAGCGAGATCCTTATTGCAGAGATAATACCACGAGGTATGTTGCTATCCGGATTATTTGCCAGCAGAGCTTCTGTACCCGGCAGATGCCAGGCCTGCTAGCATAGCACTGTAAAGAATCTCTGACATTGCTGTACTGCTCGGGAGGAAGATTTCTGAGTTTAGAAACAGAAAAGACCTGTTTGATTATCCAGATCTCCATGCCCAGCAGCTCTTTGGCTAGATCCACGGAACAGTTTCTAAATGAATTAGCGATGGAGAATAGTTTCTTTCTTCTGAAACAGAAGGTATTATCCTCTGCCTGATGTAGATTCCAGACTAGATGGAAGTACAATTTGAGGTAGTTAGGCACTTGCAATTTTCCTATACTTAAGCATGTGCTGCGGTTGCATTGCATGAACAGCAAGAAAGATAGGCATTTGATTTAGATTAAAGTTCGGGCTGGAAAACATATTATGAAGCCAAAACAGTAATTCATTTGATTGGAGTCAGAGCTCTCTTACTTTTTAGTTCTGTGTTTGTTTGAACTCCGCACAGATGCAGCTTCACTTAAAGAACAGTGTTGGTTGCTACAGGCAAAACGCTTTGACAGTAAATCTGTGCTAGGACTATGATGTGTTTATAAAGTGACTTTCTTTTTATTGTCTAAAAAACACCCTGAAAGCTAACTTTAGCTCAGTTTGTCCGTGATTCTTTGATGCTGTGTAATAAATCCAATTTAAAGCAGCTCTCCAAAGCCCGTAGCTATCTAACTAGTTAGCTATAGATGTATAGTATACCAATTACCGTGGTGTTTACATGCCACTTGAGATCAATAGGAAAAGCTGCTAATGCTTAATTATTAAACTTGAGCTATATCTATTAATCCTAGATTTATACCTGGATATAAAGGGTTTTATTCAAGTTAAAATATAAACCAATTTATTACCCTGCCAACAAGTTTCTTTCATTTTCTACTTTAATATTTCTTTTCTGATCCCACATTAAGTTCTATTTTGCTACTTTTGCCATTTGTTCTTTCAATTTACAGGGATCTTTCAATGTTTTCTGTTTCCACCTTATCTTAGACAAAATGCAGAAATGGTAGCTCAACAATCTGTTCTAGCAATGCCTTTACGTTATGAAGTCAATCTGTCACCTAAAGAGGAGCTTCCAGGTCCTTTCTTGGTTCTTTCACATCTTCATAAAATTACTGCACACAGTTCATTCAGTTAACTTTGTGTCTCATTTACTTCATTTTACCCTTCATCTATAAAACTGTGAGATCCAATCTGAAAGGTGCTGTAGCATTATCAGTAATATATTTTATGTACTAAAATATACTATATACTATTGTGAAACATAACATTTCAGGATACTGGTTAAGAGGGAACCACCATCACGACCCAGCACTACCATTTTTATCTTTTATAGTAGAACTTGAATACGTGGGGTTTTTTCTGTTAAAGCTGGCTCTTACTGTACCAAATGCATCCAAGCATGGTTAGTGCCACTTCCTCACTAAGTCGTACAGTTTAAATGACATCTGGCTCTTTCCTTCATACCCAGTGACATTTGGGAAATACGGGCCTTGTTCTTCTCTTGCGCATGCTGCTCTTAAACTGGAGCTACTCCATTTACTTTAGCACTCATTCAAATATAGTCAGAGTCGACGGCAGTGGTCCCAGTGTCTGCAACAGGAGCTGCACCAATCCTGGAAAAGTCTGCACGTATTTTAGTGTATTCTTGATTCTGGAGATTGACCTGACTAAAGACAGAAAATACATCGAGACAGACCTTGACCCCTCAATCCAGTTTCGAATGATCTTCTTGTCTTTTTTGTTGTTGAGGTCCAAATTTTGCCCCTGTAAAATATCTTGGGGAAGCTAAGACATGAAAATAGTCTCGGTCCCATGGATGCCATCAACATGAGCTTCGGGATGATCATTCAAAAGTGTGTGATTTCAGATCAGTTGCAGGAATCTTTTTGCATCATTTTTCTGTAGCAGATGAGAAGAGCGCAGGGCTTTGCGTTAGCCTCAATCACTCTCGTTAAGGAACAAGTGAGGGCAGCTGCTGTGTGTAAAGTTTACAAGAGGCTGGTTGAGTAGGGAAGCTGAGCTCAGGAAGTCTACGGGCATCTGGCAAAAGAAACTTTCCCTGTCAGGTGCACTCAAATGTTTCAGCCCCGGTCACTTTACTGACATTCCTCCATCTTCTTCTCCACAGGCACGCACACACAGAGTTGTATAGTACACAGATAGATCCTCAAAGTACAGCACAGTGTAGCTACATTAAGGAGTGTTACGTATGCATTTTGCCCAACGTGACCGAGAAAAGACATTTGGTGTTAGCACAGTACCTGTACACACGACAGTAATCGTCTGAGAAATGAGAAAGACACAAAATTAAAACCAAGACGAACTATGTTCGGTCTTATATTTCCCCGTTTTGTTGTTTCTTCTTGCAGCTTTAGGTGGATGGTGGTATGAATTGTAACTCAGATCTTATTTTCCATCACCTGCAAAGTCAGGAAGAGCTGTTTGTATTATTAGAGGACTGTCTGCATCTCTTTTTTGGTTTGGATTTTGCATTGTATGTTTGGATAGCATCCACTGTTAGCTTCGTTGTTCACAGAAAAGAAAGTACAAGTGATTTAACCACAGCTTTAAAATAAAGGTGATAAAGGTACAAGATCCCACTTTAAAGCTGTTCTTGTGAAGATAAATTCATTCAGGTGGATGTTTAAAAACTCAGCATAGAAACCCCATTAAAAAACATTCACTGTTTCGACCTACATAAGATCTGTTACCTGATGTTAAAAGTGTTGGGGTAGAAGAAATATATGATGATGTATATGCTACTGAAAGAGACACTGCCAGAAAATATTCCTGGAAAAGGATAGAAGGTAGATGATAGGTAGAAGATAATTTAAACCCGCTAATTTTGTTAGAGTTGCCCTGTGTGGGAAAACTGGGAAATATGAAAATTTAGGTATTCCATTTGATGGCAAGATGTTCTGAACTGGGCGGCAAAATTTCTCTCTAGCAAGGCGGTTAACACTTCTTTGAAGTCTGCACTGATAAAGAGCCTGGTCAAATACTGCATCTTTTAGGAACTAATTTAGTGTTTACTGGAAGCAGGAAGAAGTATGAAGATTCATATAATTTTCATTTAAAACCCTTTTTCTTAGTTTTCACTGCTAAAAGCCATAATCATTGTCAGATGAACTAGACAGACCTCTTAGGACATGGCAGACCAGTAAAATCCAGCTACTTTCTCCACCATTTTTACATAGGCAAGTCATATACTTACTGGTTCACTGGTTCCCAACTTATATGTGTAAGGATCTCATTATCTCTTTTTGGCTATAAAAATGACATTGGGATTGTGTTATACAACATCTTCTTGTGCCTACTCCCTAAGTCATTTTCAGTCTCTGCTCTCCGCTCGCCAGTGTCCCATTTCATCATCACAACTTGCAATCCATTATCCTAAGTGTACAGACTGGCCTCTGAAACATTTTGTTTGAACCTGAAGCACACTTTGTTTGAATCATTCAAATTTAGTACCTGTCCAGCTCTTCTATTTATCTGTTCTGTTCTCATCATTGTATTTGTCACTTGAATAGTCTTTGAGTCATCTGCATGTTTAGTCATCCATGATTTTATATTCACTTATCTAACATTGATGCAAGTTTTGGATAATTTCAGGCCAACTATCAATTGTTGAATTCCACAAGAAATTTTAACATTTGATGATTATTCACCAGTGATGATAATTTAAGGTCTTTCAGTTAGTTTTTAAGCACACATATACATTGCTTTTTACCATTGGAAAGTGCTTGTTTCTTTAATCGAAAGTCATACCAAACTAAATCAAATGTCTTACTAAACTGTAATCTTGTCAAAAAATGAGTAACTGCTTGTTTCTTAAGATCTATTTTTCAGAAAAGCAATATGGTTGGCCTGAGTTACCATACATTCATTATCTTTATTCTTTGTCAGTTGAATTCTGTGTTATGTTTTCCATTATTTTGCCTGTAACGGATGTCAGGCTATCCGATCTAAGTAACTTGCATCCTCTTCTTTTCCCTTCTTAAATATTTGTACAGCATTAACCCTGTTCTAATCTCTTGGTAGCTGGTTCAGTATTAATCAGTGAGTCAGATTCCTCTTCTGATGGCTTGTCTCAATTACTGGATACAAGCTAAATGAGCCTGCAGATTTAAAAATGCTTGTCCTTGAATAGATGTAGTTTATTATAATTCTTGGTTACTAATGGACTGGAAAAAAATATTTCCTGTGAAATAATTGCATTATCATAGTTATTTTCAAAAACCAGAACAAAAATACACTTTAGCCTTTACTATAACATTATTAACAATTTCTCCATTTCCATCAAGAAAATAGCTATATTGTTGCTCATTTTACTAGGTTTCAGTACACTTTAAAAATATTCTATTTTCCTTTGTTTTTTTCAAACCATAAATTTTTTTTCCATGTCCTCACCTTCCTTTATCAACTCTCTGAATGGTCTTAGATTTATATAGATTACTTTGTGTTTCCCTATTGTTCTGGGGTTTTATATATTACTTTTTTATTTCTGCTTATTGTTTTATTTTGACACTGAATAAAGAGGTCCTTTTGTCAAAGTCTGATCCTCTTTCATCATTGTACGATCACTGGAAGAATGACTTCCACTTGGAAGTAGACACCAGTACAGCTGATTCTTTAACTGGTTGAAAGCAGGTTGAGGCTGTATATCCAGAGGGCTCCATTTGATCTTGGAGTTTGCATCAGTGTGCCGTGAAATCACAGATCAGTCACGTAACATCACAATTAGCCCTTTGGATGCCTGATCCTTTCTTAAATTTAAGAACCTTTAACACAAGGAGGGATGGGTTTATTTCCATGTGCTTTTATTAAATGGTAAGATATGGGCTCTCAGCTTTTATAAACTTTTATCAGTCACTTTTAGTGAGTTTTTATAGTTGCTATAAGTCCCCAGAAAAGAAAATAACAGCATGCTGACACCAAAAGTGCCAGCCTTACCTTTATGACAGTGGCACAGATGTGCTGCTATAATCTTCATTTCACAGCTTAGATTGACCTTTGCACACAGACACTGAAAAGGAATCAATTTTACAGATCTTAATATCTACTGGAAGGAGTTCTCCTCCAGTCTGTGTTTTTATTTCATACTAATTACTGTGAAATAACATAATTTAATTGCAGTTAAGTGGAGTCAGAAAGAAATGTTTCCCTTAATGGGCTTTCTTTCAGTGTTTTTAAATACCATACATTTTTGTGGGTAACTAGTCATACGAGTAAGCTCAGTTAGGGATGTCACTGACAGTGAAAAATATTCCTTAGTTATAGTTTAGTGTTTCTCTCCCATCTTTTTCTAGAATAAATTAGAAAATGGCTTCAAAGCCTGATCTGCAGCTGGGACATATATTTCTATTGGATATGTGCAGCGATGCATTCTCTAAGGTTTTTTACCTGTCGTTAAAGTTGAGCTATGTGGTAGATGTACATTTTATGGTGTTAAGTGAAGTGTTGTTCCTAAGTATACTGCCTAGGTAACATACTAGATGACCTGTAAAATAAAGAATGAAAAGTCCAATCCACTCTTTCCCTCTGTGACAAGATCTGAACACCACTGTTTATGCTGAAACTTAAAAGCTCCAAAAGGACCACTTATGCAGCTCACTGTGAGATATCAGAATCTGATGCTCGATAAATAGATTTTTAGAGGTTGTTGAATCTCTGTGTTTAAGTGAAAAACTAATATACTCTCCCACCATCACCAGCTTTTCCTATCTTCCATTTTATCTGATTTTATCATACCTTAACTTCCAAGCTTGTCCTTATTGCAGTCAGAAACTTTTGCCTAGAAAGATGATGAGAAGAGCATATGTTAGCTGTTTTCAAACATGGTAGCGCATGACACAAGCAGCAGCATTGCACCTTGCTTGCCTAGTACAACTGTAGCATCGCTTCCTCATGCAAAGAGACTCTTTAAAAAGCAAAGCAGAACAGGGCAGTTAGCAGAGATGATGGCTATGCTTACACTAAATATTTCAAAAGGAACTCTAATTGGACTATCAGTGGAGCAGAATCTCGTTTAATTATGGCAGAAAAGATCATGAAATCAAGCATCAAAAGGGCTTCCTGAGGCTTTTGGTGAAAAAAATCCCACAATCTAAGAATAATGATATTCCAAACAGTATTAATCTAAGGGGTCAGTTACACTTCATTTACATTAGTATACCTTCTCCAGTCAAACTGGACCGTGGGCTACTCTGGGTTGTAAAACATGTACGTGGGACCATTCTGGGCATCCAGCTGGTCCAGAACGGGTGCATTTCTATGCTGTTAATCTCTTATGGATGGTCACACCCAAACTATCGATTGAGAATGATCTCTGGCCCTTGCTAGCTGGAGTGTGCACAGGAATTCTGAAGATGTTGGCTGAAGAGGGCCAAAATCATGGCTGGGTCCATTCTGACAACTTAATGGTATAGACTATCAAGTTCCACTGCTTGGTACTGTTTAATTCACTACTATCAATGTAGTCTTTGGGGATGGACAAGGCAGCATACTATGTCTAGGAGCCAGAACTTTGATACCTTCATATTTTATGATGAGACAAAATTATCATGGACTAAGTGATCACAAGTGATCATATCCTGAAAAGACCTGTGAGAGACAGGGTCTGGATCCCTGCTGCCAGTGTAGTCTTACGCAAAACTTTACTGTTGGCTCGACTGTTACGTGACATTCATACTGCAGAAGCGTGGAGGTAAGGAAGAATCATGACACCTCTTTTCTATTAAGAAGAACAAACAATAGCGTGTGCTTTATCATACCCCTGATCCACCTAGAGCTGCCTGCCACAAAACTAGAAAATCTCAGTTCACACACGCTCAGTAGGGACTTATTTAGAGCACAGTAGCAAAATGGGCTGCACTGAGTGTATTCCTTCCCTTTCCAGCCCCCTCCTACTGCTTCCAACCAGGCTGCACATATGGCATCCCTAGAAAGCAATTGAACATGCTACAATGCTGGAGTTGCCAGGGTTGAGTGGCAATTTCTGTGCAATTGTTCTGCTCAGCATTGGGCCAGTGGAAAAAAAATAGCCTGTGATGAGGGAATTAAAGGCTATTAGAGAGTACATATGCATACAGAGGCTGATCTAAAACCACACAAGCAATCTTAATTCTGTTCTTTGCTCACTTTGGAGTGCTTGACTTGGTGAACTTTGAGTTTCCTTAGCAAATGCTTTTTTTAGGTGTAATTAAATATAAAGATGGCTGTGGGCCTTTTAAGAGAGCACTGTGGGTTGCACTTGCCAGCACTTGCCTTAATCTATGTGCTGGATTTAGTTCTAAGTCCAAGGGAACAAATCATCAGGTTGTGTTAAGTTTCGTTATTGAGAGAGCTTTTCACACTGATCTGAACCATTCCCTCAGATTTATAGTACCTGAAAGTACCATGCTGGATTTTGCCCATGGTCTCTGGACAGAAAAAAAAATAATTCTAGTGTCATTAATTGTGCTGTGTCACCCAATTTATCAGCTTTCCCAGACTGTACATTTGTATCCATTTGCCAAGCTTTTGTACAGGGGAAAAAAAAGAATTTTTCCCTCTCCAAATGAACTGTTGGAAAAATCTGCTTGTTTTTCAGGTTTGTGTAAAGAAAAATTAGAAAATAAATTAAAACATTCTTAGCCTGCTTTAAACATACCCATGCACTTGTCATCCGAAGCAGTTAAAACCATGAGAAGTTCCTGAATACTTGTGCAAGTTAAATTTTGTCATACCTCTTCAAAAAGTCACCAAGCCAATAGGACTCTGCTTTAGAGCTCAGTTTTGATGATGCTGATGAACACTCTGGCCCTGATCTACAACATGTGTAAATTCATACTGAATTTGAAGCACCTCCACCTTGCTCTTGAAGTGGCTAGATTTACTCAGGCTAAGTAAAGCTCAAGTTAAACCTGTGCTTTGGACATCAAGGAATTCAGAGGCTGTCACTTTGTTAATTTTTCTTACATCAATTAGCACAGCCCAACTGGGGCTATGGTGCTATTAGAATGTGCATGGTGACTAATAACACTAATGCATTTTTCAGATGATTTTAGGATTAAATCACGAGCAGCACTCTCAGATCATTTACTTGTCTTTAAAATAAAATCATGGTGGTGTTCAGAAGGATAGATGAGCAGACAACCATCTGAGAGATCAGCTCATGCAACAATTCTACAATATTTAGATCTTAACCCTTAAACTGGGATACTAGATTTAAACTCTGATCCCACCTCTGTTGTGCTGGGGTGATAGAAGAAGATGGATATTGCCTGTGACTTTTAAACACCAAACTGTATTTTTTAGACTTTAAGCGACCTGTTATATTAATTTGGGAAAGCAGGTTTTCTGGCAATATCTGGCAGAGATAATAAGGAAGGAAGCATGTGAAAGGTTGTTGATTTACCTATGTAAATTACACCCTTTTTAATTAAGGTCTCACAGTTTATGTGTGTGTAATGAAACGGCATTTGTAAAATTATACTGTCCACAACAGGCTAGCCCAGAACTATAGTAATTGCAAAGCAAGGTAGCAGACCCTCTGGTAAGGCTGCCTGTCCTCATTTCTCTAATTGAAGTGAGTATCCCAATGGGAAAACTGTTATTTCTAATATTATATACACAAATTAAAACTCCATTTAGAGGTACAGTGGGACCATCTTATAATTGACTTTGATCTTGAAGAAATATCTCAGTAATATTTATAGCAATGTGGTCTCTGCCAGGAAGCATATCTAGAAGGGAAAATACTATTTTACTGAGAAAGTCCTGAGCATGTGTAACATCAAATTTACTAGAGCTGGGGGGGCTGAAATAAGCTTCTTTGGTGCAATAAGGTGCCTAATAGCAGCAAAGTGTTGCTGAGGTCCCTCTTTCAACTTCCTATTCTACTTTCACAATGGTGTAGATGGTGCAGGGAATTACAGATTGTATTTAAGCAGTCAGCCCCTTGGGTAAGCTACACCACCTTTATATCTACTTTTTTCTATAGGTCGACACTTTAAAATATCCTCCTAAAAATACCCGTAAAAATATTTAAATATACCCATTTAAAACTGCATTTTCCCTTTCCTGCAGGAAATTACAAGCATCCAGCAAGCCACTATAGCACTGGAGGGGCCAGAGATCATCTGTTAGCGCTCTGAATGGACAGGCAATCACTTGAAAGTCTTTGATCCCCAGGGATAATTAGGAAGACATTGAATAGGAAGTGCTGACTCTTTGCATTGAACAAACATTGAGTTTAACTGCTTCATTTTAGAACATGTCTTTCTAGTCACTTCCTTGAAGGTTTCAAAGAAATGTGATGCTTCAGCTAGAAGCTTTTTTTCTTCCCTATTAAGAGCAATTGGGAACTAAATTAAAATATAAAGTGTTCTCCTAAGAAGGAACTGATACTATTTGGCGGACCATCTGCTTCTATCTTGGAAGTCTTTGTTACAGCTCTTCAGTCAGGAGGGGTCAAAGAAACTGGTTTGTGTCAAATCAAAGCAAGTAAATGCATTTGCAGCTAGGACTTTTGGTGATTACCACAATACTTTGTTTTCCCTGGAGGCAATTCCCACTCTGGTGGCAAAATTTTAGGACCTAGGAAGCTCTCCATCATTTGAATTCCTCCTTTGCACATGGTGATTCTGATTGAGGGAAGGAGGAAACCTGAATTATCTCTGAATGAACTGCTTCTGGTACTTGCATAATTTGAGCTCTGAAGATGGAGGAAATGGTCAGGCAGCAGGAAGGGTCCCAGGTATTACTGGATGTATCCCATAGCCTGTGTCTGTACTGAGCTGGCTCTGAAAGCACCTGCCTCTTACTTTAGGACATTTGAGGTCCTAAAAAACCCCCACAAACAAACACAACACAGCTATCTATATCTAGGCCCAGTGTCCTGCACCTGGGTCAGGGCAACGCCCGGTATCCCTATGGGCTGGGGGATAAAGGGATGGAAAGCAGCCCCATGGAGAAGGACTCAGGGGTTCTGGTGGGTGAAAAGCTGGACAGGAGCCGGCAATGTGCGCTCGCAGCCCAGAAGGCCAACCGTGTCCTGGGCTGCCCCCAAAGCCGCGTGGCCAGCAGGGCGAGGGAGGGGATTCTGCCCCTCTGCCTCGCTCTGGGGAGACCCCCCTGCAGTGCTGCGTCCAGCTCTGGAGCCCTTGGCACAGGAGAGACATGGACCTGCTGGAGCAGGGCCAGAGGAGGCCCCAGCAATGCTCCGAGGGCTGGAACAGCTCTGCTGGGAGGACAGGCTGGGAGAGCTGGGGGGGCTCAGCCTGGAGGAGAGAAGGCTCCAGGGAGACCTTCTTGCAGCCGGCCAGGACTTAAAGGGGCTGATAAGAAAGATGGGGACAGACTTTTTAGCAGGGCCTGTTGCGGTAGAACACGGGGTAACAGTTTGAAACTAAAAGAGGGTAGATTCAGACTAGATCTAAGGAAGAAACTTTTGACAATGAGGTTGGTGAACCACTGGCCCAGGTTGCCCAGAGGTGGTCGATGCCCCATCCCTGGAAACATCCCAGGTCAGGTTGGATGGAGCTCTGAGCAAACTGCTCTAGTTGAAGATGTCCCTGCTCATGGCAGAGGAGTTGGACTAGATGGCGTTGAAAGGTCCTTTCCAACCCAAACTATTCTATGAGTCTATGATTCTATCTCTCTGTTTTATCATCTAAATCCTTCATCCTAATCCCTTCACCCAGGGATGGGTGGATACGAATTCTCCAGTTCTCAGTATGAAGTACTCGCAGCCCAGCCCAGCCGAGTGTCTTTATCCCCAGTCTGTGAAGAAGCCTTGTAAACCTTTTTTTCTCATTGAAGGTGGATCACTGAGCAGTCAGGAAGGGGGCCAGATGGGAAATTTACAATGGTGAGCATTACCCCAAATGACCCTCCTTGTGCCTTTTTTTGGTTTTCTAAACTATTGTCTTGTGTCAAATAAATCAACGGACCAGGAAGCAGAGCCATGGGACCTCCCAGCCACAAGCTGAGAGTCTTCACTTAAACAACATGTAATCAAGCTGCCTTTTGGGCTCTGTTCCTTTGTGACCTATTAATTTTACATTTCTAACTGCACAGCAGCCCCAATCTGGCAGGGTCGTGGAGAGCACTGTGTGCACGATTCTGTGTTCCCACGTGGCTGCAGTCCAGTCCTGGTGTACAAGCTCACATTCATTTGGGTGGAGGATGCTTTCTGAAGTCAGGTTTTACATTCCTTGAGCAAGAGCTTTAAGCCACGGAAGGAAAGGATTTACACATAGAAAAGAAGTTCAGATGCTAGAACCAGCACAGAGCGCTGTGCAGAGTTTTTGGTCGCTGAAGTCCATGCAAGAACCAGCCTTGCAGAAATCCCAGTCTGTCCTTGCCCCGCAGCAGCTGGCTTAGTGACCCGGGTGCGTACGTGTAAATGATGTGAATTCATGTTATTACAAACCATTGGGATCTAAAGATTTCAATTCCAGACCTGAGGAACATGTTACATACTTGGGTATTAAATGACTGCAACACTCAAAGTGCCCCATGCCCTTAGATGAACAACAGCTTGGATTTGTCTGGTCCAGGACTTGACCTTATGAACCAGGAGAGCGGGTACGATATACTGCATCCAGGCTTGCTGCTTTTACCCTCTTCTGACACCAGTAGGGCCATAGAACCACTTCAGTCCTTAACTCTTGCTGTGTCGGTATGTTCTGCCACGCTGGGACACAGAAGCCTTGTCCAGCACTGAAATGCAACAGTGGTGTAAGAGAAAAACAAACCGATTGATTTTTTTTTGATGTTTGTTTTACTGTTCCTATTCTCCTTAATCTTGCGTGCCTCTTCCTTGATTTATCGAAGATTGACAAACCAGTGATTATTTCATGCCGAAAGGTTCCTTTTCATAACACTGAATGTCACAAAATATGATTAATTCTGCAACAGTCAATTCTCCCACTTCTACAGAAATCATATAATTTCAGTGTAGAGAGAGACAGTTAGCCAGATAATTACAGTCAAGTTTATTCCAGAGGCAGGAGTGAAAGCAATACATTTACTTGAGTCAAAATTTGCCCCGAGTAATTCAGTGGTGGAATTCAACTTCTTTTTCAATTAGGAGAAAAAGCAAACCTCAGGTCTCATTTTAGAGAGTGTGTTATCATAAGTCTGATTGTCAAACCTGAAGGTTAAAGAGGAGTGTGTAACCACCACATATCTTATGCTTCATTCCACAAAAAGAGGGGAGAGCAAAAAAACAAGCTATATAAATGTCTTCTCAACTGCTGCCTGAGCTCCAGCTGTTTTTCCTATTCCAAGTGCCTTTTATTTTTTCCTTAGCTTTCCTTTGCTCTTCCTGACCTCCTCCTTTTTCTCAGTTTCTCTCATTCTGTATTTTTCTCACCTTCTTCCCCTTTCTTTTTTATTCTTGTTTGTTATGGCAGCAGTGCCTCTCATCTATTCCTTCTCACACTCTCTTTTCCCATTCTCTCCTTTGCCGCATGCCACACTGGGGGGCTTTGGAAAACTGTTCTCCTTACCAGGAGTGGTCCTTTGGCTTGTGTTGGCTTTGGCTTTGCTGTTCACCAGCGCAGTGAGGTGCTTGTAGAAACCAGTGGAGCAGTGGAGCCAAACCCTTCCCCAGACCGAGCCCAGTGTTCGTACAGCGGCTGTGCAGAAAAGCCTGGCTTTTCCAAAGCTTGTGTGCTCCCCTGTGTTATTTATGCAAAATATACTGTCGTGGTTTAGCCCCAGCTGGCAACTAAGCCCCACGCAGCCGCTCACTCACTCCCCCACGGTGGGACGGGGGAGAGAATCGGAAGAGTAAAAATGAGGAAACTCATGGTTTGAGATAAAAACAGTTTAATAAGTAAAGCAAAAGCCACGCACGCAAGCAAAGCAAGACAAAGAATTCATTCACCACTCCCCACGGGCAGGCAGGGGTTCAGCCATCTCCAGGGAAGCTGGGCTCCGTCACTCGTAACAGTTTCTTGGGAAGGCAGATGCCATCACTCCGAACATCCCTCCACCCCTTCCTTCTTCTTCGTCCCAGCTTTATATACTGAGCATGACGTTGTATGGTATGGAATATCTCCTTGGCCAGCCTGGGTCAGCTGTCCTGGCTGTGTCCCCTCCCAACTTCCTGTGCACCCCCAGCCTGCTCGCTGGCAGCCCAGCACGAGAAGCTGGACTGTCCTTGACGGCTCAGCAACAACCCAAAACATCAGCACGTTATCAACATTTTCTCATCCCAAATCCAAAACATAGCCTCATGCTAGCGTCTATGAAGAAAATTAACTCTACCCTGGCTGAAACCAGGACATATACTGACATCCTTAGAAAATACAGATTCAAAATATGAAGCATTCTTAGTGCAACGAGACTGACTAAGTTTTTCCAATGAGAAGTCCAAAAGACTTTCTGTCTTGCCTGCATGCTCTTTACTCTCTGCGCTTGTTGTAAATGCAGGCTGTGCACCACGTTCATGGTGGTGGTGATTAACTTGCTGGTTTTATTGAGCTTCCGTCCTGAGAAACCCTTTTTTTCATTGTTCAGGGCAAGATCAGTTGTTAACGGAAAAACAGTGGTTATTTTATTCATCCCTTACCAACTCCAGGAGCTTCGCCTGGGCAAAGAGTCACCAGGCTGGCGGTGGTGCCGGCAGGACTTAGCTCTGCAAGGACAGGCGAGGCGGCAGCAGCAGAGCCTGTGAGCTGCTGTGAGAACAGATTTAACAAACGCCGTCAAAGCAGCTGGTGGCTTCGGCCGTAACCTTACTTTCAAACATTGTAATTGATTGGTTTGGTTATTTATTACACTTAGCTTGCTGCTTTGGGAAAAGCAACAAGCTAATAAAGGGCCAGCAGTGTATTTTTCATTTTTTTGCTGACTGGCGTGGTTTCTGGGGGTCTCATATGCTTCAGTAAGCATGTCTTGTCTTTTCTTCTCCCTGTGATCTATCACAATCATCTGCCTCTCTCTGCTAACTCCTTTACTCCATCAACCTGTCCTGAGAGATGTCCATTTTGTTGACCATGTGAATTATTATCTTTGTTTGTCCTTTTTCATTCTAAATGCTGTTCCAGTTTCTTTGTTCTCTACCCTGCTGAGTAAGTTGTTTTGACTTTAGTGTTTTGCTGTGTCATAAGCAAGTGGCAATAACACAAAGATAGCCAAAAGCCTGGGTCTCTTCAAAACAAACTGGGGAACGTTCCTCTTTATTTGGTTCAAGAACATCAACTAATGTTGCTATGGCCTCCACAAACAGCTATGGAGCAGGAATAATGCAATAGAAAATGAGGTAGTGTGTTAAAACCTAAGGAATCATGATCCTGAATACTTGGTTCTACCAATATGAACTTTGATTTATTTGGATGGTTAAATAGCTCAACTGATGCTAAACTGTTTGTAAATGTGCTTTGCTAAAGTGAATCTGAGTTGCAGCAAAGGAATAGCCACATAACACTGCCGTGGTTGAAATGCTAAACTCAGCAAAGTAATCAGACCCTGAAAGGACTGGAGTTTGGCTTCTTTCTTTTCCGCACCAAGAAGGCCACCAGGAATGACTTAGGACTAAGGATAAGGTGGTTTATTCTGCCACAGGAAATTCTGCTACCCACTCAGCAAGTTTGAGGGCACTTTTTGATAGTGCTTAGCTACAGCTAGAAGGTTGTGCAAGTCAAAGATTTGATGTCAAAACGTAATGAGCCAGAGGCCCCAGATGCCTTTCTATCATCTAAGTTGTTGGTGCTGAAACAGCCGAGAGAGGACACATGCAGGGTTTCCCCGAAGTGGTGTTGCCACTCCAAGAGAAGGCAGACAAAAGAGTTTTATTAGCCGTGGGAAATACAACCAAAGCTTCTGCAAAGAGCATGTCATGAGGCTTCCTGGGCAGTGAAAGCTGCGTGGTGGTTTACAAAATGGTACACTTTAATGATTGTTAATTGCACTGTGCTCTTTTAATACATGGGGAGCCTTCAATATCTGAATATCTACTGAGCATCATGTTGGGAGGGAGAGGGAGAAAGACATGGGGGCTTTTAGGAGGGCATTTGCTCTTTGTGAGCCACATCTTACATCTAGCAGAGCAGAGGAAAATAAAAAAAGCCAGAGAAAATGTCAACAGTGGGTTCAATTGACCTGGAGACTGAGAACATCAGGAATCTCAAGCTATTTTTACAGCTTAACTTTGCTTTTAGGAACATTAACACTTCAAAGTATATGATTGTGCCTCTCGTCCATGGTTCCAAGTTTTTTCCCTGATTATGGTCATTTTTTTTCCCATGAGAAGAAACTTTGCATCAATTTATCATAGAACAAGGTTGGTTTGTGCCTCTCCTAAAACCTGTAAACAACTGTGTGCATCAACACTTTTACACATCCCACTGAGATTTAGAGACCCAAAACATCCACTGCTGTTACTACTTGACTTTTTAGCATGAATATGGCAGTTAGGAGGAGCAAGCTGAAGACTCTATATTCCACCAGCTTGCCAATCAGATGCTGTTGGTATTTGGAAGATAGTAATGATAAACACTTAATCGGGTGATTTACTAATAACATACCTGCTACCAGAGTGTGTTTCCAAAGTAAATCAAACTCTTTGCTCTGGTTTCAGGAAGGCTTTTGTGGTTATTTCCTACCTGCAGCAGAAATCGCATGCTGTCTGTTTGCCTTATGGGTGGGAATATTTATAGGCTTTTATATTGTGCTTAGAAACATCAAATCAGAAACCCTGAATAGAACACTAGCTCCAAGGTTGTGCACTCCGTTTTCTAAATTCTTTTTAAGCCACGTAGTAATCAAAATGCTTTTCAAATAATTCTCTGTGTTTCTCAGATTTTTGTGCTTTTGTATGCATGGTGTGCATACATCTCATTCTCATGGGTCATCGTTGGAGACCTTCTTACAGCCTTTCAGTACTTAAAGGGGACTTAAAAGAAAGATGGGGACAGACTTTTTAACAGGGCCTGTTGCAACAGGACAAGGGGTAATGGTTTTAAACTAGAAGAGTGTAGATTTAGACTAGATCTAAGGAAGACATTTTTGACAATGATGGTGGTGAAACCCTGGCCCAGGTTGCCCAGAGAGGTGGTGGATGCCCCATCCCTGGAAACATCCCAGGTCAGGCTGGACGGGACTCTGAGCAACCTGCTCTGGTTGGGAATGTCCCTGCTCATGGCAGGGGGGTTGGACTAGATGGCCTTGAAAGGTCCTTTCCAACCCAAACCATTCTATGGTTCTTTGATTCTATGATCTATGTGTTGATGGGATCAATGTACGCAAGAAGATTTTTGCTTTATACAAAATCTATTAATTAAAGACAAAAGTTAACATATTAATGCAAGCCTTTTATCTCTGTGTGGTAACACAGCATCTATGCTACAGACAATTCTGTCATATTTTTTATGTTGGGACATTGTAAGACACTTTGAAAGCATTTAGGAATGAATGGTGACATGGAATGGTTGATTCACTTGCTCAAAGGGACGGATGATCTGCAAAAAAGCCCTAGCACTTCCAGACTACCAGTTCTGTCATTACACTGAAACAAGATTTTCCCCTTGTTAGACATTTCCTCTCAGGTGTTTTAAAATGCATTTTACATGCCTGGAAGAAATGCTCATAGCTTTCCCACTACGCCCAAAACAATGCTGAATTCTTCACCTTCATTTTCTTGCTGTAAATAATGATCTACAAGCTACAAATTCCTCCTAAGGAGAGAAGGGGAAACAATGTCCTTTGTGGGAAACAATGGCTTTTCTATGTGTTCCTAAGAGTTTGTGTAGCACTTAGACTGTGATAGCCAAAGGACAGAGCAATTCAAATGATCTGGTAAAAAAAAAGGAAGGGACCTTTAAAAATCATCTAGCCCACTGGCTCAATTCCTGCTTGAACCTGTAATGCCCAGTATAAACTCATGCAAGTCATTGAAATGTGAAGACATCTGGTAGATGGAGCTGGGATTAAGCACTTAGGGCCAGCAGAGGCATACGGACTGCTTGCTGTCTAGGATTGCCTGAGTTTGGAGGAGTGAAGAGTTGTCATTCTGCATTGAACTACAAGCTTCCATGTGGTTAAACATGGGAGCTCACACATGCCCCAATCACCTGAGCCCCTGACCCTGTAACAGCTCAGCAGCACCTGGGTGACACTCTGGTCCATGGAGAGGTCCAGACTGGGTGGCGTTCTCAGGCAGCACCCAGTTCTGAGCTTAGCACCGAAACTGCTGGCGGAGGGGTGCACGAAATGCCTGCTAGGGCTTGTGAAGCTGTGAGCATAGAGCAAGTGAATTAACTCACAATTGCATTTTAACACCCAAACAAGTGAACTGAGTCGGTCCTTTAATGTGCTGCATTTCTTTTTCCTTTCTGTGAAGTAGACGTAACAGATTCCTACCTGATGAGGTTTTATGAGGTTAATAGCTATGAAGTGCCCAGGCATTCTGGTGATGAGGGTCATATAAACACAAAGATGTTATGCCAACACATCAATGTCAAATGTTGATGCAAATTCCTTGTTCGCAGTCTGATTTCCTCTCTTCCCTTGCACAGTTTCTCTGCCAAGTAAATATACTCCTTTCAGGTGAAAGTATTGGTCACTCTGCCTGAAGTAACCTGATTGAATTACCAGTTGTGTTGGTAGTGTTCCCTCTTGGTATGTGTACCCATACAAAAATGTTTTGAGTTTTGAATGGGTCATCGGGAGACCTTCCTTGCTGTGCTTGCTTGTTGTTTTAGGAGAGTATTTTAGGAGTTTTAAGAGAGTATTTTCTTTCTTAATGGTTAAGACTTTGTTAACAAACCCAGTCCCTGCTTACATGGTAAAAGGAGAGTTTTGCTCTCATCATGTTTTGTGATATTGTAGTAGTGCAGAGAAGCTTACTCATGTTAACAAATGGTAGATGACCTAACTGAGACTGAAGGAAAAAAATCACTGATTTTGCTAAACATGCTGTTTTGGAGAACTACTCGGATTACTTTTCAGTCATCTTGAAAAGATTGTTCCTGATGCACGGGTTTAAATAAACTAACCTCTTGTCCCTGACAGTGTTTGCCAAGCTCAGATGTATCTTTGTGAATAAAATGAGAGCAATAAGCAATGGAAATAATCTCTTTCTTTCCTGGTGTTATGTTAAATGGCTGTGATGCTAGTGCCATTGTACAGTTTCTTCAAGAAATTAGTGTAAAATATCAAGGCATTCCCTTAAAAAAGAAATGTCATTCAAAGTGTAGCAAATATCGGATCATTTAGCTGTGTAGAGCCTGAAGCAAAACTGGGTACTGATTGAGTATGAAATGTTTGTGTAGGAGACGGAAGAACTGATACAAGAAGCCACATTCTTTTGCTTTATATTTTCAGGGGGCAAGTATTAGTTGTATAAGCATATGATTTTCCATACTCCTCATACATGTGTTTGCTTTTTAAGTATTCTGTCTTGTTGCTTAACTTCACTCGTCCTTATGTAATGCCTTGAGATGGATTCACGTGTGCACTGGATGACTTTGCATGGCCCAGAAACCTACAGACAGTTATGCCCTGATATCACACAAATCTAAGTGGTGCTGTTTGTTTTCAAATCTTGAGGATGTGTCTTTGATCTGAATAGGAGAAGCTGAGTTGTACTAAGGAGTGCTCACAGTCGCTCGCATTCCTGGTGCTGAGCACAAAGGCATGTGTGCAAGATCAATCTTAAATTGCCTTAGTTTTCACTTGGTCTTATTCGGGAAAAACTGTCAGATGTGTCTAGAAGAGCTTCCGTGTATAAGTGGTAGGTTAAAAAATAACACCAAAAACCAACTTATATAATACACTATGAATACAGCAAAGCAAACCAGCTTGCAGTTTCCTGGGATTTATTGGTATGTTGATAAATAATGCTCCTTGTATTTTGTGTTCACCATATTGTTACCCCAGCCTTGGGAGCTTTCTGAAACACTGTGCCTGGTTATTCTCTCAGGCAGACCACGAATCGGGATTGGTTCTACTGGAAGAAGCAGAGTGATCCAAAACAAGTTTAAGTGGGTGGAAAGACCTAGGGAGTTGGCATAGTAGAAGCAGCAGGGGCTGTCTAATTACATGAATCCCATTCTTGTCCTGAAGCAATGACCACTACTAAGGCAGGGAAGCGAGGGTTTAGAAAGTGCCCCTGTAGTTCTGAAATTCTCCCAAGCAGAAAAAGATGACTTTTCTCATTGCTCACCACAGCCATGCACCTGTTTGGCCTAAACTGGCACCTGCAGCCGATGGAAGGGCAGATGTATGAAATCACGGAAGACACAGCCAGCAGTTGGCCAGTGCCAACGGACGTCTCCTTATATCCTTCGGGGGGCACAGGGTTAGAGTTACCTGACAGGAAAGGCAAAGGAACCAGTGAAGGTATGGTTGGTGTGTGTCCATGTTGTGAGTCTTCTGTCTGCCTCTGAACTCCAGCCATCCAATCTCATGTTCCATTACCCTCAATGCTGCCATCATCAGGTGCTTTTTCCAGTCTTTCACATCTAGAACTAGTAGTCGTTGGTCTTGTTTCCATATGTTTCGAAGTTTCATACCCTGTTAATGTGCACTAATGTGATAAAACTGTGTGCAATCGTCACCACACATCTAAGGCGTTCTCCAGGTGGAACCATCTGTACCATACCTCACAGGCCACAGAAGGCCATCATGAAAACCCTGCCCCAAGTGTCTTGAAAATTAAATTGTGTCTTGAAAATTAAACAGTTCCTGGAGCATTGGATCAAGCTTTCTCTACAACAGTACGAAAATATTTGGGCTTGCCTACTTGTTGCCACCTAGTACCAAACGTTTTGAGGACCAAAATATTTACTAAGAGCTATTACACTGTGAGCTTTGGCACTCCAGAGTTGGACATCTCTTTGCAAAAGTAGCCAGATAAAAGACCTGACTCCACAAAGTATCATGATGTTGACATCTTGCAGTTTTAACTGAAATTAGAAGCTATTGATGGTTTCTCAATTCAGAAGTGTATTATCCAGCAGCTTTACCTCTTACTGTACTTTGTACAGAGGCAGCACTGCCAAAAGTACCTGTTACCTCTGCAAAGCAAAGGTGTTTTATCCCTCCCAAGACTTAACTGGAGAAATGAGAAATTCAAATTTTCAGAAAGCTTTTTCGTTTGTGTCAAGCTTCTTTAGATGAGGTTAACAGATCTCAGAAAAATCGAAGTCATTGGCTATTTTTGGTAATTAATTAGGGGGAGGAAGGTTTGTATGTAAGAGATAAGAAGAATGCTACTGTTCTGGCAACTCACTGAATTCAAAAGTGTCTACACAGTTCTGTAGACTTTGGCTGAGAGCCTATGTTTACATGTTTAATTTAAATTAATTATAGTATTTTTTTCTTTAAGAGTTTATCTGTCTTTATTATCCAAATAAAGGCCATAATTATGTTTGTTCCTTAAAACAGTATATTTACTGGCAACTGATGGCTGACATCAAGTTGCTACAAGGAAAAATCAGCTAAACAGGTTATTCTCAGCAAACCTTACTAGACAGTACAGCAAGCTGCAGATATCCCTGCTGTTGTATTAAAAAATATTTCACAACAGATCATTTCCCCCCCCCCAACTTGCCATATGTTTCATTTTTGAAACATTTAATTTTGATCTGTCCTTTTCCTTTTAAAAGTCTAAATGAACACAAATGGATGTATCCAAAACTGCCGTCCAAGTCAAAGACCTCCACTTGATTTCTTTTCCAGCCATGCTTACAGTGACATCAGTAGAACTTTTGAACCAAAAGGCTCTGTTAGAAGAGAAATTTGGGAAGTACCCTAGTTATGTCATTAAAAGATCCCTTGAGTTAGCGCTTTGTATAGATCTTAGGGAATCTGTAGGCTTTAGGGGAGCATATTTTGTCCTGAGTAAAAAACACATCAGAACAACATCTTTATTGCAGAAGTAACACTGTCCAGCCTTAAAATATATCTCTCTCCCCATCGGGTTACTATGCAACTAATTCTGGACTAGCAGCATTGCACAGCTGCTAATCTAAACCAGAAGGTATATGATTGAAATTTATTAAAAAATGGACTGATTGAAGTATATTTGAAAGTCTTCTCGATCACAGTGTAATAGGCTGGGATGTGTTTGAATAGCCTTAGAGCTGATCTGAATGAATCATTACCAATATCTTGCCAGTTCTCAGTAACATTCCTTCTCATCTGTGGCAGTGCTCCTGCACAGCATTTACCTGTGTTTAAGCCCATCCTGTTCAGCAAAGCGCTTAATCACATGCTTACATTTAAGCACGGAATTAACTGATTGAAGTCAGAGAAATATAAGTGTGTTCTTAAGTGTTTTGATGAGTCAGGGTACCTTGCTATCAAAAAATACAAGCAGATTCAGCAAGGGCTGAAATGAAATAGATCATTTTGATATCCAAATAAATTAGGAATAGTTGCTACGGCAACTAAAAAGTTCAAGGTAATGTGTAGAAAGAGCAAAGTAATTGACAGCCCAATTAAGAATTCAGACCTGAAGTTAATTTTAAGGAGTCAGCTATTCTGATTAAAACCTAATTTCTGATTAGAAGCTGAAATGGCTTTCTTATTGTACTTTCTTTACGAAGTCCATAGGGCCTGATCCTACTGTAGGTTAAAACCTGATGAAACACAGAGGGATTTCAGGGACTGAATTCAGCCTGGTGAAGAGAGCCTTTCTTCGGAAGTCTGTATCAGGATAAATGTCAACCATGGGCAACGTGATAGAACAGCTTTTAGGATATCAGCTTCTCAGACATACAGCTGTCCACCAAGAGGAGACATAAACTTTGTAACTGTGTGTACAAACAATTATTTCTGTGAAATTGTCTTTTGCAATCACAGAAGCATTTTTTCTCGCATGAGCAAGCACTGCTCTCCGTACAGGCAGAATACGTATTGTGCTCTTTTTCTCCAGGCTCTCTCCTGCATAGCAACATCTATTATATTAAATTCTCACAGTCTTTATTAATGAACAATCAGGGTGCACATCAAATACTTTAGGTTTTCATCTGAATTTTTAAGAATCTCTAAAATATGTCAGTAGTAATTGCAAAAATATATCCTTCATTTGAACCAAAACATGTGATGTCTTTAGCTCTTTTTTAATAGAATCCTGAATCTTTTCATCGTGCAATAATGGAATAAGAAACTTTGCATAAGGACACGAGAACTGTTTCCTTTAATCCTGACAGTGTGAAAAGTAATTTTTAGTATGCCAAATAAATATCAACAATGCAGTTGATAAAGTAATTTCCTTTGGAATCAAGCTAGTTGATTTTCATTGTACAGTTGTATTCGATCAGGACAAAATGATTCGGAAAGAATGTCCATTTACCTAAGCTGCTTCTGATTATCTCTATTAATATACACTTTGACTAAAAAAGGATAAAAAAGTCATCAGATTTTTCCCCTGTATTTATTTGAATGCAATGAGCGAAGGTAAATGAGGATCTTATAAAATTACGAGTAGCTTTTTTTCTGTCAATGCGTATACACACTGTGCTGGTATGCATAAAATTTCTGCTACAAGATAGCCCAGAAATGAAGCGTGCCATCAAGTCCCACTCCAACAGCGTACTTAAGCAGTTGCTAACTTTAAATCAGGGGTTAGTCTTATAGGCACCAGAAGTTCTGCTAAAAAATTTTACATAATTAAAAAAAAAAAAGAAAAATTCTCCATTCTACAAAGAAACATCTCCAGAGACTTCTTTTGTTAACAGTTAATATGCATATAATTTCTGTATGCATTTTCAGAGACAGCTAACAATTTGCATCTGTTTCTTCTAGAGAGTTTATTCTGGGATGGTATATGGAGAAGTTTAAGGAAATATTATAGAAAAAAATAAGGAAAATTATGTAATATTAAAGGAAATATCATAATTTGAAACAATAAAAATTGTTGAACGGTCGTTCTACCAATCACCTTTTCAACATGACAAATAAATTCTAAGACTATTTGACTTGAATTCATGGTGGGTGGGAAAAGATATTTTTGTTTCCCATTTCCCAAGTGTAGGTTCTGGAAGAAAAAAATCTCACAAAATGATTCTGCTACAAAAGATTGTATGTACCTGAAAGTTTCCTCCTCGTTTTGTTAGAATCCTTGATCTGAGAAACACAGAGTAGTGTGCTGTAATGGCATGGCGATGAGCTAACAAATTTATTTGAATTTCTAAAATCAATAATTAGTCCTTGTTGGTAACATGGTGCTCTCCTTACTAAAGCCAAAATATTTCAGGTGACTCTACTGCATACTTTTCAACTAGAAGTGTCCTTAAATAAAGGCTGTTTGCTAAGCAGTTGCCTTCTTCATGGTCTTTATGCACTGCAGGTAAAGCTGTGGCCACTGCTTATAGCAAAGGCTGAAAAGGTAACCTTCTGGCTTTTTAGTTTTCATTCTGCCCCTCATTCCCTGGGCTTCCTTTGGGTCCAGATTTTTCGAAGCAAGCACCAGTTCTGAGAATTGTGAATGTATGAATTTCTAACCTGGAATTTTTCAGATGTGTTTTCCAGGGATGCCGAGCTCCCTGCTGACTCCCTTGGACATTATGGCATGTACTGATTGCCATCCAGATACCCAGGCTCTCCAACCTGGTGGTCACTTTAAGGAACAGATGCCTCCATTTGCTTGTCTTCTGAAAGAAGATGAATAATCATAACACACTTTACAGATTGTATTGAAACCCAGTTTAAACCTCTCATGTTTCTTAGTAGATATTACTCAAGTGCAGGATATGATTTTCTTCATTTTTCTCAGTCCTTTTTTTTCCTTAGCTTTTTTTGGACTGTTGAACAAATTTAAAATACTATTACAACTGTCAAGAATTAATTTCATATAGAAACATTTTCCTTTCCCCACTTAATTGTCATTCATGCTGCTGTTCTCCACACTACCATTCCATCCTGTGACACGTCTACCTCACTCTTACTACATTTTGCTAATTTAACCGTGACTTCTCCATCCGTGAACTTATATTCATTTAGCATATAATGTCAAATGATTTATTCTTATCTTCAGAATGTAATTACACACTCTCTAATGTTGAAATTTAAACAAAAGGACATTTTTCTCCAGGTTGCTCTTCCCATGTTCATGTTTTCAAACAAAACAGTTACTGAAGCCAGGAATAACCCTGCCAGTTTTTCTCCCATGATCATATGGATTGGCTAGATAAAGTACCCTGAAGACCTCAGGACACTAACAGACTGTTTCTCAAGATCAGTGTCAGAGATACCAGTATGACTGGATTACTTCTAGGATCTAAGGCTAATCTAAGATTTTTGTTCCTGTGTTTTGGCAGGAAAGCCCAGTAGTTTCTTTCCAGACGACAGTTTTATAGACTCTGGAGAAATTGATGTTGGCAGACGAGCCACACAGAAGATCCCTCCTGGTATCTTTTGGAGATCTCAGGTGTTCATCGACCACCCAGTACATCTGAAATTCAATGTGTCTTTAGGAAAGGCTGCTCTGGTTGGCATCTATGGCAGAAAAGGCCTCCCACCATCACATACACAGGTAATGGGACCTCATTTCAAGCAAATAAGTTGACTTAAATTCTATGTTCTTATGGTTTATTGTTTTATTTCAGCTATTTCTTTCAAGAATTTGTTGCATGCTTGCAAGGTGTTAAAGGTCATCTATTCAGAGAAAGATAATCAAGTGACAGATGCAAAATTTGCACACATTAACCTGGTGGGCTGTTGGCACAGGCAAAGCAGGCAGTTGTCTAAGGCAGCAAGCTGCCAGAGAAGGAAAAGGGTTTTGTGGGCTGGTGGTCACTGAGGGTATCAGCTGGTTGCTCCTAGAAGCATAAACTACCACCTTTTCCATCTCATGCAGCAGCAGCCACACTCAAACTACATCAGAAGGAATCATCTCTTAAGCGATCTCATGTATCTCAGGTCCGTCCTCCTCTTTCAGCCTCTGCATTTCCCCTCTCATGGTAAGAGCAGCAAGACCCTAGTTGCTTACCCTCATGGGAGCAAGATTCTTGATTCAGTCTTCTGTGCTGAAATACCTTGGGCCATCCCTTCACATTATGTATGTTGACTGTCAGATTAGACTGAGATTGGTCAGGCCTCAGTAATTGGTGTATAACCAAACAAAATCAAGTTTTTACAGAAAGCCAGCGGCTGGCTTAGGCAGAAATCAAGACATAATTATTATTCTGTAGAACTAAAATGAAAGCCGTTGCTTTTCTTGACACACCTTGGCAAAAACCATGTCAAGAAATCACTTTCTGGGAAAACCTCTGAAGAACCATCCCCTTAAATAAGGATTTTATACATTATTTTCTCTACTTTTCATTTGAGTTTCTAAGCTGCTCTTAACCAGACTGATTAATACATTAGGGCATAACTCTCACTGGCAATGCAAAGCATCTTACTCCCACTTGCATCAGCAAGTTATCAAAGTATTACCAGTTTTATATTAATGTTGTAACTTACCCTTGCCCTCCACTATCAACTGAAAAGCCTAGTAACCAACACAAATATTTGAGATTTACAGAAATACCCTGCCTTTATTTTCTTTTTGAACAAATATGTTTATTACAATCTTTCTGAGTAATATGGTATTGTCTACATATGAACAAACCTGCAACTTATTTATGTCAAAGAGGTGTTGTAAATCTACACCTTTTCTGCCTACTTTTCTGCAGAATTAAAATATTTCAATAGGATCAGCAGGTCATAAATTCAGTGACATAGTAGTGCTGTTGTTGCTCATTTTTAATCAGTATCTTTACAGGGAGACTCAAACATTTAAAACTTGAAACTCCTGCATTATTTAAATAAAAACTTGTCATGGTCACATAATACTAACTGCAGAGCAGAAGTCCGTTTTGATTTTATTTTTTTATCATCATTTATTATGAAGAGTTTCAATTGTTTAAATAACAAATGTAAAATTTAACACCTAAACCTCAAGTCTATTGAACTTAAAGCAAAATCTTCAAATGTAGCAGGGCACTATACCCAACGATAGTAATATTTTACGCAATTAAGAAGCCCACACTGACTTCACCATTGCTGCTGTTTTTTCTTTACCTTCATTTGTGCTGAGATATTCTGAGGGATTTGTCAGTGTCAGGACCTTTCCTATTTAAAATAGCATAGCTGTGTATCAGTTGAATCCTCAGCTGAGAATGAGACGCTGAATGTGGGATGTGGCACATGTTTGTCAATATTATGTGCTGTAGGAGGCAATGTACTTGCTCAGAATCCTTGCAAGTGCTGCTTTTTTGAGAGCTGCCAAGTATATAAAAAAAATCATCATCTGGACCAAAACATCACCAGAAATGACCGGAGGGACATTTTTATTCAAACAATAAAAATCATGGTATGCTAATAGAAACAGATCACAAAACCCACCCTGTTCTGAAGGTATAACTTAATGAAGCTGCAGATATTGAATCAATATTGATTTATTACTTATTAATATTTAATTTGTTTTTTTAATTATCCCTTTGCTTAGACTTATTATTTTATAAACCTGCTGTCAATTAAAACATTGTTCTCCTTCTGCATATTGATATATGATGTTTAACCTCACCATAGTTTATTAGTCTTATGAGTCTTAGGAGTCATTAAATAGGTAACCTGTTTTCTGTGTTGAAATTGTAAACTTGTCACTCATAGTTAATACATATTACACAAATCTCATCTTTTCTTTTGCATAATCCAGGGTACGTGCTGCACCCCATAAATCTACCCAATGAGTTCTATATTTCCAAATTTTGTAAGGAATTTCATAAACAAAACTTTGGTAAAATATATGCTTAGATCAGTGATAGTCTCACTCAGAGTCAATTATTTTCCCCAGCCTATCTTTTTGATAGCAATAGTAAAACTTTAGCTGATAATCAGGTTTTCTTTTATGTTAGATAATTAGGTATTTATCCCATTTAGATAATCCACCTTCTGTAGTGTGAGCCTTAACATAGTCTATTGTCTTTCAGGAGCTTTGAATTGATTCCGAGGCTGTAGACCCTTAGCATATATTCCTGAATTTGGTAAAATATTAAAAGTCATGTTTATCCATGCTAAACAACTGACTATTCCAGATTCTCTCTGGGAAAATTTCTCTGCCTGTGGTGATCTGTCTTCTTGCTGAGGTTGCCAACAGCCATGGACACCAATAAGTAGGAAGAAAATGCAAGCTCCAAATTTCGTTAGGCTTAGAAATAGAGCCTGCAGAAGCCTAAAATATTTTACTGTTAACTAAAGGCATTTCTTCTAGTTATTCTCAACAAATCATAATAGAAGTTACACAGTTTTATTATGGCCTATTAGATTTAACCTTCCAAGATCAAATAATTTTTTAAACTCTTTTTAACCTAGGCCAAATATTGTTAAATCATAAATTTTAGGGACTGGCCATCACAGCTTGTGGGAGGCATTTTTCCATTTGCACAATTTGAATCTATTAAGACGGTATTTTATCTACAATTTCTTTGCTTGCAGTAAATCTAATTGCATATTAAAGTTCTCTGAATGTATTAAAATGCAATAAAACACAACCCATTTGTGGTTCAATTAATATTTACAACTATGAACTAGTAACTTTGCAAAGTCATCAACATCCACAGCTGCATCTTGCAAATATTTATAAAAATAAACTTACTTTTGGCAGGAAGCCCCAAGTAGACATAACCCAGGTTGGACTACAATAGCAGCAGCTCACCGTAGCTGGGTGCCATGAAATTTTTTTCATCTCACTAAGGTTTAAGCATCTACATGTAGCAAGAAACGGATGCTCGTAAGGCACAATCCATGGGACATTTGGAGCCAGATGAGACCAACAAAATGCTCAGAGGGCAGGAACAGCTCTGCTGGGAAGACAGGCTGGGAGAGCTGAGGGGGTTCAGCGTGGAGGAGAGAAGGCTCCAGGGAGACCTTACTGCAGCTGCCAGGGCTGAAAGGGGCTGATAAGAAAATAAGAAAGATGGGGACAGACTTTATAGCAGGGCCTGTAGCGATAGGCCAAGGGGTACCAGTTTTAAACTAAAAGAAGGTAGATTTAGACTAGATCTAAGGAAGAAATTTTTGACAACGATGGTGGTGAACCACTGGCCCAGGGTGCCCAGAGAGGTGGAAGATGCCCCATCCCTGGGAACATCCCAGGTCAGGTTGGACGGGGCTCTGAGCACCCTGCTCTAGTTGGGGATGTCCCTGCTCACTGCAGGGAGGTTGGACTAGATGGCCTTAGATGGACTAGATGAAAGGTCCCTTCCGACCCAAAGATTCTATGATCCTGTGGTTTCTTAGATGTCAACTTTAGCATGAGGCAGATTCCATTCTAGAAGTGTCTCTTTCTTTGACTGCAATCCAGTGGTTCTAGAAAACTAATTCAAGCTGACACAGAGATGTCAGCACTTGGTGAGATGAACTTTACCAATAGTGCCTGCGACTACCTGTACCTTTAAAAAATCTAGTCAATCTGTCCCATTATGCTCCGAAATGGAAATGGAAATATGCGGCTTTTTCTCTTACTAGTTTTAACTTCCTTATTACACCTGGCCAATGTGTTCCTCAGTCAGACTCATCCCCAATGAGACATTCCCAGCAACCAAACAACACCGTGACATCCTCCATCACTGCCCTTCTCAACTGTGTCAGTCATACCCACACTGAGAGCCGATGAGGAATCAGCCTAAGCTCATACTCAGAGGGTCTACAAATATCTGACTCACACAGTGTCATTCAAACCAACATCCCACCAGTATCATCTTAAACTTAAAATCATTAAATCATTATATTTTTTCATAACAGAAACTTATATTTTTACTTATCTATTTTTAGATTTTATATTTACATTACATTCTTAGATTTTATAGTTTTGTGTTGTATATTTTTATAATTTGTGTTTACATTGTATTTCTTCAAAACAGAAATACTGTCTCTGACAAAGCTAACTTGGAAGGACACCCAAAAGGAATGCCCTTTGCAGGTGTAACATATTTAACGTTCTCAGAAGACACTTCAGCACCAAATTTGAGTGATCTATATACTATAACATAACAAAAAAAATTAAAGCAAGGCTCAAAACTTATTTTAATCCAAATAGATAGTTAGAAATATAGTAACTAACATATTCTAGGGACAAATTTTGTCATTTCATGTGCAAGCTGTGCCATATATAGTTTATTTCTCAAAAGGTTGCTGGAAATAATACACACTTTTAATTTCTTTTTACTTAGCAATGACTGCAGATGAAAGAACTTGTCATTAATTCTTTATCTTGATTGACTTTGAAGACCATACCAGACAACTTAATAACAGAAGCATCCAAATTTTGTTACAGTAAAGTCAAAAGGGATAAGAAGCCTAAATATTGTTGCCACACTCAGCCAACACTCAGCAACTATTCAGTGCAGAAGCATTTACTCGTACAAAAATAAGTGTTGTTTTTTCCTTCTGCCCGTTTTCCTCCTTCCTGCCGAAGGCTAAAAGCTTATATGACCAACTGGATGTGAGAGGCAAAACCAAGTGAAATCAGGGAATAGGAAAGCTAAGCTATGCCTCAGATGCTGGATTCTGCTCGCAAGATGTCCTGGTCACCTAAAGGCATGATAAAAGTCAGATTAGATAAGGTTCACAACATTTGTGATGTCTGCTAGACGTGTATCTAACTCGTCCCATTAATGTATTACCAGACAAAATACAATTATCGTAGAAAGTCTGTGGAAAGTTATTTAAATAGGGAACTAAAGGTAGTTGCAACACCAGTAGCAAAATCAAAGCGGTTGCTCTGCTGAAGTTAACCTGGCAAAAAATACATAAGTCCCTTTGAGGAAAACTTCCAAAAGCCACCCCCTAAATGGGACTTTTATATATTCCTTTATCGCTTTTTCATCTTCATGTTCTATGATCTTTTAGCTACTTTTGCTATTACTTTAAGATAAAACCCTTGCTGACTAAGCAAAATACTTCTGCAAAACCTCTACCACAATTTACTTACAGATACCTCTTATCTTTTCCTTGGTGATCCTCGGTCCCCCAAAACACCCTTCTCTCTACATTGGAGAGATATGGATTTGATGGGTAGACTCCTGGGTGGATGAGGAATTGGGTGGATGGTGGCATCCAGAGGGTAGTGGCCAACAGTTCAATGTCCAGATGGAGATCAGTGACAAGAGGTGTCCCTCAGGGGTCCATATTGGGACCAGCACTCTTTAATATCTTCATCAATGACACAGACAGTGGGATCGAGTGCACCCTCAGCAAGTTGGCAGGTGACACCAAGCTGAGTGCTGCGGTTGACACACCCGAGGGACAGGATGCCATCCAGAGGGACCTGGACAAGCTCAAGGAATGGGCCCATGTGAACATCATGAGGTTCAACAAAGCCAAGGGCAGGGTCCTGCACCTGGATCAGGGCAACCCCCGGTATCAGTACAGGCTGGGGGATGAAGGGATGAAGAGCAGCCCTGCTGAGAAGGACTTGGGGGTCCTGGGGGGTGAAAAGCTAAACAGGAGCTGGCAATGTGTGCTCACAGCGCTCTGGGGAGACCCCCCTGCAGTGCTGCATCCAGCTCTGGAGCCCTCGGCACAGCAGAGACATGGACCTGCTGGAGCGGGGCCAGAGGAGGCCACCAAAATGTTCCGAGGGCTGGAACAGCTCTGCTTGGAGGACAGGCTGGGAGAGCTGGGGGGGTTCAGCCTGGAGGAGAGAAGGCTCCGGGGAGACCTTACTGCAGCTGCCAGGGCTGAAAGGGGCTGATAAGAAAGATGGGGACAGACTGTTTAGCAGGGCCTGTTGTGACAGGACAAGGGGTAACGGTTTTAAACTAAAAGGGGGTAGATTTAGACTGGAGATAAGGAAGAAAGTTTTGACAACAAGGGTGGTGAAGCACTGGCCCAGGTTGCCCAGAGAGGTGGGAGATGCCCCATTCCTGGAAACATCCCAGGTCAGGCTGGACGGGGCTCTGATCAACCTGCTCTGGTTGGGGATGTCCCTGCTCATGGCAGGGGGTTGGACTAGATGACCTTGAAATGTCCCTTCCAACCCAAACTGTTCTATGATTCTATGACCCGTAGCAATTCTGGCAAACAACCCAGTTAGGCTAGATACATTTTTCTGTCTATTTTCCTTATTAGCCAAGACACAAAGGTGGTAACACATAAGCTTCTTATCATCACAGTTGCAATGCAATTTAGGCACGGTCTCTGGACCTCATGTTTCCCTGCCAATGTTTCTACAGAATGAGAACACATTAGTAAGGTGAATATGCTCCAAGTCATGTTTTAAATAAAGATGATTTCTCATTTCATGTAATTACAGAGAAATACATTCATATACCAGCTATTTCCAAAATGGTTACTTGCAGGTAGTCCAGGAACATGCTTGAATTACCACAGAAAATCCTGTTTATGTTTCTTCTTGTTCTGGTTTTGGCTGAGATAGAGTTAATTTTCTTCCTAATTGCTGGCATAGTGCTGTATTTTGGATTTAGTATGAGAATAATGCTGATAGCACACTGATGTTTTTAGTGGCTGCTGAGCAGCTGTAGCCTTACACTCAGTCAAGGAGTTTTCAGCTTCCCATGCTCTGCCGGCGGGGAGGTGCAGAAGGAGCTGGGAGGGGGCACGGCCGGGACACTGGCCCAGCCTGGCCAAAGGGAGATTCCCTGCCATGTAGCGACACGCTCGGTGTATAAAGTGGAGTTGGCCGGGGCGCGGAATCGCTGCTCGGGGACGGGCTGTAGATCACCGGGTGGTGAGCAGTTGTTGCATTGTGTGTTACTTGATTTTGTGTATGCCTTTATCAGGAATGTTATTATTATTATTGTCATCATTGTTGTTTCCTCTTTCTTTGCTGTCCTGTTAAGCTGGTTTTTTCTCAACTCGTGATATTTTTTCTGATTCTCTCCCCCATCCCACCTTGGGGCTGGGGGAGGCGAGTGAGCGGCTGCGTGGTGCTTAGTTGCTGGCTGAGGCTGAACCACGAGACTTCTGTGGACCCAGAGCAAAAGGCTCAGCTTGAGGAAGCCTGACATACACACAAACATCACTCTTTTTTGTTTCAGTTTGACTTTGTTGAGCTCCTTGATGGAAGACGTCTACTGACACAGGAGGCGAGAAGCTTAGAAGGACCTCAGCGGCAACACAGAGCTTTTGTGCCCTTGTCCAGCCATGAGACAGGGTTTATCCAGTATTTAGATTCAGGAATATGGCATTTAGCCTTCTACAATGATGGCAAGGAATCGGAAGTGGTTTCTTTTCTTACTACTGCTGTCGGTAAGGATTTCCTTTATTATTCCCAAACTCCTAAACATGCCTTGAGGCCAGATATTAACGCACATACTCAAATTGCATGGTGACTTTGTGTGGTTTCGGAGAGAATGCTTGTAGGAGAATGTATTTAGTAACAAGCTGAATACTGTTAGGCCCTAAATATCTCAAATATTACAAAATAAATATTACAAATAAGTATTACAAAATAAGTATTTTGTAGGCCTTTTTGATAACTATATCCATAACGAGATTCTACCCAGTGCCAAAGATGAATTGCAAACTTGAAATTCCCTGCTTAATTTTCTTCCTTTGATCTTATTTTTTTTAATTTCTTTTTATTTTGTTTGTTTGGGTTTTTTTCTCTTTCTGGAGCAGAGGTATAGGAATGATTGAAGAGCACACAGCAGCACCATGCAACAGTTTTGTGTGACACCACACTGCCTTTAAACACTGCCAAAATTACTCACGCTGAAGTTCAGGCAGAGTACTGGGGTTAAAACTCTTGTAAAGAGCACTGCAAGGCTTGGTAGTAGGAACCACAATAACAGGAATCTCTGTTTCTCCTTGCTAACAGAAAGAAGCTGGGATTTCTTAAGAAGAACAAAATAACTAAAGAGGTCTCTCAGTTTCTCTGGCAGTGAAGTGCCCTGCCAGTGCAGCACACAGGCACCGATTTGTTGCCGTCCAAGGAGGAAAGGATGCTGCCTGTGGGCTGCCTGACAGCCTAGCACGGTGGGCATTCTTCCTCCACCCTGTAAATATCAGAATCTGTTTCTGATTCAATAATATTTAATTTTAAATTTGACTGACCTGCTGAAACTGTTCATATATCCAAATCCATTTGATTGTAATTTAAAGATTGCTGCATAAAACTAGCACTCAGCTTTCTTCTAACCACAGTGGTTGTTTAATGGACTTTTTTTCTTTGCTGAAAAAAACAGACTCATTCCAAAGCTTCCATTAATCCCTTTCCCAGAAGAGGCATTGGTGTTGAGTCTCAGCTGTCTGCAATAGTTACCTAAGAGCTATGGGCTGTAATTTGTCTTGGCAGGTTAATTAAAAGTTTAGGTCTTATTAAAGCAAAGTCATTAAGATCCCAATATTCCATTTTAGCACTAAAGTTTATCTAATGCAGAAGTGGAAACACTGCCATAATACTCTGTGTTAAATTTAGAACCTGGAAATGCACATGTTCAGTCCTGTTCACAGTTAAGCAACACCAGAAATAGTTGTATGTTAACTTAGGAAATTGAAGTCTTGGTCTATAGAATGTGGATTTACTTTCATTTAGTTTACTTTAGAAATTTGAGTTTTTACTTACACTGACTGCCTTCTGCCCAGAAGAACCTCCAAGTATTCTTCTGAAAACAACTCTTTTTTCCTTGTCTAAGAATTTCTTCAGTTTAAAATTTCCTATCACAGGAAAATCAGTAAGGCTCTCACAGCAGAAATCACTCTTAAAGCACAGTCACGAGATGTTCTTGTTTTCAAAGTGATGCTAAGTGTTCTAGCCAGACTTTTCTCTTGGCCTCGTTACACTAACATAGACAGGAGAAAAAAAAAAAGATGAAACTTTCTTAATTTGCCTTTGAACAGTAGGGGAATGGTGTTGGTGAGAAACTTGTCAGACTGTCTTTAAGGCAATCCTATGTCTTTTGTCTGTACTCTGCTGTACCTTCACGATCATATGATAAGCAGAACAGTCCATGATATATTCCATACATCCCCTGTCGACTTTGAATCATTCTGTGTTTCAGTACAAGGAAGTTTTCTTTTGCTATACAAGAGAGAGCTTTGCGCCATACGTGGGAATCACTTTGCCCACTGGTAGCTGTATATCAACACAAAGCTATAGTGTACAGGAAAACGTCTTTAGGTACAAGCTATGCCCTTTGAAATTCACTTGAGATAAGTAAAAATTTTAGATAGGAAGATGTGGCTTCTTGGCTAGAATTTGGCCAGAGAAGCACAGCATTTTTATAAGTACCATAAAAAGATGTAATAGACTTCACAAGGTGCTACCTTTCTTCTTAGTCTTCTTTCAACATCTTGTTTTAAAAAAAAAAAATCAAGGCAGTATTTTTGTGTAAATGTACTGTAATGCTTCAGAACCTTTCTAGTGTATTCATGAGGTCTGGCAAGACATGCTAGATATTAAGACTATAATACTGTAGTACTGTAGTGTTATAGTTTTTGTCAGTGCCAGAGTAAAGAGGATTCAGCAACCTGACACAGTGTTTATGAAGCCGGGTGTAAACTTGCAATGCCAAACAAATAAATCAAGTCACGTGTGATGGGAGCCTTAGATGTATCTGTGTGGGGTGAGGAACCTGCAGAGGAGTTGTGTTGGCTGTCAGAGGCAAGCTGCTATTTAATTTTGATTTCTGTGGCAGGAGCGCATAGAAAAATCTCCCTTTCTTATTGCACTGACGTAGGGCTAACAGTGAGAGTGTGTTTGAAAAGTACAGCTGTGCTGCAGGAAGAAGTAGGATCCGGTGATCTGAGGACCAGCAGCCTGGAACTCCTGAATTCTGACTGATGTGCTAATGCTGATCCAGCCCAGGCTCATGCTTCAGCTGCTCACCACTTAAAACTGAGGAGAGTGACATTGCCCCAGAGATGCTGCTGGGGTGGTAGAACTGCTGGGAAAATACATTAAGCATTAATTAATAATCACGGATAATAGTAGAAAGTGCAAAATGGATAATGGTGATCAGAACGGTAAGTCCATAAAGCCAAACTGTGCAGTCCTTCGGGCAGACCTCCCCTGCGAGTGAGGACTCACCTGAGTAAAGGACCATGGCTTCTACTTCAGCAGTAAAAATGCTGAATGGAAAGGGTGCTGATTTTCCAAGTGTATCTGCTATGTTCTAACAGACTGAACTTTTCAGAGCCAGTGAAATCATTGCAGGCTCTGTATGACAATATCAGCTGCAATTACTGTGCAGTGCTTGTCTGGAATGATTTGGCCTCCGTTACTCAAGAGAAAACTGGAGAAAACTGGGAAAAAAGCATCTGTATTCCCAGTTTGATAACACACAGTTAACTTCATAAATTGTGAGGCTGTCCATCACACAGTTTTGGAATCCGATATAGCTGTAACAAAATCCACTCAGGATCATTAGCACTGATTTTGAGGGCAGGAGATGGCAGTTTAGTCTGTTTTCTAAAAGGGTGTGGAACCATCATCACTAAAGAGTTAGGCGGTGTTAAAATGTGTCCCTGTTCCATGCCGCTGCACGGAAACCTGGGGAGAGCACAGCATCGTAATGCCTCTCAGAGCTTATACTTCTGCATAATACAGGTGATTCAGTTGGAGAGAAAAAAAGTTTTCATCTTTTAATAGCATTTTTATATCCCATTCCTCTGAATTACCATGCAAGGCATTATAAAGGAATGGACAATCAAAGTCTCTCAATAATAAATTAACCTTTTTGTAAATGACATTGGCGGCACTTTCTGAAATTTCTAATAGAAACACTTCTCTGAAAAGCACCTTGTGGATTCACCTCTGCCTGATAGTGGTGATTTATTCAGAGCAATCTTGTATAAGTGGAGCAAAATAGTAGTCTGGAATCAGCACATCTGAGACAGAGATGCTGGCCAAAAATCTGCTCAGTAGAATCAAGAAACATCCGAGAGCCTGAAAACAGCATCTGTGGAGTCAGAGAGAAAGTGTCTTCCAGCAGCTGCCACTGCTGAGCTCGGGCGAGCTTGGCTGTGCAGGGCCACGGAGGAATCAAAAGGAAAAGCAAAATCAGCTGTCTGTGAGACAGAACATCTCTGTTGACCAGCACGGCACCCCACAGGCGACAGGAAACACAGGTAGAACACCCGTGACAGGATGCAAGGCTTTACCTCGCTTTTATCTTCTGCAAGAGGCACCGCTTAAGTTTAAGAAAAGGACCGTTGTTCCTCCCACCCCCTCCGCTATCCATAAAGAAAACTACCGTTAAGTACTTTCCTCCATCGAAGTGCAAAGCGAGCTGGCAGTGTTATTTATAAGGGGCTGCCAGCGCATACGCTACTTCGCAATACACGTCAAAAGGCAAAGTCCCTTCTTGCAACAGCCTCAAGTGTAACGCACCCCCACGCAGCCCCCAGGACAGCGGGTCACTCGCGAGGGGGTCAGCGGCAGAGTCCTTCACCGCAGGACTGAGCTTAGAGAGGAGGGAAAAAATTACAGGGCACAGAGGCAAGCGTGGAACTGGGAACCCTCCTTGTGTGAGAGGGGACAAGAATGACTCTTCCTTAGCTCTGAGTGCAAATGCCTTTGTGTTTCGCTTGTTCTGCGCAAAGGGAAAAGGAAGAGTAGCTCAGATTTGCATCCCTTACTTTCACGTCCTATGCGTATGCTAACTTAAACTCTATTGACTTCCAATTCAGAGGGGATGCTAAGTGTGATCCACTTACAGTCTGAAAGACATTCCCGTTATTTACACTGGCTTTGCTAACGTCTGGAAAAGTCTAAATTGGTTTCATACAAATATTGAGGAGTCAAGAAACTGTGCTGCCTAACATGGGGTGTGATCGGTTCTGGCTTACACTTCCCTTTAGCTCCTTAATGCCTGAGTTACTTGACTTTAAGCTCCCCCATGTACAATTGGATCTTCAGGACTCTGAATAAGGAAAAGTGTTTTTTTCCCAGCTACACTTTTCTGAATTTCTCCTTCGGCTATATCCAGCAAAAGAGGCTGAAAGTTTAGCAGGTACTTTGCTGAATCAGGCCCCTTTAACTTTAGTGAGACTCCAGCTGCTCCATGGAATTACTCCCTTGTTCTCCCCTACTGCATGAATATGGTCATCTTACCCCTTCCCCTGTTTCACTGAGGGACTTCTGAGCACTTCCACCTTGTGGTAACCCTCTACAGATAATTAATTAGTAGCCTGTTCCTTCCCAGACTCACAATTCTTTTCTTGCTCTGCACAGAAAAAGAAATATAGCAGCGTATGAGAATCATGGCAGCAAGGAAAATCACAACTTCATTTCTGAGGTTATTGATCTCTCCTGCAAAATAACAGCAGAGCTTTGCATGCTCTGCAAATAGTTTTTTGCCTTCAGCTCTGTGTATCCCATTACAAGCCTTTGCTTGACAGACACTATATCAGATGGTCAAAGCCTTTTTTGATTACCCTCTTGTTGCTGCCACCCCTTTTTTGATGCTTTGTTTCCTGCTTTCAGCTCTTACCTAGCTTCTCTGAGTGTGGTAAAGCTTGTAGGTCGCAGTATCTTTTGAAAAGATACAGTCACTCAATTCAGGTAGGAGGCAAAAGGGGCATTTATGAGTCCCTGCCAGGCTGTGTTAGGTTTTTTTTTCACTGTGAATTTGGTCTCGTGAATGATGCTAGGCTGACAGGTCTGCTTGATTGAAAACTTCAGCTGATCCACAGAGCAGGTTCAGGTTCTGCTGCGTGTTTTCTGCTAAATATCTGATTGGACACAGGACTTCAGGTCCTTCGGTGAGCACTGAATTAACCCGTGCAGAAGGATGGCAAGAAGACGGGAGATTGCCATCTCCATCCTAGCCAAATCCAGCCCAGCCTGATAGGCAGGGTATCACCTGGAGAGCCAGAAATGTGGGGTGAACTCCCTCTGCCCGAGCTTTCTGTGAGCTGCAGGAGTGCCCCTCTCCAAGCAGGTGTAGTAGCGTGCTTGGTGAGATTTCACTTTTTCATCCAGCCTATGTATCAATCTAATCTGTTTGCTTTATAGGGCTTAATAAAAGCAAACGTGGCCTGAGCCTGGATCTGGAAATGGACGGAGGGCTATGTGGAGGTGAAACTTTTCACATCAGTTTGCACTCCCTGTGCCCAGAGAGTTTTTGTTTGTTATTCTCGGTAAGACAGTGATGATGTTTTTAGATGGACAGTGATACGGCCCTTCAACCTTCAGCACCTGGAAGTCAACAATAGTTTTATCAGTGCCCCTTAATCTTTTCACCTTTTTCCCCAAAACTGCCAAGCAGTCTCATTTCCCAGTGAAGTGAGCCAAGGGGATGAGCGTGTTCCAGTGTTGGGGTTTGTCTCCCTGTCTGGCTTTTTGGACAACTCCTAACAGATCGGGCATTGCTCCTGGTTCTCAAATCCCCTTCAGCTTCAGTCAGTAATGTTTGTACATGATCCTATGGCACACCATTCCCGAAATGTTACCTGCAGCTTTCTGCCTGCTTCTGCTGGAGCTGCAGCACTTCCAAGAAACCAGAAGTCAGACCAGTCGTTTCCATTCTAGATGTTATTTGTGATAACCTTTTTTCTCTCTGCAAGTGTCTGAAACAATTCTTACATAATAACCCTGCTTCCTAAGCCGTAATGGCAGGGAAAATTATTATTTCAGGATTTTTCTGTTGAAGACTTAAGGCATCTCTAATAAAGGAGAAATTAGGGACACATCTCAAAGACAATTAAATAATAAGAAGCCTGTAAAGGTCAGATCCTTGGCTGTAAAAACTTCCACAGCTGCTGTTTCCATATAGAGTGTATCTCTTCATCTCTTCATTGATGCTCTGTCAGTAAAAGTTAGTGGTAGAAAATTACAGTGTGTAAAGCCAGCTTAACTTTAAAGCAGAGATGGAATAATATATTTAATGTTACACTTGAGCTTTTTCTGGATTTTTTTAATTTTGGTTTGTATATGTATACCCCTCTTTCAATAGATCCTATGATTGCAAGTAATGATTTGTGGTGGGGGGATAGATAAGCAGACTCAAATTTTCATTGATATTGTTGTACAAAAGAAATTAAGCCATGTTTGTAAAGATTGCTTGGATGCCAATAAGTATTCATCTCAGTAGATGTTAAACATCCGAATGTCTCTAATGATCCGGATTTTGTCTGGTTTCGATCATGCTTTAAAGTGGCAGAAAAATGAAGGTAGACTTTGAAAAGCTTTGCCTTACATCTGTACTTACATGGGCTGGTAGCCTTGAACTTGCTTGTCAGCGTGCTGTTCACAGGCAGGCAAGTTCTCCTGATCTGACAGAGCTTGTACAAAAGGTTTATTGATTGGGGTAATTACTTTAGTTTTAGGGTCAAGAAAAGGTTTATTTAATACTGAAGTTAAAGCCTTTTTCTTTCTTTCCGTTATTTCTGTACCTTTTTTTTTTTCAGTTCGCTTTTTTCAGAACAGCAGAATTCTGCCTTAATAACACAGCATATAGTGCTATCTGAGGCTTTCTGGAGAAATGTGTAAAACAGTGCATATGGTTTTCCTTTTTACACTTTTGTATATAGCTCTCTCCATCACCCCAGACTGCAGGCTAATGTAAGCACAGCTTGTTTTATTCCTGTGTCGTATTATACCGAGCTGCTAGAACAGCTCTGCGCAGACTTTTCTCTCCGTGAATGCTCCCCTGCTAAAGCACAGGAATAAGGTTGTGGGAGTTACTTGTCCACTCTGGCAAACAAAAGGAGAGCCCTTTCTATACTAAACCAACAGACTTTTTGAGGCCTCAGTTTTCCAAAGGCTGTATTAAAGTCTATGTACTTGCATGCATTTAATTGACCACAAAAGAGAGCAGCAGCCAACCACATCAGCACCTCAGGTGTTACTGGACCAACCTCCACCTTCGCACGGGGCCAGGTGGGGTGAGACGGACATCGTCTGTACAGCAGCTCCTGGCATATGTTGGCTTTTTAGGTAACACCTGGTCTGTCTATTAGATGTGCGACTGCTTTCTTTTTTGAAGTGCTACAACAGTCTCAGAAAAGGGGTTAAATAAATCATGGTAAACTGATTTCTAGAGGGCTTGCTGGAGGCTCTGAGGAGGAGCATGATTTGACCAAGTTTGTGCAGCGACTCCGCCAGAGGCATAAATGGAGCCATGAGTTTTGCTTTTTCTCTATCCCTGTCCAAAGACCACTGAGAGCTCACTGCAGCTGCCTGAGCGCGGGCATCTAGAGGCGCCCAAGGTGCCCCAGGGAACAGACAGCGTCTCTACAGCATTCAGACCTGACATAAAACCTAGAGGAGACTTGAGGTCTCCTCACACTTGAGATCAGGTCATCACACTTGAGAGCATGTCCCTGGCACCAGGCACTTGCCTAACTGAACCTCAGACATAGTCGTTCCAGCCGGTACTTCCTTATTTATCAGGCTGGATCTATTTGCTAAAGACTTCATGTAAAATGAAACTTAATCTTTAATGCATTCAGAATTATGACATTGCCAATGTTTCATGGCATTTGTTTGACCTCACATTTGAGGTCCTCTCTGTGTGTGTATGCAAGAGTGGTTTGCTTTTTTTCCCCTAGAATACACCAACTTACAACATCAATTAAAATGAAACTCAAGGCCAGCTTTGGCCTTGCCCTGAGCTACCAGAGCAGAAATTGTAATGTACTGAACGTGAAGTAACTTTCCACTTGCTAGTGCAGCTCCAGAGGTTGAACCCTGAAGGCTGAATAATTGTTGTTTCCTGTATTAGTTCGTAACAATATATAAGAGTGGGAAGGAACAAAAAAAATTCTTTACAATCCCTTGGGCAAATTTGGGATATGAGAGTTTCATTTACTGGAGCCCAATTCAGGTTTAACGATATTCCAGCTGCAAAGAAAGGAAAACTAGGAAGAGAAGAAACATTTGCAAGGTGTCTTTCTAGATCTCCACAGCCTTGTCATATCTGTGTTACGAGTACTGGATTAAAGTGGTGTTGTGCTTAGAAGCTGCATTGTAGAAGGAAGAAGAAGGCTTCAGCCCAACAGCTACTCTTTGTTTAAAATCATTCACTGATTTTTTTTTCCCAGCTAACTTCTAACCTGTGATCACATTTCAAGTGATTTAGAACAGAGGGTTTTTTCAGATGGCCAATGTACGATTCCTTAAGAACTGTATTTCATAGACTCTTTCATGCTTTTAGCATTGCTCACATTCTCAGGGAAGAAAACAGTGTTCCCTGTATATCCTATGAACAGCAGAAATACATTAGCAGGATTTTCTAAAAGTTGCCTTCATTCTGGTCCTAGTGAAGTCAAAGGGGATTTTACCATTAACGTAAATGGTAGTATACACAGACCAGTGCCCAAGTGCTTTTGAAATCCCATTACACCCTATGCTTTCAGCCATCTGATAGCTTTAGATTATAAGGCAATCTGCACTGGAAAGATTTCTTCTTAAAAAGGAAGCAGTAAGAGAAAGGAATGAATCAGTGAGATAAAGCTTGCTCTCAAAGGGCAAACCAAATTCAGACCACATGTGGCATAGGCTTCTGAAATGGCCGGGCTTGTTCTCTTCTTTATTTATTCCCCAAACTATTCCCACTTGTTCCCTGTTTCTGTAGAACAGAAGTTCAAAAACAGTGCACAAAAAAAGCTGTTTTGCTGGTATTTCCAGCTGGGCCTGGAGTCAAATGTGAGAAATAATGTGAGAAAGATGGACATTATTGTAGGGAGCGCCGTTCGAGTACCTGCACGGAGATCTCAAGCCAGGCCTAGAGGCAAAAGTACAGCCATCTCAAGGGAAAACGTGCTCACATGATGTACTGTCAAATTCGGCAAACTCAGCAGCTCTTCATGGTTTCAGTAAGCAACCCAAACTTGATCCTGAATGCCAAACCTTTTGTGCTTCACCATCATGTTTTAAAATGACCCAGCCTCTAGAGTCACTGCTGGCTGAGCAGGTATTCACTGTCAGTACACTGGTGGAGATGTGGGGTACCTGCCATTGCAAATGGCTTTTTTTTTAACCGTTCTTAGAGAAGGAAAGAGGGAGGACACAATAACATGAAGTTGGATACTGCGATTACTGTACTTACTCTGACTTTCCAGAATCAGGAGTGATTTAAGGAGCTGTTTATGGGAGCTGCCTGCCTGTTGCCCTTTTCCTAATTTAGCACCCTGATACCTGCATGTGAAGGTCAGAGTTCCACTGGGATATGAGAGCAAAACAGGGTTATATGCATGGGTCTTTAATTAAAACAGACTTCCTAGCCTTCAGAAAAAGAAAAAAAAAATCAAAATCTGGCACAACATCAAGTGGCATTAGCAGTATCAGCATCACACTAGGTGCCCTACAGAAGAGGAAACTGTGAAAGAGCACTCAGAAATAATGACTGAGTTTCCATGATGCTGTCAAGACTTTCACATCCCCGGCTGCCAGGTGTGGATTACTTGAGCTAGAAATGTAAAAGCTTTATAAAACACAAATGAAGCAGGAAAATCGAAATCTCAGCAGGTGAGGATGTACCATAAGAAGGAATCAGTTCTTTCAAACTTCAGCTGGGGAAGGAAGAGGAGGAGCAAGAGAATACCAGATCCAGCGTTTCCACATTTCCTTTGTTTCTAGGGCTTTTTTTTTCTCCTTTCTTTTTTTTGGCTCATAATGTCAAATCTGATGTTTTATCAAAAAAAAAATGTTTTATCCCCTCTCACCTCCACGTCTCCCTTGGCATTGTTATCACAATTACAAGGGCAGGTGACAGTTTTCTAGGCTTAGAATCCAACCTACCCTGCAGTGAAATTCAATTGAGTAGCATCATTTCTTTGAAAAATAAACAAGACTGCAAGCTCTGCAACTGGGAAGTAAATTAAATGTGTTCACAGAGTTTCAGATTCTTCTTCACCTTTCATGTTATACTGCCTGACTTCCTATTAAAATTATTGCTAACGTAGCCGGGGCAGTGACAGGCAGCATTTTTGTAAGAGAGATGTTATTGCAATGAGCTTGGAGGTGACGACTTTATCCTGGACAAGCAGGTCTAGGAGAAAGAATATGTGCTTGCTAAGGTTGCTCTGGTGCAGCGGCAGAGAATAAGGTGAAATAATGTGATGTCCCTTCACTCCCCCATGGGATGTAACTCCGTGGAGGGTGAGAGGGATGCTGCGTGCTCCTCATGGCCTCTTTGCATTGATGTGGCTTGCAGAGAGGATTTCAAAGATAGATATGAACCATGGAATCTAACTGCCTGCTGCCCTGCTCCATGTGGAGCAGAAAATATGACTCCATGACTAGGCAGAAAATAGGCCAGTGGACAAGCCGGAACCACTTCTTCCTGCGTAACAATAAATATATGTGTTTATTTGATACAGTAAATGATTCTCCTCTAAGTATTTGTTTGACCTCCAGATTTTTTATTTACTTACTTTTTTTTTTAATTAATGCATCTGTGTATACAGAGGGTTGACGTTTGTAAGAAAAGGGTAGAACATTTTATTACACCAATTAATATATGTGCTGTATCTCCCTTGGCTTGGTAGGTTGGTAGATGATGCAGTTTACTTCAGGCTCAGTAGCTTCATATATCTTCTCACCAGCACAGAGCAAAAGATTTGGAGGTCATTTCTTGTGTAGAGGTGGGGTAGACTACTAGTTGAAGAGGCCAAACAGTGAAGATATCTAAAAAACCCCAGCTTTTTCTTTGCATCTCACTTCTAATGTTTAGTATTCTCATTGATAAAATAAGTTTCATTTTCTTTGACCCTTCATTCCAGAATCTGAGAGTAGCATTGATTCATTAAAGTGTAATTCTTCTACTGTAGTGCTATTCCTACATATTTCTGACACCAAATACTGCCAGTTCTGGAACAGCTCTTGGAGGTTATTGAATGAAATAGTTACACTTGAATTCATACAACCACGCTGCACTGAATGGCATTTAATCAGTTCTTAGAAAGCAGTTCTGGTGCTTATTAACTCCCAGGAAAGCTACTGCCTTCAATTGCCAGCTAGATAACTATTTTTTCTTTGCCAATAGATAGTTGCCTCTAAATGCCTAGGGAATGATGATGCTTGGTGGCAAGTGTAGGCTATAAAATATTTATCTTTAACGCACAATTGTGTTACTGCAGCCTCTAATAGGATTTGGTGTCAGGCAAACATCTGCCTTGGCCTCTGGCCCAAAGATATAGAAGCAAGCTATTAAGTTGAATGTTGCATAGTAAATAAATAAGGTGGAGATACTGTTAAAGTAGTTATACCGCTGACCAACACACAGAGTGAGTATATAAAAAAGTCCATCAAGAGTCTAACAATTTGTCTACCTACCTCCTTAATATGTTTATTGTATTTCATCTGGGTAAAGGTAATTCATGTAGGTAATTGTAGGCCAGGTTGACAGATCTTTATAGAGCTCACCACAGTAGAGTTGGCTTTCACGGGGCGCTTTGTCAGCAGCAAAGTGGTCCCCTGAGCAGAACATTAGCCTGGGAGTTTTGTCGCTGTCGCATGAGTCAGTTTATGATATGAAGCAAACGGTGTATCTGTCTATGCCTCAAGATTACCAGCCTAAAAAAATGGGAACGGTAACAATTAGCAATTTCCTACTGAGTTCGGTGGTATCCTTAAATAAAAGATGGAGTAGTGTGCAGTCTTATTATGGGTATGGGCAGGATCGTGCCAGTTTATAGCTTCTCTCAGGGTAAGGAGTGATTGCAGTGGGAAAACAAGCAATGAGATAAAGTTCTCAGCCAAGTTTCCCTCAAAATCTACCAGCTGTGAGATTACTTGTACTGAAAAAAGTCCTCTGAGAATAATGGCAAAAATCCCAAAGTATCCTCAGCAGCCGTAAGTCACCGTGGTGCAAGAAGTAAAGCTGGTTCACTCCAGACCATGATCTGTTTCTTTCTCTGCTTTGGTAATTAAAGCTTTTGAGCAGGAAGGACCTTAAAGAATACTTCAGAAGAGGAGTTTTGCTCTTGGAGAAGTTTAGGCTTTCACACTCGATGAATGTTCTCCACTTCTCATTTTTATGAATCTAGAAGCACTTTTGTACATCCTCCTTTTTCTGAGGAGGGAGGCTGGAGTAGGGTAGGGAATACCTGCTGCCTCGGGCAAGGCATTTCGGTACCATTCTCCAAAACAAGGCAGCGTGGATCCAAAGACAGTGTGTCTCATTATGTCATTTAGTCCCTCTCTCTGAGGAGATCTGGATGTTTACCATATTTATTCAGGAAGTGACTTGTTTTTTCAGTTGCTAATTAGAGTTTGAAGCTGGCAGGACAATTACTTCCATACGCAAGCTTCTGCAATCCCCATCTGAAGCCACAGCACCTTAAGTTTTGCTGGTCTGTCACCAGGGTGAGTTGTTTGGTTTCAGGAGGTTTGCTCTTGCCACCGTTGGTTTCTGGAAGGTGGCACGGGAGCTGCATTTTTAATGTTCTTTTTGGACACAATAGCAAAACCAGATGAAAGCATCATGCATCACCCATTGGCTGACCCTCCAATTAATAATTTTTACCCTTACCAGCTGGTGTCAATCAGATCAGCAATTTGGAAGCCAAGAGAAAGCTGTGGGAGTCAGACTGAAAAGAGAGATCATATAGCTCTTTCTAAAAAAGATTTGTCCGTGGTCTCACAGTGAACTTTAACAATTAAATAAAACAAAACAAAACATTGTCGTGATTCCCTAAAGCAGTTCCCATGGCATTATTCATATGGATTTTTGTATATATTGGAAAAAATCCTTATAATTACATGTAACAGCTTACAGAATAAGTTGTAGAATGGAGACTAGAACCTAGCCATAACTGCAGTGACTTGTCTTTATTGACAGTTTGTCACCTCCGTAGCAATGTTGACTATGGATGTACTTAAAAGACAGATAATTGCTTTGTGCCACTAATTTAAGGTCTCCCTAAAAGTTAAGAGTTTGATTTCTTCTGTCATCTAGGTCTCGTTAGATAATAATTAGGCTAAGTTCTAGCTTCTGCAACAGATGTGCAAATTTGTCCATTTGATTCTTTGTTCTTTCTAGGGTTCCCCAAGGGGAGTCCCTAATTTCTTAGACCAAGTCACCCACCACCTCCTGTTTAATTTGCAAGTCCAGTATGAGCACGATGCGCATGGATGTGTGTACACGTACTGTGTGTACATTTCCAAAGGGCCAGAAAGTCACATCAGCTCTCCAAGTGGCACAGTCTGCAACCATTGAAACTAAATTCAGTCCTGGGATGAAGACAGAGGTTTTTTATGGGAAGTCTTAAGTGCGTATGACTTGCTCATGCCTGCAACCTCCAAAGTAAAAAGAAATTCCAGTTTGTGATTGTACCTAAGGATATTAATAGGGCCATGCTCAGCATTGCACGCACAGCTCTCGGACTTGTTGATCACAAGCCTAGTCACAAGCCTCGTTTGTTCTCATTAGCTCTGGACTCCATGAGAAAAAAGCAGGTTAATTTAAACGCTTCCTTTATGGAAGTACTTTTCGAGCTGTTTTGGAGTAGCTTTGAGACAAAGGTGTACTGCATGAGTCTTCATCGCTTTTCAGAGTTAATTCTCAGCAGTGAATAAATTTTGGGAGTGTGCAGAGACCTTAATTGCCCTGAGCCACACCAGGCAAGTTAGCATCCTTAACTGCTAACAAATGGTAAGTGGCACCAGCCCTGCAGGGGAAGAGTTTCTTTTCACTTCATCTCGTCTCTACCAGGCAGGTTATTCCAGGCCAAAGTGAGCCATTCTAAAATGAGAGCACGTTAGAAATGTTACTTTTAGCTGAATTAGAAAAACAAGGAGCATCAGAGAAAGCAACGAAGTAGGAAGCAGGGATTTTTAATGGCTTACTCTATTATTAATAGTATAGGGTGGTCAGGCCACAAGTAAGAGTTACTGAGGTGCTTCAGTGAAGAAGGCACGATGGGTTTAATTCACCTGGTTTTTTTATTGCTTTTGTGTGGGCCACAACATGGTATCACACAGTGAGGGCACACTTCCAGAGAAGAGTCCAGGAAATCAAGGACTGAGGAGATGATGGTGATATATGAAGTGATATGTGAGGATATCACTGTATTTTTGCAAAGTAAAATGCCAGATCTGTAGATTAACCACAAAATATACGTGAATATTTTTTTGACATGCTTTAGTGCTGGTCACTGTCAATGGGATCTGACCAATTATAGCGTCTTTGGTGAAAAGATCTTCATCTGAACTAGTCCGAGGAGGAAAGGATGCACCGCTGGAGTAAAGCTTATTGAATGGATTTACCCCAAAATTCAGGAAAGTTTTGTTACCTAAGCACAGAAACGCTCCATTTCTGTGGTCACTCTGAACTTCTAGATCCCATTACACATAGTACAGTGGACAAGAGTCGTTCGGTTTAACCTACGGTGGACATCTAATTGGTGTACTGAGTCCTGCCCGTCTTGTCCTGCGCACAACAAGCACGTCAGCTGAACCACACTATAAATGCAAAATACTATTTCCAGTAACAAAGGTTACTGTTTAGCTGATGTGGTGCGTTGTTACACTTTGGAACTGTGCCTGATGCTGCTTTGCTTTTTAGATGTTTCTTTGATTTTTTAAATTATTTTGCATAAATATTATTTACTATGTTACATAAATAGACCAAGAAAGTTGTATGGATATTTTACTCCTTTACAAGGACTCAATTTAGTCCTTTAAAGCAAAAGCTTGAAAAAAGCTTTGAAAAATAGTTTTTAATATACTATAGGTGTTGTCATAACACTGGGAGTCTGTCCTGCATCAAGCTTTGACATAGGTATTCCCATTGACTTCAAAGGTCACGCGTATGGAACGTCTACGCAGTGCTGCTACAGCTTGCAGACCCCCACCCAGCATGACAGGGTGATGGTGAGGTTTCATGAGACGTCTGCGTACCACGCTGATGCTGAACAGCGTGGTCCTACTCCTTCTGTTCCCAGTTTTCAGGCAGTAAAAAACAATTCACTTGTTTTTTTCTCTGCTGCATTAATTTTTTTTGCCACCTTTTGAGCTTGAGCAACTCATTGAAGGGTCTGACAAGTGCCAGAACCAGCACAAGAAGAGGGAGCTTAGACCTGTGCCTAGGACGAGAGGATTAGAGGAAAAGGACTGACTCTTTCAGCGACATGAGCTGTTAAATCTCCTTGTCCACCTCATTTTGTGATTCTGTGATTAGCTTGTTTCACAGTACTCACACTCTGATGTTCTTCATATTTGTAAGTATCTGTATGTGCAACAGTAACTAACTTTTCTAAATTTCTGCAGATATTTCTTGAAGACAAGAAGGATAGAAACATTGTAAAAAAAACATAGAGAAAAAATTCATAGAGCAAAATTATTTTCTTTTTGTTTTCAGCAGTGAAATTAAAACATGACAAAGTTCTGAAGATTATATACATACGGGCTAATATTAACTTTTCATCTACAGGATAGATTTGTGTTTATACCAGCTATTAAGTGAGAGTTAGTATACTTAAATATCAGTATAAAGGCACGAGGCCTGAGTTGCTATTGCTTTATTCGAGGAAGTGTGGCTGCTATTTGATTGAAGATGGTAGATCAAGCTCAAAGTGTTGACTGCAGGCTGTGATTGTATTTCCATGCACTGTAAAGTGAATATCTGCTTACCTAAGCGTTGGAAAACCGACAGCTCGTCCATGTACCTTCCTTGCTGCATGGAGCTCTCTGATTATGAGATGTCTGATGCCAAGACTTAAATGCTTGAAACTGTTTTGGTTATTTAAAACTGCTGCTGCCCTTTGTGAATGATTAAATCACACCACATCCTTTAAAGTGTCCTTCAGAAACCTCTGTTGGTTGGAGAACGCCCATCCAGAAACAGGCTCCCTTTATTTTGTGATTAGAAACTAATCTGCACATCTCTGCTGCAGCTGCTTCTCTTCACCTGCACCAATAGGAAGTTTACAAATACCTTTGCTACCACAAGGCTTGTGAAGTACATCTGCGAAGGCGCAGTCATTATTCACACGGCTGAGATTTCCACCTCGCTCCACCATAGATCTATTTCCTGTGCCCCTCCTGTACAACTGAATCCAGTTTTAATCTGATACGCGTCTCCCTCAGCAAAAATGTGAAATAATAGTGTGGAATGAACCATGATATTCCACATCTCCCCAGGACCCGCTCACATTTACTCAGTCTTCACTCACAGATTAGTCAAGAAAGTAAAACTATTTTCATTCTCTTTTTGATATGTAATGTTTACCAGCTTGTGTTCTTCTTTTATGAAAGATAATTTTTAACCCCAATATTATGAACTGTCCTCAAAATAAAAGTACAAGATAACATTTTGCTTACCTGTTAACTGTCCTTGAAGGATGAATAGTCAGTGTTTTTGCCAAAGTCATGGAATTTAAAATGATAACTAGAAACAGAAGAAAGTGTGGAATAGCCCCGTTCCTGTTTCACCAAGATACAGGATTAGCCCCAGTACTTTGGGCTGTTAGTATCTTATTCCAGAACAAACCAGAAGGTATATGGTTAGAAATAATCCTTCAACAGGCAGACAGGATAAACCGAGGGTCTGTGTTCAGTGAACTTCAGAGGCAACATTTCTGTCGTAGCTCAGCTCTGTTTGGCACAAATAAATGCCCCAAGTTCACTTACCGGGTCTACAAAATCGGACCAAAGGCGCGTGTTCTGCCATGGGAATGGTGTGTATTGCTTCCCTCCAACAACTTCAGAGTGGTCAGAAAAATAAGCAGGAAGAAAAGCCATTTGGAAGTTTTAAGGTAGTGAGTGAGGACAAAGCCTGGTGGGTGCTGAGAGCTGCGATGTAATCGTGGGATTTGCAGCCGCTCCGTGCTGATGTGTTACGGCTGAGCTGTCCCTCGGTGTGGGTGGATGAGCGCCAGTTTAGTGGAGCTCAGACTAGTGCTTTCAGCCCCAAGGGCAGTGATTGCTTTGAGGTTCCAGCTGTCCTGCCATCCAGAGCCCTCCCAAGCTCAGAGGTGTTTTCTTGCCTAAAGAACTATCTAAATTCTCTTTTGTTTTCCAGAATCAGTGGATAATTGTCCCAGTAATTGCTATGGGAATGGAGACTGCGTGTCTGGGACTTGCCATTGCTTCCTTGGCTTTCTGGGCCCTGACTGTGGCAGAGGTAGGAATTTATACTCGATTAACTCTTCCCTTCTCTCCCTTGGTTAACATTTTTCTTGTGGAAATTATATTCATGCCTGTGCCTTTTGCAAAGTACACCTCACCCAGCTTGGGGATGCTGCAGTAGAATGGAAACCGGTCAGATGTGTGGATTTGTTTGCTACTAGTTGTAATTGCTGTGAACTTAGCAGCAACACAAGCTGCTAGCTGCATAGGGACGGGGAAACTCTCACATTGGGAAATTTTTCTCTGGAAGCGACTTTAGAAAACATGCCTTATAAATGTGGCATTATTGCCTGTTTAGCAGACCACTCTATCATTGTGTGGCACAACCCTATAATGATACTTTCTTTTAAGACGCTGATTTTACAAATCTTAAGTACCTTTTCCCTTGCTGCAGGCCTTGCAAGTCTGCCTGAGCCATGAGTGATTGCTGACAGCCTGGCTGTGGGGCATGGAGCAGGGTTAGAGTAAGGCTGGGAGAGGAGTAATGGCAGGAAGAGCTGGGTACTCTATCCAAAAGTGAAAAAATTGGGACGAATGGGAAGGAGGCTTACCCCAGCAAACAGTGTAATACATTTTTCTGCTCAAGTGAAAAGTATTTTTAATAAATGGTTTTGGAAGGATTTTCATTTGACCTGAAATTTTTAGGTTATTTAAACATTTAAAAACCAAACTGAATTGCTTTTAGTAAGAACAGGTTTCAGAGCGAGAAATCAAAATGTTGCATGTGGGAAATGCCAGAATGCCGTGCATGAACCTTTTCAAGGCCTTTTTTGGCTGAAACCGTCCAGCAAACTAAGTGCAGATTTATAAATTTGGGGAGGGGGATAGCGTAAAAAGTTAGTGCCCGCACAAGGAGCTTTGCTAAGGCAGCAGGTCAGGCCTTCACCCCAGCCCACCGCTTCTTCGGAGAGCAGGCTGGCTCCTTCCCAAGCGAGAACTGAACTCTGCCAACCCCGTGTCCTCTCCCCCTCCAGCTGAGCTCGGGTCACGCCACTGCAGCCCAGCCAAGAGTCAGGGACGGCCGCACCCCCCGCGGGCAGGGACCTCTCTGCTCAGGCAGTGTGGTCCAGGCTAAAACCCCAGAGGTGTTTCAGAGTTCACAGCCCAGTAAGATGGATGTGGCAATCTGCATCCCCGAGAGCTGTTATGTCAGACTTCTTGCTGACTCAGGTTACACTTGGTTTGCATTTCCAAGCTCCTTTTCAAATCCATGGAGCTGGAGACGAAAGGAGGTTTTTTCCACCTCCCACAGCATATTCCTCCTCACATCTCCTACCTTTAGGGAGGGGCAGAAGTTCAGGGTTTGTTCCCTGCCAGGTTTCCTGCAGAGTCAGTGGAGAAGGAGAAGCTCCTTCTCTGGGAGTCAGAAAGTTTAAACTTTTGTTCTGAATCCACTTTCAGAGGAGCTTCCCTCCCTTCATGCGTTATATACCTAACTTCCTCAGGCACTTCGGTTGAGCCATGTGAGTATCCCCCGTTTCACGAGAGTGCTTACTCTGGCTGACGGGAACACCTTTTATTCAAGTCTGTCTTTTAGTTCAGAACACAGATTGATCTCTTCCTTTAGGAGGACAGATTAGTACCTGGAATGTCAAAATGCTGTTTGTGTATGGATTTCCACCCAGTGGGCTTGTTAAATGGATCGTCTTGCCACGAGCGTGAGATACAAGGGCCCCAGCGTTGGCTTCCTGTTGGTTTTCAGGGGAATCTAAGACGCTGCTTTTGACCTACAAATCGCTCGGAGGGCAGCAACTGCGACACGTGTAAGGCTGCTACAGTGTCCGTCTGCAGCCATATAGCGGTCCCTGTACTGAGCAGTAATCCTTAAATAAGCAGATCTCTGCCCACATAAAGATTTCTAGGTCATAGATTTCCTGGGTGTTCTTTTGTTTCAATTCAGCCTTGTAATTCATCATCCAAATGAGTGGAAAACAAAAAAAGCAGAAAACCCATTTTTAATAATGGTTAATTATTAACGTATTATTAATCAATTATTCTAAACCAGGAAAATGAGAACAAATCACCAGAGGTGTTTTCACGGGCCCTTTGGAGGCTTCCTTGAACATGGGAGATGGTATTTTAAAGTTCTTTGTAATGTAAACCAAAAAATTAATGATCTTACTCTCTGCTGATAAACTTCACAAGAAAAGTGGTATGCAATTGGGTTGTTGCTATCATAACCACACTGGAGAATGACTATAATTCCGGCATCTTAGGTATTGTTTGTTGGAATCTGAATGATAACCAATAATTATATATGGAAAAGAGTTGCCCAAGTAGCAGTGGAAAAAAACCAGAAAACTCTTTTGTCTTTATTCGTTACGGTATGCCACAAAGGAGGTCTTGTTCTTGCCATGGCCTTGACATTTGCAGCAGCATTTTCCAGGTCATGCTGAAGGTGTTCTCCATAGACGGCTCGGTAAAGTATTGGTCTTACTGCAGATGGCCAGTAATTTATCTGATCTTGTACTGAGTGATCGGCTGTCTTGTCAGAAAACATGTAAGTCTTTCTCAGCAACTTCCCACTGGTTAAAGGCAATTATTCTTTCTTCTTGTTGAAAAGAGCTGCGGACTATCTTCTTCCAGTGCCTTGAAAGAACAGGCTCCGTTACCGAGCATTTGAAATTTGAGACAGGGGGGCGGAAAATTCCATCAGCCTAGCTGAAAAGTGAAATTACAGAGTGAGTTTGCTGCGAACCATGTACACGACAGTGTATCTTAAACAATTTATGTCTCATGTTGTATTGGTAGGTATCTCCTTGCAAATGATGCACTTGAAACACACCACTGCCATGTGCTTCCTTTAAGGTGAACAGAGGGCTTCTTAGTAATAGCAGTTGCCAGGTTCCTTTCTTTTCTAAACCTCTTTTACCTTGGTCAGGCAAATATAGTTCACTGCATATCAAACTGGCTTAACAGCTGGCAATGCTTTGTATAGTATTGAGGTTGCTATAATTCTGTAACACTCAAACCGACTTGCCTATAAGGACACATGGAAACAACACAGGATGGGCATCGTGCAATTACTATCGGAAAAGGTGGGGAGAGAAGGAGATTGCCCTTAACTGTGTTAATACCTCTTCCTGCGTGTACTCAGAGTCAGAAGTGAAGCAAAAGAGCCGTATTGTATTCATTACATGCCTAATGCAGTCGAATTAGGCAGCAGACCGGAATTTCACAGTTTGCCCTGCATAAAAATGTTCATAAATCGCCTTTCAGAGGGGCACATGAGACGCCCAGCTGCTCTCACCTAAGGATGATGTGCAACATGAATGAGAGAAGTCTGTGTTGAATATATGTCCTTGCAGCTGAATTTCAGCAAAATGAAATGGAAGAGGACAAGGGCTTAAGCAAGAAGAAATTTGAAGGGATAGTGAGCAGGGGAAGGCTATTTTTTCTGAGGGACAGAAATCAGCAGCTTCCTTGGGAAAATCAGAACAGAGGACAAAAGGAACATAAGGTGGTGGGTATGGAGAATGGAAAAGGGAGAAGGCATCATCAGAGAGGAGCTGAAGGAAGCTTAGAGAGCAGCAATTACCAAAGCTTTGGTCATGGAGGCTGGGGTCTGGTCCTTGATGCCTTCTCCTTCCTTGGGGACCCTGCTCTGTATCCTTCAGTTCATCCCATCCCACTCTGCTTGACATTTTCCAAATTTAGCTCAGAAAATGCTTAATCCTGGGATCCATCATGCCACAACATGAGCTTCTTTTCTTCTTCTTCTCCCTTTTATCACAGGGGAGATCCTGTAGCTGGTTGGCCTTGAGAATCAGATGACTTTGCCAGAAATGATGGCAATTAAAAAATTCTTTTTAGACTGATACAAAGATTGGATTTGGAGATCTTTTATTACAGGGAGCTTGCAAAGACCAGTGGCCAGTTTTGCATTGTGTCTGATGACAAATGGAGTCCAGCAGTGGTGGTGACCAAAAAAACAGGACTGGAGATTCAGTTGATGGCACGACATAAGCTAAATTGGGGAAATAGTCTCAACCTGGCATTCTGGACTCTGAGTAAAGCAACTGAAACCTGTAAAGCTGAGAATTACACCAGGAAAACAGGGGAGTGATTTGTGTACAGCTAAGGTCCACGGCAGAGGCAGTGTCAAGGAAAGTCTGAAGTCTGGCAGCAGGTCAGGGATAGTGGTAAGCAATCTGAGGTCAGTGGTGCTGCTGAAATAAGACACCAGTACATTGAAAAGTCAGAATACAAGAAAATTCTGAGTTTAGTTAGTGACAAAAAACTATTAGAGACACAAAGCAAGGAGATATTCTAACTCAAGAGTACTGTTTGTTTCTCATAGGAGAATACAGTTAACAGCTGGGTGTCATCCATGTAAAAGAATTGGTTTTGGCAAAGAAAAGAACAACATACCCCACTGAAGACTGTGTATGAAGAATATAAATCCCATGCTGGACTCCTGTGCTCTTTTTTGAAGTGAGAGCCATGTACAGTTGTTTTTTAATGTTATTTCTATTATCTTTCCACAGCCTCCTGCCCAGTGCTGTGCAGTGGAAATGGGCAGTACATGAAGGGGAGATGCTTGTGCCATAGCGGCTGGAAAGGAGCAGAATGTGATGTCCCGACGAACCAGTGCATTGATGTCTCCTGCAATAACCACGGCACGTGCATCATGGGGACCTGCATCTGCAACCCAGGATACAAAGGCGAGAGCTGTGAAGAAGGTATTGGCACGATACGTTCAATTAGCCCTTTGCTTTGATTGTCGTTATATAATTACATGGATGGAGGTGATTGAGAATAGGACTGGCACTTGAACAGAACGGTAATAGACACCTTAGAGATACAATAGATGGATGCAACATAAAAATGATATGTTGTAATAACTTGTCGTTAGCTATCATATTTGTTCAATAATTGGATGAAAAGCCATCAAATGCTTCAGATAGACAAATCTAGTTGAAAGAGCAGAACATTTAATCATATGTTCAAATGCTCTTATTAAAGCATCGTTTCCATTTACACATCTAAAAGTATAATTACTTTTACAGTGCTTTCTCCTCTGCTACGCCATGCCAAGCAATTTCAGTCGCTTGCATACACAAAATGGTGGTGTGTGAGAGAAAGTCCCTGATTCTTGTCAGCTTTAAAAACCTAGAAATGCTCAGGACTTGAATTAAACTCTGCTTCGAAATCAGATGCTATTTTAATGACTCTTCCATAGCTTTTTTCTCACATTAGCCCCCAAACATTTTTCATTTGCATTTAGATTTGTGGCTCAGAAACGCGGTGCCTTTTAGCACTTATCTTTAATCTCTTTGTGTAGGAAGTCACCTGCCACCATAAACCTTTATCTTTCTGAGTCTGTGACTGCTTCTTATTGCTAAAAGAAAAATTGGGCAGTTTTGTAAGTGTACAAATCATCCGGTTTTGCCTGATTTACAGAATAATGTTCAGCACTTTTCAAAATTATTCTCAAAATTCTATGCAGATGACCTGAAAAATAATTACGTTGAAATTACACTTCTACAAATGCATATATAAGGCTTCTGCACCACATGACAGACTTAAGACATCCATTTGATACGTGTGTAAGAATCACAATGGCTTGAATTAATTTATGGTTGTCTTAATGTATGTGGGATAAAGCTTATCTGAAATGGCTTTATTTTATGGACAATGAAAACAGGCTGAATTGGATTCAGACGTCCAAATGGCATCTATCTAGCAATTCTTTTGATGCATTAAATGTACTGGAGTGGGACATCTCTGATGTAACATGGCTTCAGTGTCAGTAAATGTTAGAGATGAAGACAGTATCAGCTCTTATAACAATAAGGCATCTCGTGAGAAAGCTTTGTTTTGGCTTAAGAAAGCACAATTCAATGAAGCCATGGGACATGCAAAACCCAAAGATGGTGACTACTGAAGTATCTTTAAAACATCTCCATAGACCTTGTATTTACTAGATTATATCTCCGCTGGATAAACAGAAATGAAAAGATCCTGATTTTGCCTCCAGCTAGACATGCTTAATGTGTGTAAATCAGAGTAAGTTTTGCCCTTTTTCTAATGGGAACTTTTTTTCCCTGGTCACATTTAAAGCAGAAAAGCCAGACACTACTCAGTTATTTTATGTTATCACTGTAGCGGGGCACAGCATGAGTCCCGCTAGGTAAAAACGTGAAAAAGACTGAAGAACAAAGAGAACATGATTTTTCTTATGAGCTGTTTAGTATTTTTCCAAGTATGCATTTGTTTTTCATGTTCAAGGCATAATTTGTATTGTGTTGTGAGGGGGGGAAGTAACTCCGAAATATGCCATGGGGGAAATCTTCAGGACATGTATATAAAAATATATATTTACATCTAGTAAAAAAGTTGATTTATACTATTTTTTAAATTGCTTTTACTTTTTAATTTCTCTTCTAAGAAGGACCATCTGGTATCGATTACTTTTTATTATTTCTCAGTTCTTGTAGCTTCATTGCTTAGTCCATGTTTATAATGGGTTTTCATTCCAGGGTTTCTTCTGTCTTTTCTTTCCCCCCCATAGAAGTTCAGCAATGTTTATAAAACATCAGCCAACAATCTTACATGAGTTTTTCTTTTTTTCTTCCTTAGTTTATTGGCCCATATTTTATAAGGCATGGGCTAAGCCAGCGAGACGTTAAAGGGAGGGGAGCAAATTTAAGCAGTGAAAAATGAGAATTTACTCTTTGGGTACCGAATAAGCCTAATAACTTGTGTGTCCAATGAAGCATGAAGCATATTGGGGAAAAGTGTAGAAGAGGCCCTGGCCTTGCTTGCTGCGTGATTTATCTCCCTGGCAAAGGTTCTGTACAAGGCTGAACTATAAATGAGGCATTTTCCAACCAAGAATTAGACCATTTGGGACATTTTCCAAGCAGCAACACAAATATATGCAAAACTCTCTTTTTTGTTTCCTTTCCCAAGTATACTAGATTTTTGTCAGCCCTGCCCTCCTGCCCTGCTCCCCATCTCTGCTTCTCCCAGAGCTGAGCAGCTAAATTTGTCAAGCAGAACTCCCTAAAAATATGCCATTGTAGTCCAAATCCACTAAGCAATTGATTAAGAAGAAAGCAGAAGCCTGTAATCCTGTCCCAGGGCCCTTCTGACGGTGCAGAAAGCCTAAAGAGATACAGCTAGCGAGGCTGAGATTAAAGTAGCCATTGTGTGTGACATTTTCTGAAAGGGCTCATTTCAACATGAAAAATGGCCTTGGGATTATGATAAATGGGGGGTTCTGACACGCACATTCCCCTCCTATAATCGCCTGTGTTGGAGCTGAGATAGCAGATTGTCTGCTCTCTGTGATGGAGGCCCCTGTAAAACTCACCTTTTTCCCAACTGACCTTCCAAGGGGATGATTAATTGCCTGGAGGTAGCCTCTTGTCAGTCAGCCTGTGATCTTTGTTCTGGTGTTCAACCCAGCTGCTGAGAACGGACCAGGCTGCTGGTCCGTCTCTTAGTCCTTTTGGTACTTATTACTGCTGAGAAAGAACGGGGCCAGGGCTCCAAGGGGCTCATGCTAAAATTGGCACCCTAGCTCCCAGCTCGCTAACGGTGCAGGAGATTTATAGACTCATCCTTTCCAGCCTCTCACAATTTTCGAGGCTTGTTCCAGCTACGAGCAGGGCTCCAGGAATCAAACAAAACAGAAAATGCTCTCACATGCCTTGGGATGGTAATTGCTGAGCCATTACTTGTCAGACGGAGAAGGTTTTGGGAATCAGAGCAGCTGTTTTGTTTCCTTTTAAGGTTTCTGGATCTTAAACAGGTCACTGGGATTCTTATTAGCTTTTACAGGAGGGGAAATAATGAACCGCAAGCCTGCTGCGTGTGTGGCGGCCATGCTCTGCTCTTCTGCGCTAGAGCCAGGAGCCGGACAGCCTTCCTCGCGCTGCTTAGCCAGACTGACACTTGTCACGGATCCCCAGGGCACTGCCGCGTGCCGTTTCAAGAGATGGGAAGAATTTCTCTAGGCTCTCCTATGTGCTTTTATATAAAAATAGGTGATTGACTCCTCCAGCCCTTTTTTTTGGGAGGGTGCCTGGGGCGTTTCATATTTTTCGATGGCTGGGTGAAATTCCCCCCTGGGTGGAGGAGCTGAGAGTTGCCTACAAAACACATAACTCAGGGATCAGGCAGTACGTGCGGTCCGGTGTACATCGCTATACCCTGCGCTAACTGAATGGTCTCCAATCTTGTTAGGAAAGTGCTTCTTTGGGGAAAAAAAAAAAAAAAAGCCATTAAAAAAGCCTATTAATTGATCAAAAATAAAACCAGAACACCACCAATATCCAAAAATATATGATGTTGTTTTAATCCTTGCCCCAGACTCACTACTGGCTAAGGATATGTTTGATGTGAAATTTAGGTAAGCGTCTGTGCATCCTGTACATATTTCAGCACATTCTTCACTTTAAGCCTGTATTTTGCTGAATAAGGATGTCAACTTCTGCTGAATCTTTATGTAAAATTCTCTCTTGGAAAACTAGAGCTCAGCTTTGAATTCATTAGTAATACTAATTTAGGTTATTTTAATAGAATAAACGGAGGCACAATATGGGTGCAAGAGAATATTATTCTTATTCTACTCCAAATTGATATTAGCCTGTTCTTACTAGAAGGATCATTTATTAGTGTAGGCCTGGATAAAAGAATGGATATACTCATTAAATTTTTCTCTGTTTTTCATGTAAGTGTTTTATGTCTCTCTGCCTTTTTGGGACACTATCTTCTTGCATGAAGCGTCTGGTTTTGTGCACAACAGGGCTTTGCTTATGGCTGGAGCCTTGAGGTACTATATCAGTAAGTTTGTGTAGATGGCAGTTTAATAGCTCTTTTTTCTGAAATTCCCATTTGTTTTCCCCATCTGCTTCTCCTTCCTTCTCGCATGTAGTGGACTGCATGGATCCTACCTGCTCAGGACGAGGCGTTTGCGTGCGAGGAGAATGTCACTGTTCGGTTGGCTGGGGAGGAACAAATTGTGAGACCCCAAGAGCCACTTGTCTGGACCAATGCTCTGGTCACGGGACCTTCCTCCCAGATACTGGACTCTGCAGCTGCGATCCCAACTGGACTGGACATGATTGCTCAATTGGTAACGTCAGCAGTGACCTGCTGTTGTTTTTTATTTTGTTTAAACTTTGTAAAATATTCAGACTTAGTTCTGCAAAAAGAGTGCTACAAATGTGTTCCAGTAAAGCACATGCAGGCATGACTGGAAGCAGAAATGCCGTAGCTCAACTACATAAATAATTCTGCTTCCATTGCTGAGCATAGTGTAATATAATAAATAACCCCATTAAAGCCACCTAGGCTTGCTATTGTTCATTATATTGCTATGAATGTAATTGATGGTCTACATATAACTGCTTGTTCTGGTGTTAGTTCTTGATGAATCTCAGTAGCCACCAACAGGTCTGTGTTTGTTTTTTGGAGATGACTACTCTTTAAGTGGCTGTAAACAGGAAGGAAGAGGTGGCAATCCTTCAGGTCTCATCTCCCTTCTGAATTCAAAGGCTGTGCTTCTCTAGGCTCAGCTAGAGGAGGATGAATGTCACATGAGGTTCATATTAAAACACTATAAGCATTGTCCTCTATCAAGTAAAAAATAAGTTTACTGAGTGGAAGTATTTAATAGTACATGCACCTACCAAGAAGACGGATTTTTATGGGTAGTTTTGTGTAGAGGTCTGGAACTGTGACCTGTCTTCACTCCTCAGCTGCACGGGTGTCTTGCTCAAAATCTGCATCAGGTATCTGAAATGAAGGCTAAAGAAAAGCTATTCAGGAGCTTTTTCTTCCACATGCAATTAGCTTTTAGAGGGCCACACTGCGAAATGCTATGGTACATTAAATAGTCAGAACCTATGGAACATCAGTCTTTTGGCTTTTGTGCTGTATATTGTGCTCACAAACAAGAGACCACAGCAATAACAGCTTGTTTACCTTACACACCTGGCTTGGAACTAGGCCAAATATCCAGGGCAGCTCCGTATAGGCGATGAAATAAAATGAATTTTCAGCAAAGCAACCAAAAAATACCATTAGGAGAGTGGATATAGTAGAAGAATTACGTAAACAACATTTTCACTGAGGGATTACTATCATGTGTAAGGAAAATGAGGTTAACTGCTTGCAAGTATTTTAAGAAAGTAAGTTCCAAGGATGGGGCAAATGGGATAAACTGGTACAAAGGATATAAAAAGAAAACTTTTTTGACAATCATCATTTAGGTTAGATGTTAGAAAGCTTGTCATAAATTATAATTGCTGGGCTGAAGAATAAGCAAAACAGGAGGCTTGTTTGCCTGCGACTAAAACTTGGTTGATCAAAACTTTTGCAGATGTAGGGAGGGAAGCTATCCTGCACTGATAGGAGGATAAATTTGGTGTCAGGCTTTTCCTTTCCCCATATTAACATCTTCAATTCCACACTCTATGAGTTCATTTATAAGACCACTGTAAGGGGAAAGGCAGTAGTATATTTCTAGCGATTTTGTAGCATAGTTCATAATTGAGTCATTATTCTGAGTTTATGTGGAGGTTTGGGGATTGCAAGGATGGCTTTGGAAAAATCTTCATTTCTACACACAAACAGAATTCACTTTCCCTTTGTTAACCTGCGGGGTCATGTACAGATGATTTATAAGCTTTCCTTATACTGCTTTTATAAATCCATCTAGTGCAAACTTTCTTTGGCAGTGTGAGGTTATTTCAGACAAACTTGAGCATCATTCCAAGACCTTTTTCCTCACTGAGCTGCTTGTAACATTCAGGTTATTGTGCCTCACAGCTAAAATCACAGCTAAGGTGATTTGTAAACTTCCATTTCTAACCCGGACCTTTCCACTGAATTGATGACTTGATTTGAAAGACAGATTTACTCACAGGATGCCTGGTACTCTTCTTGCATGAATAAAATAGAGTGAACAAGCATGTTGGTACATGTAACAACACACTGCCCAGCCCAGTGGGCTGGAGGTTCTGTAGAAGGGACTAAAGGGGCCAGATTATTATTGTCCTATAAACAGTGTAATCATCTGTAAACCCAGAACAAAACATGAGGAGGCACAGTGGGTTTTCCAGCTCTTAACACCTTGAAGCCAAGGCTAATACCTATCTGAAATGCTGCATGCCGTATTCATTTAGAAGATATCAGTCAGCATGGAAGCAGCTAGGTGAAAACCTATGGATTGTCACATGTAGAAAGTAAAACTAGGCTATCTTTGAACCTCAGACTCAGTCTTTCAGCTAAGTAGGCTGTTTTCACCTGCATTTAGCAGGTATTGTAGAGAAAACCAGGATGCTGTATCTGGCGGGGGGGTGCTTTATGTGTGTGTCCACTGCTGTATATCTTACGATTGGGCTGCTGCCATACTACCTCAGATTTTTCACTCTGGAAGAGTGTTTCTTAAACATGCTTCACCCTTTTGTGCAAGGGACAGTTTCTTAGGATCCCCATTCCCTCAGTACGCACTTCTTTTTGGTAGATTCCCAAATATAAAAGAAGTCCAGCGATAACCTGTACTGAGCAGCAGAAGTGGCATTTTGATTTCTCCACGGCAGAATTAAATCCCTTCCCTTTTACATCTTAGTACTGTTCACAAGCAAATACAAAATGGTTCTTTATAACCCAGTACAGGTAAAATGTCCGAGGCAATGCTTAGTACAAGAAAGATAATTAAGGAACCACTCATCCTAACCCCTGTTCTCCAGGGTCTGCCGTCACAGATCCTCTGTATCCCAGGCTTTTGGCATGTTATCTCCCTTCACCTCTTAATGAGCCCTAGCAAAGGACTTCATTCTCCAAGTTCTGTCAACTAATGAAGCCATTACAGGGCAGCTCTCTTAACCTCTTACTGCATGAGTATAGTGGGAAGAAGGAAATGGCCTGTGCTGCAACGTGAAACAGAACTTAATACGTGATATAGTCTCTCTCTGTTTAAACTGGAGCAAGTATTTCTGGCAACAAACCACATACCATAAGACATATTTGCTGAGTGCAGTGAAATGAATAGGTGAGTCAGTTTGTCTGCATTTGGGGAACGTGCTCTGTCCCAGAGGGATCTCACTGATGCATCAGTACAATTCCAGGCCCATCAAAACAGTATTATGTTTGGATGCAAAGTCATTCTTAAAGGAATTAAGTTATCTGGTGTTGTCCTTCAGTCTCCTCAAATTTAAATCAGTGATTTTCACACTGTTCTCTGGTTGGCAGTTGACATCTTGACATGCATGATATTCACTAGAATCATCAGGAAGTTGATTATACAAAGCAGCCATAGAAATTATGTTCTGTGTGTAATGTGTACTGACTTTTTCTGGGCAGTTGATGGTGGCTGTACATCGACCTGAGTACAGGTTCCTTCTCAGTCCCTCATTCGTAATGACTCACTTTACGCACGGTTGACATCCAGTGCAGTACTTCCGACCCTTAAACATACACTGGAGAAGGGCAGTAATAGGAATAGTGCTTTGTATATGGTGATCCTAAATTGGCAGTAGAGATATAAAATCATGGGCTGTACATTTAATGGTAAGAGCTGGGAACTGGAAGCTGGGACTCAGTTAAGAACTTAGAAGTTATGATGTTTTACTTCACATTTTGTAAAGGCTAAGAGAGCCTGCCTGACCAGAGACCGAGGCTGAGCGTGCATGACCACAGCTCATGAAATCTCGTAGTTTGATCCTATTCATAGCTTCATAGTGATCTCTCATCACTTCTGCTGTTAACAGTGTTTTCTGAGGATATGTCATTTGACTTTATGACTGCCCTTTTCCCCCTCTGTGACAGGGAGGACATACTGCTTCCCAGTGACTTGTTGCCAAACTTTGTTACTAAAGTCTATGATCACGAAGTTATTTTAGGCATTTACAATTTGCCTTAAGCAAATGCAGATTATGTAACTTTACTACAGTGTTGCAGAGAACTTCTCAACTTCTGAAACATCCCACTGTCTAGAGCTGTCTACTGAAAAGCTACCTTAAGTTCCTAAATTTCATCTGTGGCACATACAGCAGGTGTCTCCTCAGTCTGAGAAAGCATTGGACATGCTCTCTCACTTCTCAGGAAAGTATCCCAACTACCAGGTCAATGCAGATGCTAGAAGCAGTCATCTCAAGGAAAAGAATGAACTGGCTGGGCTGATCCAAAGGGATGACAAAGTTGAGGGCAGGGGTTTCGTGCCCTGAACCGTAATGTCAACTGGGCATCGTTCTACAGAGTGCCTGTGATTTGGGACAGGAACAGAGTTTCAGACCATCCATCTCCCCAGGATTTCCAGCACTTCAGCACTCATCCTGGCCACACTTACTCTGGCTAGAAATGTTATAAATGTCTTAAATGCTGTGGTGGGTTGACCCTGGCTGGATGGCAGGTGCCCACCAAAGCCACTCTATCATTCCCCTTCCCAGCTGGGCAGGAGAGAGAAAGTATAACAAAAGGCTCCTGGGTTGATATAAGGACAGAGAGAGCTCAGTCAGCAATTACCATCACAGGTAAAACAGACTCGACTTGGGGAAAAATTAGTTTAATTTATTGCTAATCAAATCAGAGTAGGATAATGAGAACTAAATCCAAATCTTAAAACACCTTCCCCCCACCCCTCCCTTCTTCCCGGGCTCAACTTCACTCCCCATTTCTCTCCCTCCTCCCCCCGAGCGGCGCAGGGGGACGGGGAATGGGGGTTGTGGTCAGTTCATCACACCTGGTCTCTGCCGCTCCTTCCTCCCCTGGGGGAGGACTCCTCACCCTCTGCCCTGCTCCAGCCTGGGGTCCCTCCCACGGCAGACAGTCCTCCACGGACTTCTCCAGCGTGAGTCCTTCCCACGGGCTGCAGTTCTTCACGAGCTGCTCCAGCTTGGGTCCCCCCACGGGTGCCGTCCTTCAGGAACAGGCTGCTCCAGCCTGGCCCCCGCGGGGTCCCAGGTCCTGCCAGCAAACCTGCTCCAGCCGGGGCTCCTCTCTCTCCCCACGGGGCCACAGGCCCTGCCAGGAGCCGGCCCCAGCGCGGGCTGCCCACGGGGTCACGGCCTCCTTCGGGCATCCCCCTGCTCCGGCGTGGGGCCCTCCCCGGGTGCGGGTGCAGATCTGCTCCCCCGTGGAGCTCCATGGCCGCAGGGGCACAGCCGGCCTCCCCGGGGGCTTCTCTGGGGGCTGCCGGGGACCCTCTGCTCCGGCGCCTGGAGCCCTCCTGCCCCTCCTGCTCTGGGCTGGGGGCTGCGGGGCTGCTCCTCTCACATGTTCTCACTCCTCTCTCTGGCTGCAGTTTTTGTGATTTTTTTTTTTTCTTAACTCTGTTCCCCAGAGGTGCTGCCACTGTCACTGACGGGCTTGGCCCTGGCCAGTGGTGGGTCCATCTTGTAGCCGGCTGCACTGGCTCTGTGGGACACAGTGGAAGCTTCTGGCAGCTTCTCACAGAAGTCACCCCTGCAGCCCCTTTGCTACCAAAACTTTGCCACGCAAACCCAATACAAGTGGACAGAAAAATAATTGGTTTTGGCTTCATGCCCTGTTCCATGCCATCCCCTGCTGCTTTTAGGCTTCCTATGACATTACCAATTTAATGGGATAGTTGTCCTAGAGAAGAGAAACCTCTGCAGAGGGCTGTTCAGATTTTAGTTAAGTGGAAATCCTTGAAAGAGAGCTTAATTGATTCCTCATCGACTCAGCAGCCTTCTTATTTGGATACTTCACGTTACTTTCGAACAGTCTTGGTTTCAGCTTCCTCAGAAGTTCTGCCTCTGCCAAATCCTCAGTTCTGCCAAATAACCGTAGAAGGCCCCGCAGGCATCATGAGCCCATGTTCCTCAGGAGAGAGGCAATTATAGAACTGTGGCATTTAACATAAAAAATAGGAAACACCCTCTTAGCCTGTGTGATCGGTTAAAAACAGCTTAGGAGGGGCTTCAGACTGCCAGGTAGCGATCACAGCACCTGCAGGTATGCCTAGATGAACCTCCCAGCCTCCAAGCACAGTGTGGAAATAGCCTGGGTATCCATAGGGCTAGCAGAAAACCAGGTATTTACCCACCAGTTGTAAAACAGTCCTCCATGGCTTGACTGCTTTTGATTAGCTGAGAAGCTGGACTTAAAATAAAACTATCATCATGTGTGTATCCCTGTCTCTGCAGGGAAGCCCTGTTCTTGTGAGTTATTGCACAGCACATTGAAGTCCATGGAAAAGCTCCTGTTGACTTTGCAGGAGTAGGGGTCAATGCAAGCCCGTTCACAAGCAATCATTAGATTTAAGATTCTGTATCAGCTAATGGTAATGGCTGAATTTTTTAGTACCAATTTAGTTGTATAAATTAACAATGGAGAAAGTCTTTCAGATAGCACCCAACAGAGTTCCCCACCACAAAGTTCTACAGTTCATTGAAACACGCATATTTTCTGTGTTCCAATTAGCAGATAAGGAGACCAAGAAGAAGGAACTTTTTAGCGAGGAAAGCTAGAGCAAATGCACCTTTACCTTCCGATGTCTTTTTTCATCAGGAATTGTGCAGGAGATTATTGCACACACGCATACAGACACACAGAAACAAAGTTCTCATATATCTTACCAGACAATGTCGTATTCCATTGGTCAAACAGCACCAGGGTTACCACAACATGTGTGATGATAAAAATTGATTTCCTTGGGCTTATTGGTGTCAACCTTACAAAACAAATCTCATGTTAAATTTATGTCATGGCCAAGGCCACCAAGATAAAAATCCATCCTTGGAAATTGTTCATATAATTCCTCCTTTAAATCATCATTTTCTTCATTAAGGGGTAAAAATGTCTCTAACACATGATACAGGCTTGTACCTTACTACAGACCTGGTGCCCCTTCAATTTCTAAGAAATGGCTAATTTGTCTTTTTCTTAGCTCTGAAACACATGGGGAAGAACAAGAGAACTAAACCTCAAGATACAACACCTGAAATTGTTAAACATCCATATATTTTAGATCGCAATGTCTTAAGCAAAAGTTATCAGGCACAGCTATGTAATCAAGTGCCACTTTGAATATTCTTCCTTCAGCTTGTAGCTTGTTCATCTCACTACCCTTGCAGTGTAGTGAGAAACATTAGCCTGCGGCAATTGAAATTACAGGAGCAAAGGGTCTTCAAAGCTAGGCTTCAGAAGATACCAACAAAATGTGTCCTGGCTCAATACTAAAATTGCAAACCTACTCCTGAAGGCCTTAACTTGGTCCTTCACAGTTGTTGAAGGCCAGGAAATGTTTTGTAGCAGCAGGGATTTCATCCTCAGCCTTGCAGAACCATAACATGCTGATTTGTGAACTTGTGATCTTCCCCATTTTATTTGCAGGGAGAGAAGTAAGTTTTCTCTCTGAGGGAATAAAGTATGTGCAGCCCAGAGCTGTTACATGAAACTATCACAGGCTCTGCCTGACATATATCTGCTTTGTGAATTGTGGAGGAATAAGTGAATCCAGAGAATCAACAGTGTTAACAAGAACTATCATTGTAGAAGACATAAAGTTTTTGATCTAGTTGGGGTTGTGAGTACAGATTTTAGCCTATCCAATTGCCAAGATGAACTTATCCTTTCAAGTCTTCAAAGCTTTTTATTAAAAATGCAGTAAAAGACTAAAACCAGCCAAAACATTTGAAATAAAAATTTTCAGGAAGGCTTTAATGGAATAGCCTTTTACTCTCTTTCCCTTTTTTTATTGTGTGTAAGGAGACCCTGGTGTGGTGGCAAAAAAAGGTAGTAGTTGTTTTTGTGAGCAGTCCAATTCTTCAGAAGTCCAATTGTCTTTGTTGTTAGCAGATGAAAAGGACATACTAAAGGGAGGAAGAAAACTCCCAATAAGGCAGAAAACACAACTTATGTTTCAAATATGGATTCCTACTTAACAAATTGTCTTAGCGTATTTCCCTGGCCAACCAGGTATCCATCAAACTTCTGTCAGCTTTAGGGTGTATTTAGGATCTTTTAGCCAGTTCTCTGTTTGCAGCAGTGCATGCAGTCTTGGTCAGATACAATGACCAAGGGAGAGATTGAAGGAACTGAAAACTTGCGTTTTAGCTGTCATTTCAAATTTGGCCAAAACCAGTGGAAACGGTGGTGTCATCAGTCTGGCTCTGACCATTAGATCACAAAACATCCGGTCTGATTAGGTCATGTCTCAGGCTGAGAATAGTGTATGTCCAGTGGTGTAACAAGCAGTCCCCGGTCTTCACTGACCTTAGGCATACTGTGATGAGTAAAGCTTCTTTCTCTCATATCAGCTGTACCAGCATCAGTGCAAATTTACAGTCCCCCTCAAAGGACAATGGGTAGACTATTCCATTCCCTATTTGTTTGCTACAACAATTAGGGCTAATTCCCAGCATGCCAATTTTAGTTCAGCATTCTTCCCTATCTTCAAATGTGACCTCAGCAGTCACACCATGAGCTCGAAAGTTCTTTTTGTTTAGATCAATTATGCTTTGTGTTTTGGACTTTCCTGACTAAAACCAGCAGTGATGTACTGGACTCTGTGGTGTTCATGTTAACTTGGCTAATTTGAAGAGTAGATGTTTCACAGCACCACAACAAGCTGTTAAATTCCCTGGCTAAAACAGGCTACTGTTAAAATTGCGTGATTTGAGGATGGCTAAGCAATTAGCATGTTTGCTTGTATTGCTGAAAGCTCATGAGTCTCAGATGACCAAATTTTGGCTTATTCTCTGACTTTGCTTTTCAAAGGAGGAGCCTTAGGGTCTTTATAGTTACTTACATCATGCCAACGTGGGGACTGGTCATAATTTAGCCCCTTCCCTACAATAGAATATCTGTCATGAAATTGCTGCTTTTTAAAATAATATTAAGTCACTTCTTTGACACAGTAAATGTAATCCTGCTGTCACTGAGGACAGAACTACTGTCCTGCAAGTGTGATGTGAACTGGTTCTTCAAGTCCTTTTGGAGATAAAACCAGTTGATCAAGCTAGCTGAGAATCTGAAGCGTTACAGTGGCTACATGGAATAGGTCATGCTTGTAAAACCGCAGGAGTCAGTGTATATTTCTGCAGGCTTAGAATTGCTCTATGGCAGTTGTGCAGCTTTTGAACTGAAGAGACATGATGTTCAATAAGTTTGACCAAACAGTTTGTACCCAGCTCAATTGTAGACATCCTCTTAGTTTGGTGAGTGTAGACCTCTGCTTCTGACTATTCCCTCTTTTAACCAGAATACTGCTGGAATATCAGCAGGGTGGATACTTGTGTGTAGTCAGGCTCTGCCTGTGATCTACCGTGATTAGGCTGGATCAAGACTGTCCTCTCATACCTCACTCATTTGGCTCAGCAAGAACGGTTGTAGGTTCCATGTCGTGGCTTCTCCACTTGCATGCAGGCAATTCCACGCTGCTGTTGGTGGATAGCTCCTGCGACTGTGACCTTACACTCCGACCCAACTAGAGCTCCTCAGGATCAAAGTTTCTGCAAAGCTTTATTGGATATTTTCAGCTTCATCAAATTATGTTTCATTCCAATTTAGAATGGCTGAGATCAAATAATAGGGAAAATAATCTAGGAGTCAGTAAAACAGACTAACAAAAAATGAGCAAGCACAAATATCTTAAGACCAGTGATTGTTGTATAGTGGATCAGTGTCTACTGAAGGCCAGAAGTCCATGATTTAATTAAGCTGTCTGAAGTGGATGCACTGGATTTAGTATAGCCTCTCTGCCCCCTTCCATGTTGCAAGGTGTTCGTACTCTAAAAACTATCACCACAATTTGCACTAATGAGCACCTTTCTAATGACCTTGACAGATGAAAGTTTGAAAGGGCTTTGGAGAGAGCTTTGCTTCTTTTCGGTGAAGGTGGTCCTTCCAGACCAGTGCTGAGGCATACGGACAGCACTGCAGACACAAAGCTTTTGGAGCAGCCACTGTTGCATCCCATTTGTGTGCACAGGCAGAGGCATCTAACTTCTGGATATGTCAGCCCAGCACATTTCATACATGTTCTGTATCTCCTTTTGAAAAAGATTAATCATAATAAAATTTCTAAATTCTTTGTGAAATATTGCCTGAAGAAAAATGAAACCATATTGGGACTGTCGGTATAGTAGTGCCAAGCTCCGAATAAGGGGATCCCAAGCACATCTAGCTTATGATTGCTTCAGCACACGCATTTGTAAATGCTCTGTTGAAATTATTTTAGACAAAACCAAACTGCACAGAATTGGGAAAGAAATTAGTTCCTTTTAATGACCATAAGCATGAGCCAAAGGCTTTTCTACTGTCAAATGATCTCCTCCATATGGACACAGAGAGGAAATTAAAATTAGTCCAGAGAAAAATCCTTATTAGGAGCTCATTTAATAAACTGGGAATTGTTTCTTGTCTAGGAAGCTTTAACTCACATCCCAGAAAGTTCAAAGATCCAGTTAGGCATCAAAAAGCAAAACATAATTCTGCACTTTGGGATATTTATTTGTATTGAACAAATCTCAGCTCCAAGCCCGAAGTCTGTCAAATACCTGGCATTTCATGTCCTGCTACTAAAAGCAAGAGACACTTTAAAATAAAGTTCAGAATGATAAATAAAGGGAAGATTGACACAAGTACAAAAGTAAATCACAGCTATAGAGAAGATGCTTTAGATACAATGTGATGGTCAGTCCCTAGCATTGAAGCAAGGATGTAAATAAGGTATAAATGTTGTAGAAACTAGAGGCTGGTAAAAGACAGCAGAGCAGTTTAACGCAATTTCATCTTACCTCACAGAGTTACAGCTTTTCAGACAGGAGCTGGAAAACCTTTACGCAAATATGAAGCAAGTTGAAATTGCACTTAGGAGTGAGATTTTTTTAAACAGACATCTCAAGTGTACGACTGTACATAGTGCAGCTGCATGGACAGGGTAAGAGCTGTGCTCCATTAGCAGGGGGATTCCTAATGACTGCTCCTGTTCCTAGTCTGACTATTTCTAGTAAGAACTCCCAAGAGTCCCGTTGCGCTAGGTGCTGTACATTTCCAGAGTAAGAGGCTCAGTCTTGCAGGACAGACATACATCAGCTCAAGTATATTACTCCTTTTAGAGATGGAAGGTTGGTTCCAGGGCAGTTATGGGACAGATCTCCTGGATCTGCTCAGCACCAGGTGAGCAGCTGCTCCGTGTACTCTTCATCTCCAATTTAGGCAGCTCAGAGCTGCCTAGATTCCAGATTTGAATCTCCAGAGACAGATGAGACCTAGAAGAGGATTTGTAGAAGCCTTTCGGTTAAACACAAAGCTGCTTGTGCAAGCAAAGAACTAAATACCAGGAGGAAAATGGGGGAAAGGGCTGAAGTGGGGTTAATCTTTTGTGTCTAGCTTAGGGCCAGAGATGGGTACCGTCTTTTATTAGGCATTTCCACCAACTCTTCTCCTAGAGATAGACAGCTAAGCCAGCTCAACTGCTTAGAGTAAAAACTCTCTCCTCTTCTGTCGTGCACATGTTTTATATCTCCTTTGTACATTCTCAGTCTTTTCTGCAAATGCAGAGTTGTCCCTTCTGCACATGTGTTGAAGACCTCTACTCAGTCCTTCTTCTGCAGAGCCTGGGAAGAATCAACATTTAGGCCAACTCAGGTATCCTGGTCAGAGTCACGTGGATATGCATTCCCCAGTGCACGCAGTCCAGAGTTCTCCTCAGGGCTTCAGGTTCAGTAGGTGAAAACTCAGGTGTCCTGAGTCGCATTTCAAAACCATCACTGAAGGTCAGTGTTCTTCCTGATGAGGGATGATAGCAAAGGTGATGGATTCATTTTCAGTCTCTAGAGAGCATCCTTTAGTTTTGATTTCCTCATCCATGGAAAGAAAAGAAATAATTGTTACGTTTCAGGTCTATTCAGTTTGCTGAATTATGTAAAACGCATTGAGATCCTTAAGCGGAGTGGACAGTCATCTCAGTACCACAAGTTTAATTACACTCATAAAAGCAAACAGGTTTTATATTTACTGACATAAATAATTATTATTTCTATATAAGTAATGGCTTTAAAAGCTAATGAGCTTTATGTCTTTTTCAGTTCCAGCGGAGGAGTTCATATAGAGTCATAGAACAGTTTGGGTTGGAAGGGACCTTTCAAGGCCATCTAGTCCAACCCCCCTGCCATGAGCAGGGACATCTTCAACTCGGTCAGGTTGCTCAGAGCCCCGTCCAACCAGACCTGGGATGTTCCCAGGGATGGAGCATCTACCACCTCTCTGGGCAACCTGGGCCAGTGGTTCACCTCCTTCATATGTCACTCCAGTTATCAAATCATGTAAATGAGTTTCGTAACATTGGAAAATGCATTTCATTATGAAGAATGTATTTAACATTTCACTGCTATCTAAATCTTGCCGATGATGAACCTTCTGTTTTTTCCATCCACATCTTTATGTTAGATGCTTTTCCCAGATATTCCCCATCACTTGCCTTCTAAAGCCAATGCAGGTTGTGAAAACAAGGCTTAGCTCCTCATCAAACTGAGCCTTTTAGCTCTGTGCAGTGCCTCTCTCCTGTGCTTCTTTTCTGGAAACATCTGTCTGAGGCTGGAAATCGCCTCAGATGAGCCAACTTGAGATGGGAAAATCCCAGTTAAGACAGATTTTTAATTATTAAATTTTCAATTAATAAGTTGAAGGTCAGTGGAAGTGTCCCAGTTTTCAGGAAGCTCTGAGCAATTTCACCTGATCTTCTATTTTAGCACTAAATCCATATTTATTAAAGGATTTAGCAGGTGGGTCAGAAGAGCTAAATCTCTGATTCTGCATCACATGAATGCTAAAGAAAAAATTTCATCTGCGTTGCTCTTAGCTGGAAAGCTTTGAACTGTTGTCAAGCCAATTTTAGGATTCTGGGGGGATAGGGATAAACACGTAAAAATGGGTTTGCCATAAATGAAGCACAAATTGACATCATTATGCCTTTCCCAGCCCAATTCTTTAGTGTAATGTGAAAATAATATGAAATTCTGGATTATGCCACTTCTGTGTTAGATGCTACCCTGTGTGTTATATCAATTAAAAAGGCCATGAACAAAGCATTACACCGGTGACTAGTGTTTGATAGGTTTCTTTTCCCACTTTTCTTCTGAAATATCAAAGGCAACATAGCAGACTTTTTATTCTTAAGGGCACAGATTTGGGTCAGTTTTTAGCAGGATATGCAAAAAAAAAAAAAGAATAAGATACAAGGTTTTTATTTGTATGAGTAACTGCTTTAGTATTCTTACTTCTGAAGTGCTGTTAATGGACTGTGACCTCAGTGCACCTGGCACAGTGCAAACGCAGAGCAAAAAGGGTAATCGTGGCCTCAGATAGCTGAGATTCTTAAGCATTAAGTGAACAACAACAGACAGAGACACGCTGATGGAGGTAGAATAAAATTACAGTACAGTTTTCATCAATGCAATATGGAGAAGTTAAGGCACATCAGCAGCCACTGTCAAGATTTGGGTAGGTTTCAAGGTGGCTTAGGAATTTTAAGAGAGCCTTAAGGAATTCTGAGGCAGCCTTTACAGTCCAGAGGGAAATCTCTACCCTGACCCTGGGGGAATAATGAGAAAAAAAAGCCATTTGTCTAAAAACTATCCAGCAGGCAGTTGAGGCTGGCCTCATGGGCTGGTTCCCAGGGGAGGTGAGTAGTGATGGAATAGAGCAGGTCCTGAAACCGAAGACGAATCATTTCTTTTTGATTATTTGCATGAAAAATAACCAGAATCACATTGTAATGGCATTATCCTTTTCTAAGAATAATGTTTATGATGCGTCTGAGACCCCTGGGTCAACCACCCAAAACTCAACAGTGCCTTCAGCACAGTCTGCTCCAGAAGTTGTCCATGCAAGAGGTTTAAGGGGAATCATCCTCTGGAGTTATCTGTCTTTCCTCCTTGACCCACAGAGGGGTCCAAACAATGGAAGACACCAACCCTAGACAGTAACACAGCGAAAACCCAGATGGTAAAATAGAAATGAACTTGGTTCCTCAGATAAAACCCTTTATCCATAAATTTATTAATGTCCATCAGTACCTTCTGGTACGGGCAAGTGTCAGGGAGCAAAATACAGGGTAGTACTCAAAGTCCAGATATTTCCCACAGAGGTGCGTGGGCGGATCGTACCTTTTGAAGACAGTGAGCCTCATATCTGATCTTAGAAATGGGCACCAGATTTGCTCAGAAGATCCTTCAAGGAACTACAGGCGGCTCTGAGAGCTGCACGGCAAGATGAAGTAAAACACAATGCACTTCTAGGGAAGGATAAGGAATAACTAAGCTGTTCAAACAAACAGTGGAGGAGATTAAAGATGAAAGTAAATATTTAGTCACCTTTTGGGAACAGCTGGTGTGAAAATATTTAACAGACAGGTCTTTTATGCACGAGCACAGCGCCCTAACTAAGCTTAAATAGGCAGGAGCAATATAGTGCAGCTGGCCAGTCTGTGAGTACTGTAATAGGAGAATAAAAGCTTTCCTTCTCATTTGCTCATGCAGCTCAGATGGTAGCTAATCATGTCCTCTAATTTTAACAACAGAATTGGGAAATGTACCAAAAAAAAATGTAGCTTGTGTTAAGAACAGAGGTGGCAAATTCTGTCCCTGGGATTGAGTGACGAAGGAAATATTCTCCTGCCCTGTTCTGTAAATCAGCCTTAGTTTTTTGGGGCTGCCCAAAAAGAACTGTATTTAAGTGGAAACTTAATCTGAAATCCATTTTGATCATTTCTTTGAGTGCCACCAGACAAGAAAAAGCTACTCTGACTATTTAGTCACGCATTAGAAACCTGTGAGCATTTAAGAGAGTCACGTTATAAAGGGCCAGGGTGTACAGCAGGATGTGTGTTGTAAGGCTATTTAAATTGTATGGTTCCCATCTATCTTTAAACTGGCAGCTAAATGGAAGATTTAGATTTGAGAGTTCCTGGCTCCTGGTTCCCTGTCAGAAATAATTAAACTATGTTTTAGGGAAAGACTGTCATAAGTAGTTCACTTCACAAGTGTTTTTCACAGCTGAGGGTCTTTATTACAGCTCTTGGCACCCGGGAATCCAAACAACCTTATACATCTATTATATATGAATTATAGATTCATAACCTGGAGGCTGCACTCTCTTGTGTGCATGGGTGGTGGCATGGCTGGGGTCTCAGCTCGGTGGGAGATGAAACCCAGAATGTTCCCAGCATTCCTGTTCTGGGTTAGCCTAAGATCTGTTTGGTTTAGATCATGCAGTGCGTGTCCCTGGCCTGCCTGTGCAAAACTGTTCCTTGGCAGCAAGCTGTCTGGGAAATATTTCAGTCGAGATGTAAATGTCCCAGCGGGTTTTCCATCCCTGTTCATAGGAATGACTCCATAGAGATTCTGCCTTTCAGAAAGTGATTTTTCTTCTCTCTTCACCATTCTTGAATGTCACTCCATTATCCTAGTTTCGTACCTTTAAATAACTCTAAGAAGGCTTCTGACTGTCACTCAAAGTAGGTTCCTTTTGTCCCTGCTTTTTTTTCCTGCACCACGAACCTGTAGATATCTGACCTACTGTCATTTTCCTGACTTATAAACAGGACACAGGTATGGATATCAGGACATGTAGGAGGTCCTGTGCCTGTCACAGAGTTCACACATACCTGTAGACCCATCACTTTACTTATTTATGCCTCGTTTCCTTTATCAGTGAAAACAGAAACAAAATAACCACTAGTACTCAGACTCATTAATACTCTCAATCCAAAGATAAAATATTAAGTAAATAATAATAAAGTCCTTAAGATATTCACATGGACTTAGAATGGTAGAATCATAGAATCATAGAATCTTTGGGTTGGAGGGACCTTTCAAGGCCATCTAGTCCAACCCGCTGCCATGAGCAGGGACATCCCCAACTAGAGCAGGCTGCTCAGAGCCCCGTCCAACCTGACCTGGGATGTTTCCAGGGATGGAGTATCTACCACCTCTCTGGGCAACCTGGGCCAGTGCTTCACCACCCTCATTGTCAAAAATTTCTTCCTTAGATCTAGTCTGAATCTATGCAGAGCCTTCTCTTCTCCAGGCTGAGGCCCCCCAGCTCTCCCAGCCTGTCCTCCCAGCAGAGCTGTTCCAGCCCTCGGAGTGTTGCTGAGGCCTCCTCTAGCCCCGCTCCAACAGGTCCATGTCTCTGCTGTGCCGAGGGCTCCAGAGCTGGACGCAGCACTGCAGGGGGGTCTCCCCAGAGCGGAGCAGAGGGGCAGAACCCCGTCTCTCGCCCTGCTGGCCACGCGGCTTTGGGGGCAGCCCAGGAGACAGTTGGCCTTCTGGGCTGTGAACGCACATTGCCGGCTCCTGTCCAGCTTTTCACCCACCAGGACCCCCAAGTCCTTCTCCATGGGGCTGCTTTTCATCCCTTCATCCCCAGCCTGTGCTGATACTGGGGGTTGCCCTGACCCAGGTGCAGGACCCTGCCCTTGGCCTTGTGGAACCTGAGGTTCGCATGGGCCCATTCCTTGAGCTTGTTGAGGTGCCTCTGGATGGCATCCCTGGATGACTTTGGAGTCACAAGGGGCTGAGTCCTCCAAGATACCAATTTTCCTGTCCATTGCTGGACATATTTCTCTCTTTGGAATTTCAGAGCTTCACAGTCAGCAGTGGAGTTTATTCACAGTGCCCGTCACCGGGTTTGAGGCTACCAGTGCTATCCCCATTTTAGAGATGGGACCCTGAAGGTCAAAGCTGGGGAACAGGACATAATGACAATGTGAAATAACTGAACTGATATTCCCTGGATTGCTTGGTGAACAGGGAGCAAGAGAAATTACATGTTATTTAGTATTCTGAGGTGCAAATTTCACCACATTTGAAAAAAGAATGTAAACCAATAACCAGAGGAGTTATTTCTCACCAACACTAGAGTAGCCCTATGGTGAAAGACTTCTGGGAAGCACCAGAGGCTGCAACAATATTTTTCTAGTTTGGGCTTAAATATCAGTAGTCTCAGACTTTGTACTTTCTCCATGTGTTTCTTCTCAGCTTGCTGAAATTTTAGCACCGTAAATATAGCTCTTTATTTTTTATCTGCTGTTTCCTTTATCTTCCCCCAGACTTTGTTCATCAGGTCAGCTAAGGAGAGCCATCTTTTTTAATTTTCCTTTAGTGCAGCGTTATTGCTACATTAGCTAACTTGCCAGTCCTGTGTGTTCACATACCATCCTGACCAGCCCACGCTCCATTGCAGTGCTGTCTGGCAGTCGGGGAAGAGGGTAGAAAACACACTCGGCTGGGCTCCAACCCTTTAGCAAGTCGATAATTGCCCATCCCTTATGTTCCTACCACGCACTGTAATATGATATTACCTCCCTCGCATGTAGGATCTGTGAAAATCTGTGTCTCAATGCCAGATGCAAAGTAAAAACTTCTGACAGCAACTCAAGAGTCCTTCCTCAGCCATGTCTCAAGTGATAGTGTAACTTCTGCTGACTTCCAATGAAGCTTACATTAGATTCTGTTACATTTAGGCAGCAAGTGGTATGTGCATATCCTCAGTTTAAGCACCCAGGGTGCCCAAATACTTTTGCAAGTTTGACTCTAAATGGGACAGACAAGTTTCTGAGTGTCTTAAGCACATTTGAACTCCGAAGTTCTTTCATTAGAGGTTTAAATACGTAGGACTAAATGTCTGAGAGGGTTTGGAGACATCTGAAACTGCAGCAAAAGGTGTTCAGCTGGAAACTGTTTCACCGCCTGAGCTGTATGATAAGCAGGAGCTAGATATTGTGTTCATGTTGTACTTGGAAAACGAGGTGTTTTCATAAAATCGTACACTCATAGAATAGTTTGGGTTGGAAGGGACCTTTAAAGGCCATCTAGTCCAACCCCCTGCCATGAGCAGGGACATTCCCAACCAGAGCAGGTTGCTCAGAGTCCCATCCAACCTGACCTGGGATGTTGCCAGGGATGGTGCATCTACCATCTCTCTGGGCAACCGGGGCCAGGGTTTCACCACCCTCGTTGTGAAAAATTTCCTTAGATCTAGTATAAATCTACCGTCTTTTAACTTAAAAGCATTACCCCTTGTCCTGTCGCTTCAGGCCCTGCTAAAAGGTCTGTCCTCATCTTTCTTACAAGCCCCCTTTAAGTACTGGAAGGCTGCAAGAAGGTGTCCCCAAGTTTTCTACACTTATAAAGCATTACTGTTATTACTATCATAGTTACCAGTGTCTAAAGAACTCTCTGATCCTTGGAGACAAGAGTCCATTTCAGTGTAAGGGGCTGAAGACCCTCCAGCTCTCTCCTACAGTGCAAAACTTTCCTCCTGGAGTTGAAGTGGATGTTCCAGCCCCATATCAGGAGCATGTCAAAAGTCCCCAAACAGCCTAAAAGCTTCCTGTTACTGGTGGCATTAATTAGCAAAAGACTAAACCCAACTTAAGTAAGGCTGAATTTCAGTCACGTGTGATGTTAATACAGGCTGAGTAGTTCTGAATATTTTATGTGCAGCCAGTGACCTGAAGTAAATGTCTTGTATAATACCAGTCGCCCCTCCACCACAAGCCTTGGGGCCTGAATCCTGCATGTAATACGCTCAGAGGCACAAAGAGAGGCACTGGATATGGGCTGGTATCTGAGATACTCATGCTGGGGTACAGAGCTGGAGGAACAGAGAGAAAACGTGCTCTGCAGAATACCCTGGTACCCCTTTCTGGGCTTCCAGCCCAGCCCTGCTCAGCATTTCTTCTGTTCACATCTTCTCTCCTCTCTCCCAAAGAGAACTGTGTCCCTACCCTGTAAAATCTATAAAATAGCTCAGTCAAGCAGAAGGCTTGAGTCCAAAACATTTGGGAAGATTCAATCCATTTTAGAAGAACGAGGCAGAAGTCAGAGAGAAGGGGGAAGACCTGACAGTCTGAGAGTGATGTCTCCTCCGATTGAGGAGAGCGCAGTCATGGTTTATGAGAGGTCGAAAGTGAGCAGTCAGGTGATGAGCCTGGAGAAAAAGAAATAGATTCATTTCATTTTACCTGCAGTATAACACCACATCAGTATTTGTTGTTTTTTTTTTTTTCCCTTGAAACCAGTCCTGGATAGTAATGGTGGTAACAGGCACTTTAACACCTGCCTCGTGAGTACCTGTTCTCCACCAAGTCTCAGTTTTTCCGGGCAAATACAGTGCAGAGGAAAACATGAAGTCTCCCAAACTCATGCCGAGGGCAATGCCAAGTTTTAGCCAAAAGCCTAGTGCTGGGCAAAAATATTATGCATCTCAGTGTGCTCATATCCCCTGGGGCCCAGGGAGGGTGGGAAGGCCAGCACCTCTGAAATGCCAATGTCCTTTAGCTCTTCTCGTTTTTGGAAGTAAGTACCGAAATGCCCAGCTGTGACTCCATGCTTCCTTTAACTCCAGTAAGACTTGGCAACAAGCACCATCCTATCAATTCCAGCTCAGGTAGCTCACAAAAAGAGCATGGTGATACCTCCAAAGGCCTGAGAGGGGATTTTTAATGGGGTGGTAAGAGAACAGAGACATAGCAGATGCACAGACTTGGTAGAAATAGAAATATTCTGTATTACATTTACAGAGAGAAGAAGGTTTTTAATGAATCCCATCAGAACCATGGGTTAACAAGCCATAAATAGGCTTTGCCAGCACTTAATTTTAGCATCATTAGTTTATCAGCACATTGTTTCCACACTTAACCAGATTTTAATTGAATGTGAGTTTTGTTCTGTTTATTGGAAGAGCCTTCCCCTTCGGATTTGGTGATCACAAAAGCCCGAGGAGTGCAAGAGAATTAGAAAGCAAATAGGAGGATCAATCACAGCAGACCTCTGCAATCCGTGTCCATCTCTTTTTTGTAATATACTTATTAGGTTCTTATTGTCAGGAAGGATTAGTGTTATGAGCTCCAGGAATTCCTTTCATTGCCCCGTGAGGCGAGGTAGTGAAGTGTGGCTGCTTTTCGTAACAATAACACTCTGGATTTTCCCCCTCTCCCTTCTCCCCACCCATATCCCCTCCTCTCTCTTCTCTCCTTTCCCACAGAGATTTGTGCAGCGGACTGCGGAGGACACGGCGTTTGTGTCGGAGGCACCTGCCGCTGCGAGGAGGGATGGATGGGCACAGCCTGTGATCAGCGAGCGTGTCACCCACGCTGCAATGAGCACGGGACGTGCCGGGATGGCAAGTGTGAATGCAGCCCAGGCTGGAACGGAGAGCACTGCACTATTGGTAGGGAGAACGAAAAAACGACTACTTTTAAAAAAATATTTGATGATCAGGGCGGAGAAAAGACGCATGCTTTATTGAATATGTGTGACTTAGTGTAGCATGAGCATCTATGTTCTTGGATTTCAAGTTCTGACATCATACATTTACATGTGGGAACAAGACAAAATGTCCTTTCATTTGTTGATGACATGACTATATATATTTTTTATTGTCGGACGTGAAGTACACCTATGTGGTGTACGTCTCTTTTATGGAGACAAGCCATCAAATGGCAGCTAGATGCTTTTTAAAAACATCCTACTTTGCCCCTCTCAAAAGGTCTTTCTGTGGCCTCCAAGACTTCTCTCTACTATGTCGACAGCATTTTTGAAAAACGTACATCCGATTGAAAGTTTTCTTTCCTTTTTTTTTGCTCCATTATTTGCACTGCCTCTTTGCTTGCCAGTATAAAGGAGGAAACTGCAGTCAGATGACTTCTGGCTGGTATTTAACACTGTCTTGCTTATCCCTTGTCTGCTCTGCTTCCTTTCTAACCATTTCATTTCCTCTCTTTTTGGTTCTGTACTCCTCATACACTTGGCAATTGAGCTCTCAGTGTCATGTCTATTATTACTATTAATAAGGTGCCACCAACGTGCTGAAATCATACAAGGAGGTGCAGTTCCCACATTAAGCAGTTTGCAGCATCACTAATGAACTGGCTTGGCTTTACCTTCCTCCTTCACCTCACTTAACTCCTTGATGCATTTTCCCTTCTTTTTTCTGACTGTCATGTGTTCAACCACTTTAGCCCCCATTCTGTAATCGTGCTATAAAATCAGTAGTGTTAAAACTTCCCAGATGCCATTTCACAGAATCACAGAATCACAGAATCACTAGGTTGGAAAGGACCTTCCAGATCATCAGGTCCAACCATTAATCCAGCGCCACCATGTTCCCTAAACCATGTCCTGAAGGGCCACATGCACACGTTTTTTGAACACTTCCAGAGATGGCGACTCCACCACCTCCCTGGGCAGCCTGTTCCAATGCCTGACCACCCTCTCAGTGAAGAAATTTTTCCTAATATCCAATCTAAACCTCCCCAGGCGCAACTTGAGGCCATTTCCTCTTGTCCTGTCGCTAGTTACTTGGGAGAAGAGACCAACACCCTCATCGCCACAACCCCCTTTCAGGTAGTTGTAGAGAGCGATGAGGTCTCCCCTCAGCTTCCTCTTCTCCAGACTGAACACCCCCAGTTCCCTCAGCCGCTCCTCATCAGACTTGTGCTCCAGACCCCTCACCAGCTTCGTTGCCTTTCTCTGGACACGCTCCAGCACCTCAACATCCTTCTTGTAGTGAGGGGCCCAAAACTGAACACAGGATTCAAGCTGCAGCCTCACCAGTGCTGAGTACAGGCGCACAATCACTTCCCTACTCCTGCTGGCCACACTATTTCTGATACAGAATTAGTTTTAATTATTTAACTATTTATTAGTTTAATAATTCTGTTTTTATACATTAACAGAAAACTAAATTAGCAAATCCAGTTGTGCTCTCAATAATTCCTGTGTGAACCGGAAAAAATTCAGTTGACTTTAGAAGAGTTATTCTCGAGTTAGAATTCTCTTCCAGTCATTTTGTTTTAATCAGGTTCTTTTAAAGATAAGAAAATTTCCATCTATGCTGTTTTCATTATGCTGAGATACATACAAATCACCCTACATCAAAATTAACCACTAGCAATACCTGGGCAAATGTCGGCATAGTTATCCATGTGGATTATCAACTTAGTGGTACATAGACATCACTTTCTTTGCTTACACCAGGTAAGTTGGCCCACACAAACAGGATGATCACAATATTTTAATTCCAGCATTAGGGTAGTGGTACAAACCATATCTGTGGCTTAATTCTACTTATCATTTATTTATGCTAATGTCACCCTACTACATTATGGTCTCCACATGCATCCCCTAATGAAAAATATCTAGCTCTTAAACCTTCTTCTGTCTCATTAGACATTGCATTCTGCTTTCTTTTCTATGTCCCTAGCAGCTTTCATGTCTTTTCATGAGGAGGGGATTAAAAAAAACCCCTCTCTTAAATGACTTTAAAATAGAAAGAGAGAGTCCTGTGTTAATTGAAATCCTGTGTTTCTGTAATATTATTTTATAGCCCTGTGTTCAAGCACTTTGATTTGGAAAGCAACACAGATTTATGAAAATGTTTTAAAAGAAAAAAAAATGTTCAGCAAAAGGCCCCAAATCCAAGGGACTATTTTATATGAAAGTCATTTATGCACAAAAAAGCCTGATTCATACCCTCAGTGCCATTTTATTAGTTCTGCTGCAAAACCAAAATACCACTAGTCTGGTAGATGATATTTCTCCACACAGCTGATATGCCTGGCATGTTTTTGAACAACAAGCTTTTCTCTTTCATGGTAATTAAATTTATCCCATTATTTGTGGTATTCCTCACTCTAAGTATAAAGAGTGTGTGTTATCGTGGGAAAGGCCAGCACCGCAACACAGTCAGCATCATGATTTTACTGGTGCGCAATATCATTTTGCATGGTGCTACCTTCCTATTGCAGTGCTGCTTTGGTTTAGGAATCATTCTTTAATACTTCGAGTGCTGGAGTAATTCTCTTTCTTTTCATTTCCCCCCGCTCCTCATTTTCTTGCATGGTGATTTAGCGACAAATTTGTACATAGTCTCATGCCTCTGAAGCTGTAAACCATATTTCCTACAGAATATTTCATTGATAAATGTGTAGAACGCAAAGGAGATTTGGCAAAGGCATAAAGATCCAAGAAAATTGAATAGCTTTAGAAGGAGTAATAAGCTAGTTATATTGGCACAGATGAAAGGACATTGACTTGGAATTACATTAAGTATGTGGAAAGCATTCCCCTTGTCCTTGTGTAATGTCCCTGCATGGCAACTTGTTCTGTTGACAGTAATTCCTTATACGTCTATGTCATGGCCCGGTTTGCTTTAGCGCTGGCAAGCATAAAACCCCATTGCTGAAGTGATGCTTTAACAACATTGCCCTGTGTGCAGGTAACATGGTAGAAATGGATGGTACAAGTAAAGGACACTTCTTCCATTTCCTGTTGAGCATGTTTGAGAGTAAGAAATCCTTTTGTTTTGTAGGTCATAGGAGGCTCTTTCTTACGGTGTTCGAGGGAACTCTGATCCCAGTGGATTAATTTTGTTTGCTCATATCAAGAGTCGTGTTACCCAATATACTAGCTTGATTGCTCACATTCAGAGATTTTATTAGAGGAATTCCAGTTAATTCCCAACCAGGAAATTGATGCAGAAGCTTGCATTCATCATCCTAATTCAACAAACGTGGTGCATCCAGGCAAAAGACTAGAACAGAAAGTTGATTATGTAACTGCAGGAATCCTGAAACGCAGCAGAATGGTTCAATCGATTTACACTAATTTCTTAAAGGAAAAAACCAACATGACAACAGCCACAGTGCAAGACTCCTATGATGGGATCTCCAGCATATTGGAGATGTTTTGTTAGAAACATTGCAAGAATTCAACTTTCTTCTATTGTGGCCCAAACCACATCCAGGGAGCATGGTGGGTGTTAGGAGTGTTGAGTTTAAAGGTGAAATCAACCCTCTCGCTGTGGACTCTGAAAGGCCAAATTACAGTTCAGCTTTGCGGTAGGCTACTCTATGGGATTGAGTCACCGGTAGCACCACAGAACATTTCCTGGGTTTAATAGACAACTGCAGAAATTTCCCATGGCTGTAACGGCCTGGCCTCAAATTTGATACAGCTGAAGATAGTGCCCCAGGTGCTGTGCAGCCCACCTCAGAGATGCAAAGGGAGACTTGACTCTGCCTACCTGGCCCTCGCACTGAGATTGTACCTGATATATGAATCTCTGTATGGTATTTTACCAGCAACAAGCCTTAATTCCTTGATTCATATTAGGGTTGTTTAGAAAAATAATGGCAGAGAGGGCTTCCCTGTTGTGGTGGAGTTGGGACATTCATCATCGTCAGCCTAGATGCAAGACCAAAGCCATCATCTAAAGTTCAGTTGCTGCACCTGAACACTACAGAGTCTCCAGGGCGCTGAGGGACCAGCTCTCCAAACGTACAAGTCTACCTAGCAGGATTTTCAGAGCACCTTGGTGCCTAATTCCCATTGACCTCTACAAAAGCTACATGCTTAACTCCTTTTGAAAATCTGCTCCTGGCACACACGGGTGATGTATGCAATAACAAGTGCCCAGACAGACAGGCAGACAGCCCGTCCCACACGGGCTTCTGCTTATGGCGCCATCGGGCAGGGTTTTGTTTTGCTTAGCAAAACTCAGATTTTTGAGAAATCTGCCCCTTTAAGTTTGCCTTTCATCAGCCTTCTTGCATAAGTAATCACACATGTTCTGAAGAGCCGGGGTTGTAATCAGTGCCTCCTACTTTCTGCTGGAGCAGCTGGAATCCAGACAAGGCACATTACAGGTGGATCCTGGTCTCTTTTCCCTGGCTTTCTAACACTTCACTGGTGCCGTCTGAATCCATAAAGCAGTTCATTCCATGTGCAGCCCAAGATAAAATAAGCCCAGCAGCATCTGGTGAAGGTTCTTGTCCAACAGAGCCGATAGCTCTCTGCAGCACTCAGGCGTATCCGCAGCAGGAGCTGAGCTCTGTCACCCTCTGGCACCCACCCTGCCTGGCTGAGATGGGGACCTTTGGGTGGGAGAAGGCCATGGCCATAGCAGCCAGTGGAAATACGTGCATGCTGCTTTGTTCCGACATGATTTTGCATCAAGCTGACGGTAATCTGGCCTTAAGTAGTTTGGCAGCATATTTGACTGTAAATATTAAACACAGATGAACTTCAAAGACAGGCTTTTTCCCTGCCCCTGTGGCATAAATTTGTGTGACAGCAGTACACTTTCTCCTCTGCTTCAAGTTTGTGTGATCTCAGTTTAACTCCAGTGGTTTCCCTGAGCTCTCTCCACCCCTCAGGGAAGATAAAAGGAAAAAAGAAAATTTAGAAAATGAAGGAGGAGAGTGTGCTGGGGAAGAAGTCCTGCCCAAGGACCTGCCCCCAGCATCTCTCACTTCTCTCTTCCCTCTCTGTGAGCCAAAAGGAATGCTCATGTTATCCTTCCCAACGTGTTTCAGACAGAGCAAACCAAGTTAGCTCAGGCTGGTGAAATGAAAGGATTTGCAGACTGAAAAATGCTCACGTGAGCTCCCCCTCCAGCAGATCTGAAGGGACAATGGCTACCAGGAGGAGGGTGGTGACGTGGAGCTGAGTGTGGTGCCTTTGGGTGCAGAGGACACCTTAGAAAAGTAGCTTTTCTTCTGAGCCCCTACATAGTTCCTCAGCATGTCCCACACGTCCGCAGCATTTCCAGATGAGTATCTGTAGATAATAAGATGGTATTTAATGCCAGAAGTATAGCATGGGAATAAGACTACACAGGTTTAGAGAAGAAAGCTTCATGCTACCGTGGAATACTCCCACAGAAGGCCCACGTTACTTTTCAAATTACAGGAAAGCCTTGACACATAACTGACATATGGTTGGCATCGGCAACTGCCTCCACTGCCATCATCTGTACAATGACTTCTGCCCAAGTTTGCAGGTTGGGCTGCTCTGGATGTCAAAATCCAAGAGACACATTCCGAGGCTTCAGCCGTCGTCCGAGCAGATGGCGATGCCATGCTTTCCGCATCGCTGCCGCTACACCGGGGGGGTTAGTTCAGCTCATTCCCGAGCCTCGTAACGGCCCCACGCTAGGTTAGCTCTGGTCCTCCCAGCCCTCTCCGCTTTCTTACAATAGTGCTTCCACGGATGCGTTAGATTCACGGGATGCAGAAGTAATTCCTGCAAGGGCTGTGGCCGCCCAGGTGGGCAGTCTGCATGGACTCACCTGAACCAAAAAGGTCTTCAGAAGGGTACCAGGATGCGACTGAGAGAGAGATTGCAGGGAGCGGAGAAGAGAACAAGGGAAGTAACGTTTAAGCAGGTAATGCAGGAGAGAAATGCAAGACTCGGAGCCTCTTATTTATTAATAAAAACCAGCCACTGTTAGGACAGAGAGTGCCGCCTGCTGGCATGTGCAAGGGCTCTCCGAGGCAGGACTCCTGGCTTCTGCTAGTGTCTTTGCCACCAACTTTCTGTTTGACCTCAGAAAATCGGTTGGAAGGTGGTTTTCCAAATTAATGTTCCATGGGATTTGGGCACATGACTGCTCCCACTACATCTATAACTTTCTTTTTTCTTTCTTTAGCCCTCCTTGGAATGAGTATATTAATACTTACCTATCTGGTAGAGCTGCCATGACATGAATTCAATATTTGTAAAGTAATTTGATCTGGGGCTAGAGGATACTGTATAAATGCAATGTTTTGCCATTAAGAAGATCCAGGGAAAAGCCTCTCCTGGTTTGGTAAGGTCACAGGAGAACTGTGCAACTTTATGCGGAAAAATATAAGGTGATCAGGTGAGGTGGAGCACTTTCAAATGACTCTGTTTTTCCTGATGAAAGGAAAAGCAGTCAGTAAAACAGAGGCAGACTGTTGCAAATGAGCAGAGCATTACAATATTCTGCCACGTATATATATATTTATACGTATGTATACCTATATATATAAAAGCACATAAATATATATATATAAAAAACTTTCCTCCTTCTCTTCCTGATCTTAATGAGCAAGGATGACTGGATGCCTAACCACAGCCGCCTTGAGCTCTTTGACTGAGGAGGGCTGTGCTCCACCCTTCTTCCTTTTTTCTCTCCTCATAATCAAGGTTTTTCTTTTCATATCACAGCGAATTCTCCTTTGCCTTTCTAGCACCTGCACAATCTCGTAGTAAGCCGCAATGCACTTATTCAATCCTACCTTAAATGTCCTGTCTTTTATCTCCCAAGCTCACTATCTGGATAAGGTAGTGAAAGGTATGCTCTTCCTTCCTATTTTTCCTATTGTCTTTGTGTTTCTTTTTAAAAAATGCACCGTGGACATGCTGTGTTGAGGTCGCATCTCTTCCTCATTGTCACCAAAGTGCTCCCTAATGTCTGGAAGGGTGAACTTTCTGGTCATTTAGGTAGGAAATACCTCCGTAAGTGCTGTGACCCTGTGTTAACATTGTGTCAGTGTTCCTACCCGTCCCCTTGTCCCTGCCCTCCCCTCCAAATCATCTCTCATCCTCACCCCTCCTACCCAGGTAAGGAAAGTCAGGAGGAAACAAAAGTGTCTGTGAACACAGAAGGAGCCCTGTACAGTGATGTGTTTTAATTAAATGTCTATGATCCATTTTGTAACAAGCAGGTGAGTGCACTTTCTGTGTGGAGTCTTCATGTTTTTGATCCATGACTGCTAAGTCTTACATGGGAACTTCGAGTAATGAGATATATATTATTTTGTATTTTTTAATGCAAAAATGTTATGACTTCAAAGCCTCTGGTTGTATAAATCCATAAATTCTGTTGAAATTGGTGACGTTGCATTAATTTACAGTACAAAGAATGTTCCTATTTGTAAATGTAAAGCAAGTCTAGGACCCAGGTCTTTCTTCAACTGAGAAGAAATGGGATTGAACTATTATGGAATAGAGGCAATCTAGCTTAAAGAAAATCTCAGTATTAATCAGAGTAATGAGCTAAATTAATGTAGAACTTTTTAATAGGAATAGACAGTTCGACAATGCACTTAGCTTTCTAAAAATATTGAAATAGCACACATCTGGTTAAATACAACAATCTGACAATAAATATGATTGAGTTGGACACAAATATCTTTCTACATGGCTGATTTGGCACTAGCAGCAACACAGTGCTGACACCACACAGCATCATATGTTTGCTGGTTAAACAAACCAAAAAATCAGGTTGAACAAATCAGTTTCTTCCATAGCATTACCCTCCTTTTCAGGTTGTGAGCAAGGAGAAATAGCAGCTGTGAGAGGCTGATGAAGAAGGACAGATATGCCAAAATATTTGTCCGGTGAACAGTTAAAATGAAGTCTCTGCCATATAGGGCTCTTGTGGTGTGACAAGAAACATGGTTGCCCTACTGACTTCGCTTCTCTGACGAATTTACAGTCTAATGCTTCTCTCTTGTTTCCACTGAGGCTTAAAGGCAGGTTTAGGTACAACCATAAATAGAGAAAAACTTTGAAGGGATAAACAAATATTAATGATAAGGAAACGTTCACAGTTTAAATAAGGAGACTTTTGTCTAGTGTAACGCAGCAAGTGGTAGCTGTCCTTGCACCCATGTTTATAGGTCAGTGGATTGTTCAGTGGTATTTAGTTTTCTTTCATTGCTTAGCATCAGTGAAACATGCTTGACGTTATTTAAATTAGGGGAAAAAAGTATATTCTCCTTTTTAGATCAAGGAAAGAGGGTCAATTGTTGTGCCCTTATGGAGTAATAGTGGTGGCATCCTTAGAGGAAGATACGGGCCATCACTAGGGAGTGCAATCAGAACCTCTTGTTAATGTTCCACATCTTAGTGTTTTGCATTGCAAAACCCCAGAATTCCTCCTTTTCATCTCAACTTCTCTTGGAGAAGGTTGGATCAAAAGGTAGCAGATAAGCGCCAAGGGGATAGAAAAGATGAGAAATCAGCCTGCACAGCCTGGGTCCAGGGACCTTCAGTACTTCAGGGCCATTCAGTGCCCCAGGTTTTTTTCTGGATAGTCTTTTGACTCACCTTTCTGCCCAAGAATAAAGACACATTATAATTGGTGAGTATTTCAGTGGGTAACAGGTTAAGTAACATACTAAGAATAAAAGATCATCTCTTACCATGCATGGCCTCTTTTGGAAAGATTAGCAATAGCTGAAACATTAAAAGTACATGTTTTTTACTTGGCTCACTGCATGGTGTGCATTTTTCAAAACTAAATTACTCGTGCCCTTTTGGCTTTCTTAATTATTAACATCTTTCTGGTTGAAATCCCTTCCCAATAATCCTGTGTTGTCAAGGGTGAGCCTGATTTACTGCAAAATCTTTCCTGCAGCTTTACAATAAACCGGTAAGTCAGAGAAGATGCAGAATTGTTTCTAAATTGGAGGGCAAGTTTCAAGAGCAAGCATCAGCATGATTAAACCAGGAAGCTCTAACTAGAATTGGAATGGAGTCTTCTAAACTAAGGCCTAATTAACACTAGTAATGCTTAAAATGAAAAGAAGTGCCTACTATTAAAGAGATGCTGATTTTAGAGAGAACTTCTCCATCCAGAATACCATTGGAGCTGATAGTACATCGATGTAATTAATTTCTATCGTTGTTTATCAATTTTTGCTCTTAAAAAATAACCACATTAACACCATAGTGAGGCATATAAACAGCTAGCCTGAAATGGAAGGATGCTGAACAATATCTGAATTCAGGGATGGCTGCAAGGTGACTTCTTTGGGCTGCTCCTGAAGTCTGAGAAGCAGTGAGAACCCAAGGTCTGGCCTCAGCCACTTTGTACAGCCATAAGCAATAGGAGCTCAGGCAAGTAACTTTAATCTGTGTTTCACAGGATGCATCTGATTAAAGGTTTCTGGATTCACGGTGGTAGTTTGAGTTGGGTGTTTTTCAGGACACTTTACTGGGTTTCTCATAATTTGCAGGGATCAGCTGATGCTTTGCTCCTCCTCTACAGAACTTCTGCAGGTCACTCACTGATGTCCTCTCAAGCTCCAGGTGCTTGTGTCCCCACATGTTGCATTCAGCCATGTCCTACTCATTTCAGAGCTCAACCACTGTCTCTTGGGACTTGCTAGAACATTCGTCAGTGCTTTCCTACTGACACTGGAGGAAAGATAATAGCGTTATCTTTCAAGTCCAATTTCAAGCGGCAATGAGGCTTGGCTTGAAGAAAATTCCCATTGAACATTGTTTATAATTGGACTAATTAGAGAAGGCCTTAACTGTACAGATCATTAAGAGTAGATTATTTTACCAACAATCTTAAAAAGGCAGGGTAATTTATTACTCTGGTGACAGTCTCCTTTGACTCTGATACTCTTTTCTTGTCTAGTTCAAAATTAGTCCACTTTTTACATTGCTTCCGTCTCTCTCTTGCATGGTAGACCTGACATCTTTGCGAATGTCCCACAGCATCATCGTCTTTCAGCAGAGTTTTCATGTCCTTCAGTTGGAAACTCACATAAAGGGTTTTTTTGTGCCCTCCTCAAAAAGCCCTATTCATATATTAAATGCTCTTAGTCACCCAAATACAGTTAACAAACACAAACAGGAATACTGGATCATTAGTGACTCTAGCTATGAGAAATCAGAGCTGCAAGATTATGGTGGTGTAAATCTGTGAGGATTAAGCCATCCTGCTGTGTTGATATTCAGAAGCACTTTGGAGACAAGATGATCTTTTTGCTTTACACCCCAGCATGGGGGAAAGGAAGGGATAAAGTTTTTTTGTATGGTCTTTTCATCGAGTGCTTTGAAGTGCACTGTTTGTGGAATGAGGAATACTGGGCATTCCTGTCCCTGTAGTGTTAGTGATGGCCAAGTCTTTATGCAGCCAACCAGTTCAGAAATAGCAGTACTTACAGGTCCATTCTGCTGGATACATTGGCCTAGACAGCGATGTTAACTTCTAACTTTCTGAAGCTAAGAGTCTTCTGACAGCTGCTGCTTAATTGTGGTGTTTTCTATTAATGATTTCCTTTCTCATTACTTCTGAAAACTGTGTCTGCTGTCCTACCAAACCCATGACACAGGAGAAGTACAATTTAATCCTCACAGCACAGATACTTTGCTGTACCTTGTAATGTAATAGTTAATATCTGAAAAGTTTCATGTTCGTGGATCTGTGAAGAATTTATCCCATTAGGAAACAATTCTCTCTGACTCCTCGGAAGAGATTTATCTCATTAGGAGCCAGAGATGGCTCCCTCCTTGATGGGAGCAGGTAAATTTGCTTTCTAGACTTGAAAGATGCCAAAACAATGGCGTTGGGCATTACAGGTGGGTGTTATCCCACTTTACTTATCTACAGCATAGATGCTTATATCTCAGCTAGTCATGCTGGGTTCCCTTAATAGTCGAGGAAGAGGAATGGACCCTTTGGGAAGGCGTAATCTCGTGAGATTCTCTCTCTCTTCTGTCTTGTCTCTAAACTGATGCTTTTCCTCTGTCCACCTTCTGAGATGCTTGACTTGGTTTCTGTGGTTCCCAATCAAAAAGATTCAGAGGAAATCACGAAGTCCATTCGGATAGTCTCAAACATTTTATATAGACAGTGAATTGCACACAAAATTCAAAGACATAGGACTGAATGGGGTCTCCTCAGTTAGAGTCCAGTCTTCTGCTGTCAAGAGCAACCGCATTGTGTAAAACTTTTTATAAATTTACCAAGCTCTATGGATAGATCAGTGAGGCTTCTTCTCCTTAATACTCCTACAGGGAGGCTACTCCAAAACTTGATTCCTTTGATCCTGGCAAATTATTTTTTTTTCTTTCTAATTTCCAGCTAGAATTTATTCATGCTTGGTTTATGTCCATTTGTTCTTATGCCAGCATTATTCTCTTCAGCTTAAATAGCTGTTTTCCCTTCTCACTGTTTATCTGTTTCATGCCTTTGTGGAAAACAATCATAGCCTTCTCAGCCTTTGCTGTGCTAGAGTAGACAAATCAAGCTCATTTCCTCAGATGCAGAAGGTGCAGAAGGTGCTCCCATCCTAATTATATCAGCCATTTTCTGCCACCCCAAATTCCCCCTTTCCTAAGCCTGGGAGAGTAGAGCACATGCAGCTCCATATGAGCTCCTAATTTTTATGGTTATATTAGTTTTTCCTTATACTTGCTGGCCACTCCTCATGTGAGACATTTGAAGATCATTTGCTTTTGTCATTCTCAGAGCAAGTGATCAGTCAATACAGTATCTTTTCTGTCTAATAATGTTAGATCCTTGCCTTTGAGATCTTTGTTCCGAAGATTATAAAGCACAAAATATAATTGAAAAAACCCACAGTAAAATGAAATCCCTCTTTTCCCTCTGAATTTTCATCATGTGAAACCTCATAGGCCTAACTTAAACCGTTTCCAGGATTCGGACCTGGTCCTACATGGCTTGGAACCAAACCCAGGAGAGTTTTTGTCTTTAGCTCCCAACAAAAACTTCTAAAACCTGTCTTCTTCCCCATTGCAGAAAGTAAGAGTCTGCTGCAGGAATTAAACACTACTTGTTGGGTTAAAAATCTAGTGTTATCCAACCTGTCTTCTCTCACCCTTCTACTGTGGTGTCTTCAACTTCTCATCACTCAACTCTTTTTGGTTCTCACTGCACTCCTGTCCAGGTCAACACCACAGCACCTTTGCAAGGAGTTTCCTGCTCAGCCTCTGCAACTGCAGGATAGAAAAGAACTTTTTAGGATGGGTTATGAAGAGTCCCAAGCAGTAAAAACATGAAGTGTGCTCAGTGGTGATGCACCAGCCAGGCTCTAATGGAGCTATGCAGAATACACATAAAGTGAGACTTCTTCAGATGTTTTTCATCTAGACAAATTTAGGCAGATTTATGAAGAGGGGAAAACGGTCATATCTCTACCATTAGGATGGTCCCATCCAAACTGAATTTATCTACTCCAAAGTGGGATTACCTACCTAGCTAAGTAATTTCAGGAGGTTATTTTAACAAGAGATACACTTCTTCCTCTCTCATTCTCCCAAACAGCTGAATGCTTTCAGCTTGTACTAAAAGTAAATAAAGGGAACACACACATAAATTAGTTCCAGCATGGAAAAAAAATCGGATTAAATGGTGAAAAGTTTGGCACTGTTGTAAGTAACTGAAAGCTGGATATTAAAATGGAGAATTTCAAGTAGCCTCGTCTGTAAATAGCTCTTCTGTAGTAGATAAATACTATTCTAGTGTATAAATACTGAAACACGCACACACACAAGCATGCTCACACATACACACACATATTGTATGCACACAGACATATTTCAATACACATTTTGAAAGACTGCAATACAACAAAAACGTTTGTAAATGCAAAATTCATTTAAGATCCTTTTAAAGGACTTTTCCTTACCACCTTTTCCTTATTCCATTTGATCCTTGTAAATCTGTCACTTGTTAGAAAAACAATCCTAGAAAAGACGTTAAGTTCACCATGAAACTTTTCCTTAGTTGAAAGGCATTTCTGAATGACGTGTCCCCAGTGCGGGACACGCCATGGCGTGGTGCGCTCTAAACGCTGTCTCAGCACTTCCTGGGCAGCCTCTCGTGCATCATGCGGTCAGCCAGACGTTGCGATGACGCGCACCTTTCGGTACTCTTCGCCGTCACGTTGTGCCCCGTTAGGACAGGATAGGTCTGCGTTGTTTGCACAATTTCACAAGCAAAACTGTCTTGCAAAGCTGAGAGCCCAAAGGAACTATGTGGCAGGATTGCACAGCACACATATAAATAGAGAGCGCCTTAACACGGGGCTTAGGAAGGCTGAATTGTGTTCCTGGTATAATCAGTCCTGCTGAGTGACCTTGACAGTCACTTCAGTCCCTTGTACTTCAGTTTCCTAAGCTGTAAAACGTCTCTTACCTTTCTGATGGCTTCTTGGAAAAGATTTCTGAGCTCTGCGGGTAAAAAGCCCCCAGAACTGTACAATCTCAGCAGCCTTCCGCACACCGCTGCTCACTGTGGAAATTACTCTGCTATCTTCCTGGGTGGGGGGGAAGGACGGAAGTCTCAGCGGGAGGTCATCAGATGAGAAAATCAAACCCTAGTGAGCAGACTGGAAGCTTGGTGCTCCTCTCCCCCAGGTGTTATCACCTATAAAAGAAATGCCTGCCTCTGTGCTGGGCTCCTCTCTAGTCACGGGGGAGAAATGGGTGTTTCCAGAGCGCACTGCAGCTCGTCTGTACGGGCATCTAACACGCACGCAGGGATTTATGCCATGGGACAGTCATCTTCTCTGCTGACTACAGAGAGAGTTGAAGGTATCATCTCCCTTGTAGATGAATCATAACCAGATGAGATGAATCCCACCCAAAATGTAGGTAGAGAAATTGGGTGTTCTCCAAATATTTCTAATTTAGGAAGTGTCTTCCCTTTCCAGGCAGCTTTGACTGCTTGCCAGTCTGAGATCTCAGTACTGCTGAAAGCCAGCTGCTTTATCCCACTGGGTTTTAGGACCCCCATACGCAATTTAGGTAACCCCAAATCTTGGTCTTACAAAAGGAAAGGCTTTGAGAGCCTCAGAGAGCAGGGTGGGTTTTACAACCAATGAAGCAGGAAAATCTCACTGCCTTCCCGAAGCCCACCGTTCCCTTGATCCAAGTTGTGAGGCTGGGCTGTGGGGACCTCCTGGGAGAGTCAGAAGCAGCAGCCCATTGAGTGGTCACCACCATTCTGATACCAAACCGGGGCAGTTCATTCCAGGTGGGAAGACACCAAGTGGGAGTGGAGAAATAAAGTGAAGGCAAAGGGAAAAAACCCGTTTAATGAGCTTTTTCCAGGCTGTGTTGCTTTGTCTTCCCAGCGCATTTGAACGTGTGGCTGTTTGCCTTGCAGAGGGATGCCCTGGCTTGTGTAACGGCAACGGCAGATGCACTCTGGACGTGAATGGCTGGCACTGTGTCTGCCAGCTGGGCTGGAGAGGTGCGGGCTGCGACACCTCCATGGAGACAGCGTGCGGCGATGGGAAAGACAACGACGGAGGTAGGACTTGAGCACGCGTGATGCATCAGGCTTCGCGGAGCCTGGGAACCTTGCACAGGGGACAGTCGGCTGGGCTCCATTCTGCAGGGCAGATGGTTTTCTGACAGCTGGTGGGGAGCAGACAGCAAAGTCTGCCAGGCTGACTCAGCCAGAGTGGATCTGAATTCGAATGAAACGGATCTGGACTTGGGGTGCTAGGGCTGAAGAGGGAGGTTTGTTTATCCTCACATCAAGTCCATATTCCAGAGAGCAAGCAGAGGCTATGCGCTGGTCCCGTGCCCCACCCCAGCCGTGCGGGTCAGCGGTGACACGATGGGACCCCCTCAGACAGCGAATGTCCCCAACTGTTCCAACTTTGGCTCCACTGCCTGAGTTTTTCATCAGTGCTCTCCGGTGGGTCACTGCTGACTTGGGATGGATGTTTTGCAGAATCTTAGAGGCTTTGGTGACTGATCCTCATGCCCACAAGCCATCCAAGCCCTCTCAAACCATGTTTTATTGATTACCGTCCCATATGTAATGTCAGGCATGTGAATAATAACGCTGCGTAATGCAAACTTAATATTCAGAGTTATCTCGTTACAAAGGAAACCCTGGTGCAGTGTGAAGGTTTGAATTAGAGGGCAGGAGATGAGATATTAAATTTAAGGCATAAGGGGGACTGCATAATTTGTTTTGTTGTCACTCAGCAAAAGGCTTTGTAAACCACAAGTCTGGGCCAGGACCCAGGCTGTGAAGTGGAGACTGCATTTTGCAAGCCTCTGTGTTATCATAGTCACAAGAACAGTACAGTTAAAAAAAAAATAAAAATAGCTAAGCCAAGACTGTCATTATCTGCTTCACAGCAACTGGGATTCTGATTGAATATTTAAAATACTTCTGCACATCTGGCATGGCAAATGGACCAAATTATCCCTTTAGAAAAGATGGAAAAAATTGGAGAACCATACAAAGAGTACACACTATAAAACAAAGGTCGCTTTTTGCCTCACATGAAACTGAATATCGCTGTACTTGTCTTTCCTATTTACAGCTGCCACAGGGCAGCAATAAAGTTCATCACATCAGATGTGTAAAAATATGTAAATAGAGCCAAGGATAATCCCAGTTTCCATGGAAAAAAAGTAACCACCAAAAACCCTGTGAACTTTTTAGAAAGAGAGAGAGGGAAGAAGGAGTAATCCAGCCTAACATACAACGTAGGCCACATCTGTATAACATCAAAAAGAGCACGACCAGAGTCTGAGCAGGTTGGTGGAACACCATCTCCTCATATCTCCTGGTTCAAGGTGCTAACGTTGTAACTGGGTTGCCCTCACCTTGAAACTAGCCGTTTGTCACGTTGCTAGCCTGCGGGACAGCAGAGGTAGACAGGAGAGACAAAAAGCATCGACGTGTTTACAAGGTAGTGCGCAGCAGCTGCTAACTTGCATTTGGTGAACTTGTGTGGAGCAGTGGTGTACACAGCTAGAGCAGAGCAACTGATAGGTTGTAACATATTGCCTTGCGACAGCTTATTCACGTGTCAGAGCCCACAAATGAGTGTTGACTTTACTCTTGGTACACTAAAAAACCTACATGTACATGGTGTGCATTACAGTTTACAGATAATCCATGTCATACATTACGCTGCTCCTTAGATTTTGCTACATTGCTGCTAAGGACTCTTCTCAGCTGGAAAGTGGAACAGTGGAATACATTTACCTTCTTGACTTGATTTTTATACATTTTTATGGATTATTTGTATTTGTGGTCTCAAATCTAGAATTTCAGCCCCTGCGATGTAGGAGCATCTACATGGTGAGGCAATTCTGCTTTGAAGCCCGAGTTCCTTGTTTAGCCCAGGGAATATAGTTACATGGACTCATGAAGAAAGGCTGATTCTGGACCTGTTTCCTAGTTTTTATGCTGATTTCTCTAGCAAGACAGCTGGAGTAATTTGTAGAACATCCGTAGAATAATTCAGGTTGGGAGGGTCCTCCAGCAGTTATCTAGTTCAACCCCTTGGTCAAAGCAGTTCTAATTACATCAGGTTGCTCAAGGCTGTGTCCACTCAACTCTTGAACACCTCCAAGGACAGAGATTCTACCTCTCCGGGCAACCTGTTCCGCTATATGACCATACTTATAGTAAACTTTTTTCTCCTAATATCTAATCAAAATTTTCTGTGTTCCAACTTAATGTTTGTTGTCTTTTGTCCAGCACCATCTGAGACATCCTGGAGTACCTCAGCTGGCTTCTGGCTTCCCCTTCACAATAACTTGGATCTCTAGTAGAGCATATATATATGTCCATATATATAAACCAGGACATGGTTTTTATATATATATATAAACCATATATATGAACCTTTGGATTTCTCAGCTATCCAAAGGCAACTCAAATGACACAAGGCACCTGTGTTTAGGAGCAGAATTGATCCCATATTCAATGCAGCCACTTTGTCACCACAAACATTATACCTTGGGCAACTGCTGCACTTCAAAAAGCACTGAAGAGATGTAGGCCTGAACAGCCTTGTGAAAGAGCGCGTAGTATGTGTATAAGCACTCTGGCTTCTCCCTCTTTTGGGATCCTATCATAGTCTCTGGAGAGATGTGTGCTCAGGGCTGAAGAAAGGTGGTTTATTTTGGTTCACCATAAAGGATTTCAGGACTGTTGCTGAATTTGTCTCCATATGCACATGAATGTAGGCAATGGAGATGGTAGTTCTTTCATGAAGCTTTAGAAGTCAAACATCTGACCTAGTCACTATGGGTACCATCAGCAAAGACAAATGGATTTAGGACATCATCTCTGTGAGGTACTTTTAGACTAGATATTAGGAAAGATTTCGTTACTGAGAGCATGTTCAAGCATTGGAACAGGCTGCCCAGGGAGGTGGTGGAGTCACCATCACTGGAGGCGTTCAAAAAATGTGTAGATGTGCCACTTCAGGACACGGTTTAGTGGGCATGGTGGTGTTGGGTTGATGGTTGGACTTGATGATCTTAAAGGTCTTTTCCAACCTTAATGATTCTGTGATTCTGTGATACTTCAGTCATCACGTCATAGGTGCCTACTTCAGTTGGTGACCACTGCCCTTTGAGTCGTTTTCTCCTCAGAGCAGCATTTCTCAAACCGGAGACACCACCGTGGGGCCATTCACGCTACGGGGGGTTTCGCTCTGCCTCAGCTCATCGGAAGCTGGTTCCCGCACTGGGGTATCGAGTGTCTGCTAATCAAGATCCCTGCAGCCGGAAATTCCTTGGGATAATGGGAGCTGAAGTCAGAATCTTTTTCATCAGATCCCAGACTAATCATACCCTGAGGGAGACGGGTACCAAATTACAGGGTGTGTTTGTCTCTTAAATCTGGAGGCTGTTCAGATAAACAATACCAAGCTAAGCAGAAGTGACTCCGAGAGAGACTCAGTGAAATATAATCTCCATTCAGGTTAGAAAAAAGGTGTCTTGGAGAGCAGTCCCTTCTCCACACGTGAGTGTCATTTGTCAAAGCTATCACTTAGGTTTCACACCCAGGTCCACTTTATTTACACTTTTAAACACAAAGACCATCAACTTGAAAGGAGTTGTAGCTGAGAGCAGACAATAATCCAGTATCAGTCAAGGGAAAACAGTGCAGTGTTAGAGCTTTAAAAATCTGGGTAACAGGCTAGGATTTTGCACGTTTGACCTAAAAGGCCACCTGTATTACAACAAATGTGAGGTTTTTCCCTTAAAATGAGCTGAGAAAAGTGATTCTTGCCTCTCTTTGGCAGAAAATAACCTCCCTTATTCATGGCTACAAACACTCACTACCTGAGAGTAGTCCTGTCTCACCCCACGCTGAGAGCTCTGTCATGTTCTTGAAGAATAAGAAGCTTGAAGGTTTAAAAGACTAAGGAAATTATCTTCTGTGACAAGTCCTAAAAGTGGAGTTAATGACATTTGACAAAGCCTTGAGAAGAGACTGATACTCCATAGGTCAAATATGGGCTCCGTTGCATTTGTAGGTTCCTTCATCAGGAACAGAATGCACAGGGAAAAGAGAGGGAAAGATGAGAGGGGAGGGGAAGGGAGGGGAAGGGAGGGGAGGGGAGGGGAGGGGAGGGGAGGGGAGGGGAGGGGAGGGGAGGAGAGGAGAGGAGAGGAGAGGAGAGAGAGAGGAGAGGAGAGGAGAGGAGAGGAGAGGAGAGGAGAGGAGAGGAGAGGAGAGGAGAGGAGAGGAGAGGAGAGGAGAGGAGAGGAGAGGAGAGGAGAGGAGAGGAGAGGAGAGGAGAGGAGAGGAGAGGAGAGGAGAGGAGAGGAGAGGAGAGGAGAGGAGAGGAGAGGAGAGGAGAGGAGAGGAGAGGAGAGGAGAGGAGAGGAGAGGAGAGGAGAGGAGAGGAGAGGAGAGGATATTCTTCACAATCTCACAGATACGCTCTTGGGCAGCAAAACTGCATTCACCATCTTTGCTCTGGAGGTATCATCCAGCTGTATGAATCCCTCCATACTGAGAGCCAGAGAGTTGGCCAATTCACCATATCATTGTCTGGATACACCCCACTGTCCTGAAGCCATAAAAGAATTATAGTTATTAAACTAAATTATTCTTTTGGTCTAAAAGTTCTCTGTGATCAACACAGTAACTTCACTTGAGGGCCTTTGTTATTGTTTTGGGCTTTTCCAGGGTAGCCAAGTCTTCCAGATAAGGTAAATATTGCTGGTTCTCCAGGAAGCAGAACTGTCTGCATCCTTCATCTCCTGCTTTGAACCATTCAAGCTGCTAAACAGCTGCTGAACTCTGCTCAAAGTGAATCTACTTTACTTGTGAAAGGCAGGAGTCTTTCTCAGACAAAAAATAAAATATAAATGTTCCTAATATTATCTAACCCTTCATATTCATTACAGATTAATGTCCAGTTGTCTGCTTGTCTCTGCTGCCTCTTCCCAAGCGAAACATTTCCAAAGGATTGTGTTAGTAATTAGTGCAGGATAATGTAAATAGATAGATAAACAGATGGATAGATAGACAGATAGATAATCTTCACAGTTAAATAATGCTGGCCTATCCTAATGTATATTACACGCTGTTGCATAGAAGTACAGTAACTTCATTTTTCTTACATGTCCCCTAGTCAATGATCTTTCTTTGGGAGAATCCTGGTTTCAGCGAAGAAAATAAACCATTCTGTTATCTTTTCCTGCAAGAATTGTAGTAGCAAAACTTCTCCCCTCAGTTTATGTCTCATTCATGGCAGCTACATGCAGTGCATTTAGCCTAGCATGAGCACAGCGTTCCAATGTACATGTGGCCCTGTTTTGCCTTTGCAAGTTCAATCTGTGCTCAACCAGATGCTACCGAAGAGCTAGCAGGTGGAGCAACCCTTATGGTTACCTTCCCTCTATCCTCCTGGGCCACGAAACAAAAAGTTGCCTTAGTCTTCCAACCCTGGAGCAGTGAGCAGGTCAGAGACACCAAGCCACTACACACGGGATTTTTGCCTTTCCTTGAAGCCTTGAGTATTAGTTACTGCTGCCACTAGAAACCAAGTCTCACTTCAGGGATGATGCAATTCAGGAATGGGTTGTCTGAGGCAAATCAATGTTGTTTGATTAACTCTACCATAACCCATTGGTGCAGGTCCACATAGCAGTGCTTCATGTCTTGCTTGCCCCATTCAAGGATCAGGTAGTGCTTGTAGTAAGATGGAGACTTGTATAATGCTTTGGGACAGCAGCATTTCAAATTCTTTGGCAAGAAAAATTTTGGCACTGGACAGTGGCCTTCTTAACAGCCATGTGTCCACCATCTGTCCACCACGTGCCAAATAATGTGTTAGAGAGCTGGCAGGAGTCTGCATGCTCTTTGCCAGTACATAGGGTTACACCTGAAGGTAGTGTCAGGGTTGTAAATGGAATTGTAAAGAGTCCAGGAGAACCCCAGAACGCCAACCTTTATCTTTGCAAATGTTTGAGCTGCAGACAAGGTGGTGGGGTGCTTTCAGATATTTTCTTTTTTGTTTTGCACACTGTTATGAACCTTTACTTCATGCCTGCAAGGCTTTTATAGCATGAGGAGATTGTCTCCTGGGCATGGTGTGGGAGATGTCTGCTTCCTCGAAACCATAAAAAATGATGCATTAATGTGCTAGCTACATTTATGAAGCCAAGTGTTGAGATCTGAACACACCTGGGAAAACAGCCGTCATAAATTAGCATTTACCATCACAGATAGATCCAGTCAAACAATAGGGCCATCTTGGAAGAACCATAAAGCACTGGTAAAAAGATGAGAAAGTGTGCTGTACCTGAAAAGATTGGGTAGCTGGTATAATTTGTTATAAATCACCCAGCTTCTCTTCCTCCGTTTTATGATGACTGTTAATCAACCTTCTCTCAAGTAAAAGAACAAAATGACCGGTTCACATTTTCAGGTTTTGGCTCTTTGCTGATTCTGCGTTGGATGGTAACACTTGGGTATCGCCTGCTGCTGGGGCTGTCAGGGGTGCTGTGAACCCACGCGTTACAGCAGCTAGAAGAAGGTGCTGGTTGTGCATCTGAGGACGATGTGTTGGCAACTGAGGGTCTAGCAGAGGCTGGGAGTTGTCTTGACAGCTTGGGAAAGTTCCTGGTACTTTTGACTAGTCCTTAATGAAATACCTTTGATTAGTAGGTATAGAAAGAAACCATGAAAGTGTCCTCTGTTTCAAAATAAATGTACCATTTTGTGCTGAAATGAGATAAATTACTGATGGGAAGAGGGCACTGCTGGTATATAAGATGTGACAAAAGGTGACATGAACCATCTTCAGAAAAGACAGGCTTGGGCATGCATTTCACAAAGCATTTCTGCACCTGAAAAGATCCTTAAACAGAGTTTGGGCACCAATGCTAAAAGGACAAATTCAGGAAAGCTCTGCCAGACCTGCTTTATCACCTGAGGCAAACTCTTGCCTCCCGTTTCGGGCAGAAAGTCCCCTTCGAGACGTAAAGTTTTGCCCTGAGTGTGCTCAAGGTGCATAGAGTGCATGGCCGCTTTCCCCCTGACGGGAAAAGGATTTGAGAAACATGCCTATGTCTGAGTTATCTGAGACCACTTTCCAAGCTGTGCTCAGATGATTGCTTGAATTGCCTTGGATTCAGTCAACAGAGTATGTTAGGGTGAACTTTTCAGCAGTAGCTTAACACTTTCAGCACTTGCCAGGAATGCGAGAGACCTTGGTGACAAGGATATCTCAGCTGCTGAGGGTGTGAACCTATTGCTCCCACAAAAAAATTCTAAGCTCTGAATCCCTTTTCCTCAGAGGAATCACTTTTGAGAGGTGCTTTGGCTGCTGAAGGAGGAAGTTTCAGATACAGCATTGCATGACCATTGATCAGGTTAAGCAACCCAGACTTACTGCCAGTCTCTCCTGTGCTGGGAAGGGCCCTCATGTGCCTTGCTCGGCTCACCTTCAGGAATTTCACTCCAAACACAGATTGCCTGGTTTCTGTGCGGCTTTGCTGGGTGTGCAATGCCTAAGTCCCTTTGTTAAAACCCTCCCTGGAGAAAGGAAGAAAGCCATGAAGCCAGCTACATCCACCGTGTTCTCCAGAGCAGTGATGAGCTGGAGGAAGCTGTGAACTTGTAGACTCTAAGCACATCACTATAGCTCTGGTTTATGCCCAGCTAGTGGTGATTACCATGTCATTGATAGATGACATTGATCTGTCAATGACAGATTATTTCTGTCATTTCCTCCTTCCCTTCTTTTTCTTTTCAGATTTTTTTTATACAAGAATGTAGCTCTGGATTAGGATGAACTTTTTGCAGAGTATTTCTGTAGTGACTTGCACTGCAGAGCTCCGTTCTGCACTAGAGCCCATGGAGTCTTGTAATTCAAATACATGGTTATTATTACATATGACTATATCATTTGGAACTTGCAAACACGTGCTGAGCACATAGAGAAAGATGGGAGGGCAATTCCTCTCCCAGGCAGCCAGCAATCTGATTTAGCCAGGAAAGAACCAGTGAGACCCTTATTCAGGCAAAATCCAAACAGAGCAGGTGGGATAGAAAGAGCGAAGAGAATATTAACAGCTAACATGATCACAGGGCGTTGACACTCACAATACTCTTGTTCCTTACATTTGTGTTTTGTTTCCCTTTGATTCCTTACAGTGGGGCTAAAAGCTACAACTCTTTTGTTGAGTAGGTAAAATTGTTCTCTGCAAAGCACTGGAGTAAAACCTATTTATTCCCCAAATCCAATTGAAGTAAATTGAGTGTCGGTCCTCAACTCAGGGCAGAACATCATTACTCCTGTAAACCTTCATCAGCACAAGCATTCACATAAACTATAACTTGTGTGTTGTGTAGAAGTACTGAGCCATTCCTTTAGTCTCTGTTTCACCAGAGTTTAGACTAGAGCTGGAAGGGTAAAATCTGATTTGCTCAAGGGTAAGACTAACCCTCTGTTAGCTTTACCTTTGAGCATCTGCATTTTAAACCCTCCCTAGCCAACTCTGCCAATAATAAGCAAAAATCATCACAGGACAAGACAAAGAGTGTCCCCACAAAAAGGGATAATGTTGCCTGGTGAATGGCACAAAAAGGAAAGTGCAAGATGAGAACAGGGTGAGGTGAGAGATGCATTTATGCTTTCATTGGCAATGAAAATACTCCTGAAAGACAATTTTTTTAATTGTTATTTTTCTTTCTGGTTTTTTTTGCCTAGTACAGTTGCTCACAGAGGCTCTTCCACTGCAGCCGGTGGCAAAAAGCCTCATCATCTTCAGCCAGAGCAATCCTTGAGTTTGTCGTTTAACACTGTCCCAGATGTACCCCAGTAAGGCTCCTTAGGCTCACCTCCTCCTGACTGCCTGTGTGTCCGGGGCTCCCAGTGCGTGTCACAGGCCACAGGACGTTCTCTGCCTACAAACAGGTCCGTCCCTACCTGTGGCATGCCTGGTCCAGCCCAAGGCTCCACATGCAGCACCTGTCAGCCTCTGCTAAACACATAATAACACCCCTGGCTGAAGGTTATTTGCATTCTGTTGTTGATGTTAGTATGATGGATTTTTGTTGCAGCATCCATCACTCTGTAGAAATGCTCAATTATTCAATCTCGCCGAGCTAAGACGCTGCCCATTAAATCAGCCAACACAATTGTGGGGCCATGAAAAGTCACAGCTAATTTGAAATTTTATTAGCTCTCAGCTGATCTTGTTTACTGCAGAAGCAGTCTCTCAAAACCAGCCCTTTGCTTCTGTACAAAACTCTAATCCTTGACACCTTGTTGGCTCTGCGTGGTGGTGGGTGAGGGACTTGGAAGCCAGACTGCGTGAGTCTGGAAAGATGAATGAGGCTGCTGTGGAATTTGTGAGCAGTTTGCAGCCAGCAAGCGCAGCAGCAACCCAAGGAACATGGGGACAGTAGCCCCATTGCTGCTGGAGAGCAATTATTTTGCAGGATAGTAGTGGCTGTGAATGAGACAATTAGTTTTTGTTCTGGGGAGGGAATATGTCACGCTCATCTCATCATAGCTTAGAAGTAAGCCGAAAGGTCTACCTCTCCTAATAAGCAGTGGTGGTCAATAGGCACACAGGGGTTTTTATGTTAGTGGCTGGTTGTGTGCCTTAGGATCGTAATCCGTTCCTAGCAAAGCAGGCTTTCAGGCAAGCCCGCGAGTCTGGACGTGAAGGCTTACAGGCAAGGAAGGCAGTCACAACCCCCCTGCAGTTACTCAGCACCTGCCCCGTCCCGCATGCTCGGTGGGAAGGAGCATGTCCCATTTAACCAACCCCTGGCAGATGTGGTGCTCACCATAGCAAACTTGTTTCTGTCATAACACACCTGGAACAGGTTCAGTTTATTTGTTGGGTTTTTTTTGAGAAGGAAGTTACTTTTGGCTTGGATCCTGCAACTCCTTGTGTGGTAAATGCCAGGGAGCATGAAGTAGTGCTCCTCCAGCCCACCTGAAGCTCTGGTGGGCAAGGTAAGCAAAACACAGCCCTGAGTCCTCCACACTGACCCCAGTAGCTCCAGAGTCTCAAAATTTCTGGTTGGTTTGGGTAGCTGTATTTTTTTGTATGCTATTTAAACATCATAAAAGGCATGATTTTCAGAAAGTAGTGGGTCACAAGCCAAGTGATGGGTTTGAAAGCCAATCTTAAATTTGGCATCCAGGTGACTATTTGTGGAAGGCGGTTATGATACTGAGTATCTTGTGAAACTCCTGAGCAAGGTCAACATTCAGATCTATTGTCATTACGTAACGTAGCTGTCCCAGTTGCCGCAGTGAGAATGTTGAAAGTCAGTTAATACCAGGTGTTTTCCAGCTGGTATTAAGCAAGTATCACCTTGTAGGCCAAGGTGCTGCTCCAAGAAGACACAGATAGCTTTAGAGTTTAGTCCCTTCCATGAAACAATGCTTTATGGAGAACAGGCTGAAAATACATTGCAGATACAAATTTTTAATGAGAATTGTAGTTATTTCAGTGGGTTGTGCTGGCACTTCAGACGTTGTGTGAACAGAAAATAAAAAGACAGTCTCTGCTCCCGAAGAGTTTACAGTCTACGTTAGTGTTTGGAAGAGCTCACTAAGGGGATTGGTGGATTTGCAATCTTTAAAATGAGACAGAGCATCTTTCTAAAACCATTATTCCAACCCCACCCATGAGATAGGAGCTAGATGCAGTAATCCCAAAGTAAAACTCACTGTCTAGTGATATATAGAGTGCAGATTATCTGATCAAAGTGGGCTTGGTCTGCTAACAAATAACATTAGGTGAATAAATTGGAGCTGCTTTATCCTCAGTGGCGGAAAAGGCAGGTTTTCTGCTGAGCCCAGTTCATTCTGCATGTATGTCTCTCTCTGAAGGAAATGAGACAGGGCTCACACGATGACCTACAGAGGTCCCATCCAGTCTTACTCTATGATTACATGAGGGAAAGATGCAATTATGATCACATTATTTACCAGATGTGCCAATGTCTTGCCAACGGCTCTCTTTTCACAAAGGCAGTGATTTGTTTCACCCCATGGCAACTCTGAGATTGCAAAAGGTATTTATCTCATGGCTTTATACATAGGAGGTGTGACAAAAGAGTTTTAGTTTCAGCAGGACTGCCAAAAGGACATGTGTATCTACATAGGATGCATAAAATGTCTCAAAGATGTAAAAACTCTTATTACATGGAAGTAATAAGGAACACAAGAGGTGGCTTAAAATCTGGCTCAGTGACAGATCTCCAAATTAACTTGTTAGTTGAAAGGCATCCATAATTGAAGCTGTTTCTGAAGGGATCCCTTGGAACTGGTTGTTATAGCCAACCCTATTCAGCATTTTCATCATTGTCTTAGAGTGTAGTTTAAATCTCTCCTGGTAAAATCTTCAAGTCACCTGAAGTTTGGTATGGTGGTAAATAGTGTACCCAGATCATTTTGATAGAGTCATCTGACTCACATCACTACAAGGTCACAATCAAACAAAATGTGTCTAAATGCAGCAAAATGCAAGGTAATGCCCCTGGGAACAAAGAAAGCATGTCATACTGGTTGGGAGACTCTTGAAATGCGATGACTCAGAACAGGATTTAGAGGTTACTGGAGATACTTGTCTCAACATGAGTTCTCAGTGCAAGGCTGTAGCTAAAAGGCTACTGTGAACCTTGGAAGTATAAAAACCCAAAAGTTGGGAAGTGGTGTCTCTTCTGTACCCAATATTGCTGCCAGAGTTCTGTGTCCAGTGTTGGTGCCCACATATAACAAAAGATGTGAAATTACTGGAAAGAGTTCAAAGGATGCCACACACAAAAAAAATCTGGCAGCTGGAAAATAAACCTTATGCTGGGAAGTTCAATCTTCCTCGGCTGTTCAGTGAAAAAGTTTGGAATGAATTGTTTCTCTGTGTGGAGGTACTTGCACTTGGAAAAGACTTCTCTGAGCATGCAGGGCAGAAGGAAATATTGGTAACCTTGCAGACAAAGGCAAAACAAGTTCCAGTGGTGGGAAATTGGAGTTAGACAAGTTCAACCTTGAAATAAGATGCAGTTTCCTAGCAGTAATTAAGCATTTGAATAGCTTACCAGAGGAAGTGGTGGACTCACTGTAATCAGCTGCTTTTGATATATGAGATATCTTTCTAAAAGACAGGCTTTAATCCCATTCTGGGGGTAAAAAAATGAGCAGCCTGCATATATAAGAGGTCAGACAAGCTGATCATAGTAGCCTCTTTGACCTTAAAGCACATGAATTACTGTAATCCCTCTATGCAAGACTTTCAACCTTGCATGGAGATAATTCAGTAACACATTTGCTCCCTGGTCTGAAGTGCCATGGTCTTATTATAGCTATACGTCGAATAAGGGAGCTGCCACTTTTTAAAACAAAGAGCTGTATAAGCATAGCCGTAGCTGAGAACTTACTGTGCTGCGTATCTGTGCTCTGGAAGCTACCGGAGTTAGGAATTCACGCATGGATCATGGGCCTCTGTGGCTTTGTTGCTGCAAAACTTGGGGTGCAGAAGCCACTAGGTCCCATGTTCACCTCCTTCTGTTACTTCCCTGAAAATTTTGCAATGAGTTCTAAGGAAAATTCACCTTTATGCTTTATAAATTTCAAAGGTGTTTTGTATTATTACTTCATATTGTTTTGTGAGATTCACCTTGAATCCTGTGTTCAGTTTTGGGCCCCTCACTACAAGAAGGACATTGAGGTGCTGGAGCGTGTCCAGAGAAGGGCAACGAAGCTGGTGAGGGGTCTGGAGCACAAGTCTTATGATGAGCAGTGGCTGAGGGAACTGGGCTTGTTCACCCTGGAGAAGAGGAGGCTGAGGGGAGACCTTATCGCTCTCTACAACTACCTGAAAGGGGGTTGTGGTGACGAGGGTGTTGGTCTCTTCTCCCAAGTAACTAGCAATAGAACAAGAGGAAATGGCCTCAAGTTGCACCAGGGGAGGTTTAGATTGGATATTAGGAAAAAATTCTTTACTGAGAGAGTGGTCAAGCACTGGAACAGGCTGCCCAGGGAGGTGGTGGAGTCACCATCACTGGAAGTGTTTAAAAAACATGTAGACGTGGTACTTCAGGACACGGTTTAGTGGGCACGGTGGTGTTGGGTTGATGGTTGGACTTGATGATCTTAAAGGCCTTTTCCAACCTTAATGATTCTGTGATTCTGTGATTATACCCTGCTATATTTTCCTTTGCTGCACCACTGGATCACTTGTGGACCATACAATAAAAAAACACAAGAAAACAATATTCAGATGGAGACATTTATGGTCTGGTTTGTAGCATAACTCTTGGTGTTCTCCATGTCACAAAAATGTCCTTCACATTTTCTAATCTAAAGAAATGCTTTGCCCTGAGACTGCTGTTGATATTGGAGTGAGTTAAGTAGCTAAACCCCATTTCAGCTCTTGAGGACCTCAGTGGCTTTAAGATGTCAGCAACAAACCTCTCTGGTGTAATTACCCCCAACTTATTCCATACAGGCCTGAAACACATTAGTTGAAAGACTTATCTGCAGATGAGTCCTCAGCATTCCCACCTGTACAAAACATTGTCCTGTGCATCTGTTCTTCAAACATTTATCTACTGTTTCCTGCAAAGGCAACGTTTCCTTGCTATCTTGCGGCTTCAGGTCCCAAAAACCATTTCTGATGCCTGCAATAAAGACAGGGTAATGACAAGGAATGGTACAGCTGGTTTGCCGTCCTCTCAGTAGAGTGTCTGTATCCTTAGAAAACATTATTAATGTGTGGGAGAAAATGACCATATTTTATCTTGCTCGAAACTGTAGTCAATGTAGTCAACCAAGGCTGGTTTGTTGTTCCTTTTCCATCTTTTTTTTCTATCGATTAGCTATGGATAAGCATATTACATCTACACAAGTCTTTATTCTGTAAATGGTCTCTCAAACTCCATCTGAGATTTGACCTTCCAGAATCCTACCGGCCTAATCGTCTGCAGCAAGTCATTTTTTTAATGGGCAAATAAAACGTAATTAGTTCTTCTTCATTATCACTAGTCATCAAGAGAAAAGGCAGATGGGTAGGTTTTGTGCCCAAGCTGATAAATTTTTGTGGCAATTTTGTGAGGAGTTATAAAGATGTAGAGATAGCAGAACAGACAGAGGTAAGGATAATGGATGGAATTTTCAAAAGCACTTTTGCTAATCTAACACTGCTCCCATTATCATTATCCCATAGGAGAGGAGCATCTCTCCTGTGAGGACAGGCTGAGAGAATTGGGGTTTTTCAATCTGGAGAAGAGAAGGCTCCGGGGAGACCTTCTTGCAGCCTGCCAGTACCTGAAGGGCGCCTACAAGAAAGCTGAAGAGGGACTTTTTACAAAGGCATGTGGTGATAGGACAAGGGATAATGGCTTTAAACCGAGAGAGGGTGGATTTAGATTAGATCTAAGGAAGAAGCTCTTCGCTATGAGGGTGATGAGGCACTGGCACAGGTTGCCCAGAGAAGCTGTGGATGCCCCATCCCTGGAAGTCTTAAGGCGAGGCTGGATGGGGCTTTGAGCAACCTGGTCTAGGGGAAGGTGTCCCTGAACATGACAGAGGGGTTGGACTAGATGATCTTTAAGGTCGCTTCCAATGCAAACCATTCTATGATTTTATGATTCTCTGATGTTACCATTAATGGCAGGTGCAGAGCACTTGTGAAAATGACTCATTGTGTGTGTGTACATGTCTACATGGAGCAGATATTCATTGCACTTTGACCCACACAGACTGGAAGCTCTGGGTATGCTGAACAGGCTTTTTGTTCGTTTTTCTGTGTATGGGTAACCGCATGAAATGATGCTGCCAGTGATGTTTTATGGCGCTAGAATCTTCCAAGAATGGAACAGGTAGAACTCAACAGAATCTGAGTCCATGACGTGTAAGCCGTCGTAAGTACCAGAGCAATAATAACAGATCAGATTCTCATCCTGTTTATATTACAGTAAATTCAAAGTAATGCAAATAACATTAGTGAAAGGACTTCTAACTCATACTGGTCTAACTGGGATGAAACTGAAGCTCACAATCTAATCATGACAAACTGTCTTGTTTTAATTTACTGTTTCTTTGAAATAAAAAATACATTGTCCTGACAACTCCAAATCTCATCCCACTTCAGGAGAGACCTACCTCTCAGGACCATGTTGCGCTCGAAGCACATTCATTTCTTGCCTCTGTGCTGAAATCGTTAGTAGGATGCTGGCTGTAAAGGTGGTTTCTCTGATATATAGAGCTCCCTGCAACCACTCATTTCACATAGGTCTTTAACAGCCATCACATGGTAACACTTTTCTTCCACTATCAAACTGACTTGCTTGAACTGATGAGTTGGAAGTGAAGGGCTCCATATCCCATTACCCCAGAACAAAAACATCCAGTTCTCTTATCTGATTCAAAGCCATCTCTACTACATGCTAACAACTTTTATTTCTAAATGCGATGCTTCATCAAACCTCGTCTGAGCTTTTTGTGTATTTCCTTTCCTGTCACCTCTTTTTGCTAAGCTGTTTGCAATGAACAGTGGCATCTCCAAATGAACTGGGGAACGCCGCTATGGCAGTGGGCAGGGAAGCAATACTGTCTGTGCGTTTGATGACTTGACAGATATGCAAACTCTCGTTTTACTAGAGTACGCTTGGCAAGCTTTTCTCATGTGTGTCCACTGCTATTATTGTTGTTATTATTAATTTAGTGGTGCTGAAAGTACAAGATTTAGATCCTGCAAGTTTGAGGTCATCTGTTACTCTGTGTCTGCATGGAATAAATGTGACAAAGACCAAAAGAGATCGAACCTTGCCAGCAAAATCTCCCTTCCTTTCTCATCTATCTAGCCAGAATCTTTAGTGGGTTGCGTGCATAGATCTCTCTGTAGCCATGGTAGATACCATGGCTCTATTCACTATTTAGTCCTGCTGAAAGCGACCCTGCTAGCTTTGGTACGACACAATGTGCCTGTGATTTGCACAGGGCACAGGACTGGTGTACAAATGTCATTTGTATATTGACGGGAAAAAAAACACCTTTTGGGGCTCTGGAGTTATCTGAGTGATTGAGATGCAAAATGGCATATGCCAGAATTAACCTGAAAGATGGTTTTTTTAGGGTCTAATTTCATGTATATGTGTGTGATTTCATATATTACATATTACTACATATTAATGTTGCATGTTAATGCATATTTGATGTTCTTTATTGGGGTTTTAAAGAAACATGCCTTACTCTGTGTAGGTGTAAATTCCCATTCCTCTGTTGCGTGCATTAGAAAGAGTTCTTGCACCCTGAAGTTTACCACACTCCATGTTACCATTGCTCTAAAACCTTCCTTACCCTTCTGCAGATGGCCTGGTGGATTGCATGGACCCAGACTGCTGCTTGCAGCCACTGTGCCACGTCAGTGCGCTGTGCCTGGGCTCCCCGGACCCCCTGGATATCATCCAGGAGACACAAGCCCCCATCTCCCAGCAGAGCTTGCATTCGTTCTACGATCGGATCAAATTCCTAATCGGCAAGGACAGCACTCACGTCATCCCAGGAGACAACCCTTTTGAAGGAGGGTAAGTGAATTTTGGTTTTGATTCGGTTAAGAGGTAAAGCGTAACCCACTTGGCCATTTTAAGACATGGAATGACAGCAAGATGCAGAACATGGAAATTGTCTAAGGGAAGTAGATGTCTGAAGGCTTTCGTGGCTGATGTAATTCTGCTGACTGTCTCCCCATCTGCAATGTCCTGCCAGCCAGTAAGACAAGATGCTTCTCTCCCAACACGTATGGGTAGTTGCATCTTTCTGGCCTTCTCTTGTTTCACGCAGTGAAAGCCATGCGTTCAGCGGGGCTCTTCTCGTTTAAGTGACTGACATTTTCCAGAAGTATCTCGTAAACAGCAATGGCAGACCTTCTTCCACTGACAGAGCCAAAAGAGAGGGAGACTAGAATGGTATTTACAGTCTATAGTGTGCCTGTGAGAGACCTCAAAAGGACTGAAGAAAATCTTACAGTCTAGGGAGGTCTAATAGAGTGAATTCCAATATAAACAATCAACTTCAATATAAATTGGTTTTCATACTGAGACATTCTTTATCGCTGCAATCACCATCAAGAAACAGGAACTGGCAAAGCAATCTTTTGCAGTTCACTTCTGTGACTGCATCTCAGCCATTTGTTTAAGTACATGCCTGGCTGTCCGAGGAGGTCATCCCTTTACAACCGTGTGCTTATAGCAGAACACCATCATACATAGCCTGGGGTGCCAGATTCTTAGATCACTCAGTGTCTGCCCTGAATGTTGCCTTTCAGAAGTGGTGACCCTGAGCCAGAAGGTGATTCTAATACTTAGGTTTGGACTGTGTTGAATTCCACTCCGTCATTAACTGCTTACTTTCAGCTTTCCCACACACAGCAGTGAATAAGTTGGCACTGAAAAATATACAACATAGGGTTTGTGCAGGTATTTATTTCAGCACTTGCATCTCAGCAGGCCTCGAGGTCTGACCTAATGCTCTTCCATGAAGGGACATTACTCCCATGTATCGCCATCTCCAGTGGTCTACAGGCTGACCTAAGACGTGAACCACTTTGAAGCACACCAGTGTCAGGGAGTTGGCCTGCTGTGATAGTTTCCCTGATTTGTCTTGCTGCCAAGCCCTTCAGAGACCAAGAAAGCTGACAACAGTAATTCAGGTTAAGGCCAAACATTCCTTATGTAGCAAACTGTTGTACTTCATCAGCATTCTGAAGATTGCATGTTCTGGATACCGAAGAGTCCAGACTCTGGACTAAATGTTAGCACCGTGAATTCTCTGCTGTCAGTTGTTGTGATTCGTTGCTGTGAAATCAGGCTTCAGAATATAAAATAGATTATACTCATAATTTCATTTTTCTCATATATTTAAGGTTGCAATTCCTCAGCTGAGCTTGCACTCAGAAGCCTTTACACAGAGGACTCTGGTATTAGGTCTGTGTGTATCCATTCTGATAGGTAGAGAGTTCTGGCAGACACGTGTCCACGTTTAATGAACTTTTCCATAAAACTGAAGAACTGTAGGAGTCTTCATATACGTATGATTAAAAAAGATTGCAACTTCTGTTTAAAGGCTGCTTGCATTCAGCAGCACACAGAGATGGGGGAAAATAATGGGAATTTCTCATTTATACAGTGAATTTGCTTCTGGGAGTGCCAGCAGAGGACCATCAGAAAGATTGTGTCATTTAGGGTCACATAAACTCCTTCAGGAGTTACATGCGTTTCATAGATCTGATGGTAGATCTCTATGTAGGAAGGAATTACTATCTATCTGTAGATGTGCTGCTAAAGAAAGATTCGGGTTTCAAAAGGAGCACCTGCTGGCAGAAATGTTTATCTGGCATATAGATGACTAGAGTGAGGGAATGCAAAGATTCAAGTCAATAGGAAGGGTGTTGATGATTGCTTTTCATTAACTGCAGTGGAACTAATAAATGGGGCTCTTTGTTTCATTTAAGTTAACATGAAGAATTATACAGAGATAGCAATGATTTATGAGGCTGCCGTTCTCAAAATACCAGCATAGGGTGTGTATCACTAAGTATGGTCTATAGATATGTCACCTCAAGCCGTGATCGTATTGCATCTCTCCAGTTAAATATCTTGACTCATCATGAGAGCAGTTACAAATAACAGTGAAGGACCTCAACAGAAGGTATATTTTCCCCAGAGACAGCACACAGTCCAGGCTTATCGGTCTGTTGGGTTGCTAAAAATGCCATTACTCTTTTGGGATCTTAAAAGACAACATGTGTTCATTTTAGTTCTTAAAGATCCTATAGACCTACATAAACTCAACCATTGCAAGCGTTTTCTGCTTACTTGGCTTCTCTTTGTAGTTTCAGTTGTCTGTTTTCACAACCTAGAAAGCCGAGCTTTTAAACAGCTGCCTCTCGCCACCCTGGAGATGATGGTGCTTCAGCAGTGGTCGGAGAGTGACCGCTCCATGGAGGAGCGCGGGCTGGGACCGCCTGGGATCCAGTTAGTCTGGGCAAATGAGGCTGGCTGTATTTGCATGTGTGCATATGCCCTTTCTGCAGTAGCGTTCTCGCTGTTGAATCTCCTCCGGTTGCTTTTACAACAGACAGGTGATAATATCTCTCTTATCCATGGAACTGCTTAATGTCTCCATGAAGATCACAGCACCAGCTGGGGGTAAAACGAACCATTTTCATCTCTCCTCCCAGCTGCTGGCCCAATAGTTTGTCCAACAGCAGGGAGGGCAGGAAACCTTTTTCTTCTGGTGGAGGGCTCCAGCATCCTCCCTTAGGACAACCCACTCCCTTCTGTTGCTGCCGCTGTGATTCATGAAATCGTCTCCTTCTTAGTGTAGATCAGGACTGTAGATTGCTGGGCGTGGGACAACCTAGATCTTTCTGTCCCAGTGCCATCATCCTCATGGGGTAGGATTGAGGTTGGATCCACGCCACTTGCCATGAGCAGTCCCCCACAAGCTGGCAACACAGAGGTGTTGCGGACACTCATCATTCAGGTCAGGAACCACAGCCTGCTCCTCAGGGCTTTACCAGGTCATGGCAGGCTGATTACCACCCCTGGGGGAACCGCAGCACGTGCGCGTTCCTGGATGGCAGCCGCGTGAAGGAGATGACTGAATATCTATGCAATATATTTCCTGGGCTTCAAAAACGCAGCTTGGCTAGCCCTTAGAGAGAACAGCAGTGCAGATCACCTAATGGATACAAATAAATGAATGCCTCGTGACAGCTAGCCTTCAAGTGAATTTATTATTGAATTACACTCCAGCTTTTTAAGAACAAGCTGAGCTGACAAGCTCTCACCACTGCTGCAGAAGAAAAAGAAAGACAATGATAAATTACCCTGATGGATAAAGGTAAAGACCTTGTCTCCTCCAAAATACCAGCAATTATATATTATTCATGTTTGGGAGGAAAAAATAATCATTGCCCATATTGAAATGAGTGTTTATGATGATAAAGCAAGTAGCTAAATTAAATTCTGAATGCACAGAATGTCTTTTCACATCATTTTGATGAACAGATAACAAGTACTCTTCTGCTACTTGATCGTTCTTGTATTGATTTTGAAACCACTTACTCTTGCTGTTTGCTTTGTATTTTTAAGCCATTCCTAGTTGTCCATCACCGTAAGGAGCAGCACAAAATGCAATGGTGTCAAGTTGTTGACTTTCAAGTAGGACACCTGATATATTTGTTCTCTCTTAAGGGACGGTATCAGAAAATTCTAAGAATAGGCTAAAGTCCTGATCCACGGAGTCTTCTATGTTAAGTGTTGGTGTAGGATTAAAGTACTTCAGAAAAACATGTGCAGAAATTGGCATTTTTTGTAAAGAATTTTTGAAAAGAAATCAGGTGATTTTTAAGTGGGTGTGTTTTATACCCCTTGTTTTTTGGGACAGGTTGTACGTATCTACTTGCTGCCAGCAGTGTTAACCCATCCCAATTACATGTGCAGCTAGAAATAACCAGCTGAGTTATAAAGACACACCAGCGAGCAGCATCTGGTATCAGCTGCAAGAGTAGTCTCTTATTGCCCTCAGGTCAGTAGTCTAAGTACAAAAAGTAGTTTGTTTTCATGATTTAAAATTCTGCTCAGAATTAAGTTTGCACATCTCCTGTAAACACGTCACTCCACCTCCCTGTGTCCCCGCTGTGTGCCAGCCTGTACAACGTACCTTACAGATCCAGCTGGGGAAGGCTACAGAAGCCCTGTTAGATGAGGATAGACAGGAATGCTATAAAAGCATGTGTGCACTATTTTACTACAAATAAATAAATGGATGGTTTTTATTGTCAGAGTTAAACTGCATCGATCCCAAACCCCATCAAAACTGAAATTGTGAGTATCGATCATGGCCAAAGAACAACTAAGAGAATAAGGGTGGATCAAAATGTCTTTCAAAACATTTTGGTAGTCCATCTGGCTCAATTCTGAGTGATTTGAAGAATATTACAATATTATATTAGTATCCTTGAAGGAAGATGTTCAAAGTGCCTTCTCTTTTCCTTTCACCCATTTCTTCCCACACATGGAGGGCTGCGGGTTCACCCCAGCAGATCTTCCTGAGGTTCCTTCACAGGGAAACCAAAGTGCTCTCTCTTTTCTGTACTTTTCCCTCAAGAAAAGTGTGACTTTGATACAGTGAAGTAAGAAAAGCTTCTTTTCTAGCTAAAGACAAAGTTAGAAGTCAAAAAACCCAAACTCATCAGGTGTGACTTTCTCCTGATGATTTCTCCTGAGATGGCTCTGGCCCGGCTCCAGCGGGATACGGCTCAGCTGGGCTGGCAGCGAAATGCCGTGGGTCACCCTGGAGATGATGCAGGAGCTCGTGGAGCACAGCAGCTCCATGGGTTAGGACATCTTTGAAAGATAAAGTGTGTTTAAGGCTGTGTCACGCATATTAGATACCACCCAGCATTCCTGAGAGCGAGCCCACAAGGCACAGCACGGTACCTACATGGGTGGGAACGGGGTCGGTTTTTTCCATAGTTTAAACCAAGCTGACACAGCACCTCTTCAAACCCTCTCCTTCCTAGCTTTACTGTCTTCCAAAGGCATCATTCTGCTTTTGTTTCTTTCTGCTTAAACTACTGAGTAACTACAGGACATAGCTTTTGGAATATAGGAGAATAATGAAGAATTTTCAAAGACTTAGTGTTTTTTATTTTGGTAATTATTCCTTTTAAGCACAGGAAAGCATACTTTTAAAACTTACCTTTTTAGTGTACAGAGCACATATATATATATATGCGCCTTTTCAATGTTTGCCTTTTTCTTTTGATTTGAAATTACATAGCATGGCATTATTTCCGCATAAAGTGATTAATAAAGTAATGCAATATGTGCAGCTGACTTCTACTTTATAGAATTTGTACCCACAGGACTCTGTGAAAGCAAAGTTCCTATCCATTTTTACATTTCTTTCCATAACAGAGGTAGTGTAATTATAATGTAATTATACTGCCCTTTCACAGCGGCAGCAGATGGATGTCCTGTGTACAGTCATTAGAGAAACTGGGGTGAAGTTCTTAACAAATATTTTTAAAAAATTGGGTATTTATTACCAAGCACAAACTCATGAGTAGGATCTTCCTCGTGTGATTTGGGCATGCTTCCAGGATCAGGCAAGGCAGCCGACATAAATGTTGCGCCGTCCTGTACCTGGGATTAAAAGGTCTCAGGTGATACCTGTGTACCTTGGAGCTCTTGGGGTGTGCAGGCAGCAAACCTCAAGCCTTCAAAACTCCCAAGCAGAAAAACAAAGCTCCCGATGAGTTAAGTACCTCCTGGATTACGCATGTGCTGACGTGCACATTTGGTTTTAGGAGTCTAAACTACGGTATAGATGCTGGTGTATTCTCTTGGATCTGGCACATAGATATTTGATTAATATTTATTCAATACTCAAGGCACATTCCTCTGGAAAAAGAGCAGTCCACGTGCCCATTGCCTTACATTACTCGCTGATGGACGTGGCTGGTGTGATAGCTAGGAGCTGAGTCAGTAGCTCCATTCGATATAATAACACCGCTAGAACCTGCGTATCCTGGTCAATGGAGAGATTTGATTCTTCCATTGCTGCATAAGGCTTCTTCAAATTCACTGCCCGCTCACCGTTGTAATGATCCTCGTGTGCGACCCTCGCGGGTTTATTCTGCAAAAAGCTGGAGTTTTCTGCCCCCAGCTCTTTGCTGCCTCACTTCTGCAGAGATTTGCTGACCCCAGACCGGACTGGAGACCTTGAGCACCCGTCGGCCAGCCCAGTGCTAATTCTCCTTTCCCATTTGAACCTGTGGGGGAAACTGGTGTGAGCTGATCCTGTTGGCTTTGCACTGATGGGGTAAAGTTCTGCCATGCCACATCAGCTTTGGGGCAGTCGCCTCTAGCTGTTGGATGCTAACAACTGAGTCTAAGTACAGTTTTCAAGCATTTCACCATATCAGAAAGAGTCTGTCCTTTGAATGTGACATTTACTTGCTAAATTGGTTAAAACCTCCTACATAAAGAAGCAGTTTTAAAATCCCAATCATAAAATCCTATATATTTTATTGAACCATTTTTTTTCCTAATTCCTTCGGATCATTTCAAAGCTATCAGACAGCTTATATGTAGTTATAGAACTTTCCCTATAATCATCAAAAGGAGAGCTCATTTGATAATTAACCTGGAAATAATGTATTTTTCCTTCTGTCCTGCTCAATTTTGCTTTCATGGTGCCTCAAATTCAAGGTAAGGAATTGCTTTTATTTTGGGTCTTCTGCAGAGCTGAATATGTGGCCACAGCTTATAAAATAAATACCAGATGTAAAATACTGTAATAATGCAGAACTGGTAAGTTCTGCAGGCATTTTTTTTGTGAAGACTTGACATGAATACATTCGTCATCTCTGAAAGTTATTGCACCATAAAATCTTTACATCTCATAGAAATAATGGTTATAGGATCACTTCTGAAAAATTATGAAATGAGTGTAATTCAGTATTAGGTGGAAAAATTATCTTGCACCTTATGAGCTACTGAATGCTTCACTTGGATTTTACAGACCTAAAAAAATAGGAGTGTGATTCTGTTTCTTTGAGATCTCATGCAAAGCAAGAGAGTCTGTCTTTGGTTGTACTGGAGTAAAGGAGAGAATCATCAACTTTTAAAGCATTACTTAGTCAACCACATTGTGAAGAAAAGGATTCTTCACTGAAACTTTGCAGTACAGCACAGCTTTATTATGCATTGCATTTCCTGTAAAACTCTGTTCTAAAGTACTTTCACTGAAATATAATATTCAGAGACCAGCATCAGTATCTTTTCCTCTTTATTTCCTATTTGCTGAGCAGCCTTCCTGTATCCCTTATCCTCCCACCTTCCCATTATAGCACAACTGAGAAATCTGGGACGCAAAAATAGTGAGTCAATGAGGCACAGAGACCCAAGGTGTTTTGAATGGCAGAAGTGGCCAGATTTCTTGGCAGATCAGAGAGGAAGATTGTGCTTTCATAAAGAGAAAAAGGACACACATCGAGCAGGTGAATAAGGTTCAAGTCTTGGGAGAAGTTCTCCAAGCAATAAGGGCCTGAGTCTTTCAGGAATGGAGCCAACAGGGAATTGTGTTGCGACCAATCGCAGAATCACAGAATCATTAATGTTGGAAAAGACCTCAAAGATCATCAAGTCCAGCCATCAACCCAACACCACCAAGCCCACTAAACCATGTCCTGAAGGGTCATATCTACATGTTTTTTGAACACTTCCAGAGATGGTGACTCCACCACCTCCCTGGGCAGCCTGTTCCAATGCTTGACCACTCTCTCAGTGAAGAAGTTTTTCCTAATATCCAATCTAAACCTCCCCTGGCACAACTTGAGGCCATTTCCTCTCGTCCTATCATTGGTTACTTGGGAGAAGAGACCAACACCCACCTCACCACAACCCCCTTTCAGGCAGTTGTAGAGAGCGGTGAGGTCTCTCCTCAGCCTCCTCTTCTCCAGACTGAACAGTCCCCTCAGTTGCTCTGTGTAAGACTTGTGCTTATGATCATGGGTTCCAATGATCATGGGTTTCCTAGAAGTGGTATGTAGTCCTCAAATGATGCTACATTTTGTTACTAAACTCTCATGCAATAAAGATGCCATCTTTTTCTTCTGGAGGATCTACAACTAGCAGTCACTAATATTGCTGACAAAGATGATGTCGAAGGAGGTTTTTGAGAACTATCTGTTTGTAATTCTTCACGGGGCAGAATGGATGCAGATGCACGCAGAGCTTGAGGAACTGAACAACAGCTGGTCACAAAACCAATCCCGCTTGTGAAAACGACAAACATCAGATGAAGAAGACCTACTGTTTTGATACTGTGAGGTTAGACTCTAAAGAGAGAACAAGAACAAAAATCTGCATCTAGAGGTATTATTGTAAGTCTTGATTAATAAGCGCTTTCCTCTGTACTTCAAATACCAACGTCAGTAGCCACATTTGTAAAAGTGTTGCTTTTTCCCCTGTCTTTAAGACAATTTAGGCAATGGGTTTTCACGGACACATTTCATTCAGTTGGCTTTACTGTGTGTTTTGTAGAATACCTAAAAGACTGTAGAAGGTTTCTTGCAAAAGGTTAACAGTTAAGGACCATAGGCACATAAAGAATCGTCAGCATCTCCCGAGCCTTCAGTGATGGGGCCGTATAAATAGCTTCACTGAGGAGGATAAACAAACACAGCAGATACTGTTTTGTGCTGCAAACAACTTAGAATTGACTTTCTTTTATTGAGCCTGGTCAGAGCTCTCATAAACTTTGCTCTTCATCCTCCACTCTTTTTCTCCTGGCTCTCCCACTCTATCAGCTGCTCAGAAAGTTGAGCAGCAGGATCTGTTGCCAACCGTGCCTGTCAGTGCTGCTTTAGCAAGTCCCTGTCTGGGACTTGGTCGAATGTCAGCGTGTTTAGTCCTTTGTCAGATTGACACTGGCATTCTGGTGCTCCCCTTACTGGTGAGCTTCTCTGCTCAGCCTAATTAATGATTTGTGTCCCAGCTGCACAACATGTGCCAAACCCTTTCAGAAACTCACTTGTGCTCTCCGTGAAGGTGTGGGGGTCTTTCTGGATGACTAGTCTTTAATTTCCACTTTTTTCATGTAAGTGTGCCTTTCTTGTGTAACAGGGAACCCTTCAGCTGGATCCTTTCCGTTCTTTTTCCTAACCTTAATTCCTTAATTCAGATCAGTAGGTGGGTTTCCAATTTAAGCTTTCCCTACAGCTGAACTGAACTGAAGAAGCCAGACAGGGACTGACTGAGTTCAAGGAAAGACTATCAGGAGGGTTTTTTTCTGCACAATTAAGAGGCAAGTGGGCACAGTTTTTTTTACAGACAGCTTTTGACAGAAATACTGCCACGAGCAATGAACTTGAAGGTCTGTATGTTCTGCTGTTTCCTCTTCTTCTTTTGTCCTTCATCTGTCAGCTCAGGCATTTTCTCTGTGCCCATGTGTTTGATCACAATGCCCTCAGCTTTTACCTGGCATTCTACCAATTTTCCTATCTATCCTAGCAGTAGGCTGCCCTGAGGTTGTGCAATGTGGGACAGGTGCATTCACCCCAAAATGGACAAGGTACATTTTGCTGCATCCTGTGTTATTATCAGGCAAAAAGGTCACAGCAGCTAAAGCCATGAGGTTGTGTTTGTAACAAATGACTGTATTTATAGGCACTTACCAGCAAGGTGTCTGAGCAGCCACAGATGAAGTGCCACGAGAATGTAAAAATCCCTATGCAAGGGATTAGCAGATAACTACAGTTATCCTTCTAATGTCTCCGTCAGGATGGGATGTGCCTCGATTGTTATTTTGCAAGTGGAGTACAAAGACGTGTACAGACTAGCTGACATGACCAGTGTCACACAGAAAGTCTGTAGCAGAGGAAGAAATAGAACTGAGATTACCTAATTTCATTAATAATGCCCTCACCCACAAGCAATAACTTTCTAGATTTTCACTCTACGGTGCTCTGTTGAAGTTTCATCCAGAGAAGAAGAATAAATCATATATATATATGTATGCATGTATATATATATAAAAAAAAATAAAATATGGAAGTGGTAAATAAGTAAGAGATGAAAAGATTTATAGTGGCAAATTAAAATTTTTATTATGAACAACTTGGCTGAGGATGCCTAGGCAGTCATGATAACCATCTCCACACATCTGAAACCTTTGAGGAGAAGGCATAATGAGTTACATAGGGAATACTTTGGGCAGCTGCAGAAATTCATTGGGGTGAGGTGTTCCACGGCACCTATCCTCAGGCAAGGAGAGAATATACATTTTCTTGCAGCAAAAGAGAGTTTAGGATGCATGGAATTTTCTTTTCCCAGTGAAAAATGTTTAGCAGAAGCAGTTTTTTTGTCTATTTCCCAGTGCCAAGCACAATGTCAGCAGAAAACATCTATGAATAAGTAGTACTGGAAGAATCAATGTCTAAGTTATGTGACATTGGATCAGAGTCAATATTAAAGACAAATCTTTAATGTGCTCTCATAACATGAAATGGCTTTTGGGGAATTTACTTTTCTGGCTTTACTTCTAAAACTGTTTTTGTCTGCTTGGATTTTGTTGACAGCCTGTCAAACTTTCTTTGTATCTGAGCGATGGGAAAGTAAAGGCATCGGTGCACCCCTCTCTGTTTTGCCACTGGTCTTACCAGGAAGACTTAATTTAATTTTCTAGGGAGTAAAGAATGACTTCGCAAAGCGATGGTATCAAATTGTCTGATACGCCATCTGGCATTCTAGATAGCATTTCGACAATGATTTGGTGTTTCAGGGAAGCTTTTATGGACAAATTAAAAAAAAAAAAAAAGGAAAAGTCTAATTAAAGAAGAAGAAAAAAGCAGACTGCTGTTCATTGTAAAACAAGAATCCGTACAGCCTGATGTAAAAGTAATGAAAGAAAGAAACAAACAAACAAGCCAGAAAACAGAGGCAGTAGGTGGAATCTGTTAATAATTCAGTGGGAAGATGAGGCTCCAGCTACAAGAAATTCAATTTTGTTCAACTGCAGAAAACACTCTGAACTGGCAGGCCTAGACGGATGGAATAAATCTCTTCTATTAACACGAGAGATAATTTTATGTAAATATATTGGGAGGCCTTCTAGCAGAGCTGACCGTCTTAGCAGTAACCGCTTAACTTGTTTCTAGGGTAATTGCATTTAGACCAAGGTCTCCTGAAGGAAATGGCTGACTAAATTAGCATTAGCCGGGTTCCTGGGGGGCTCCCTGCGTTGTGGGTACTCGATCTTGCCTCCAGAAAGGACATGTTGACACTAGAGGAGCCAGCTGCTTCCAACGCACTGTATTAACTGTTTTTCCAAAGTGAGGTAAATTTTGTCACCCAGGGAAGGAGAAGATTTGAGATTCTGATCATACAGAGGCTGAGCTTTGGTTTTCCACCAGTTTTTATCCCTCCTGCTTTTAACTGAACTCAGATTTGTGCTCCAGCTTCTTTTTATCGCTGTGGCTTAGGAAAGATGTCCTCTTTGTGGGAACATCTTTCCTCATGGCATGTAAATAAAGCTGCTGTTATAGTCCTCGGGAGGATGGGGGATGCAGCTGGGCTTGCTGACGAGCCGCTTCTTTGAGGAGAGATGCCAGCACCGTCCGAGCCAGTGAACACGTAGATGCACTAACGGAGTTGGAGCACAGTCCTGCAACTTCCCAGGACGGGAACCAAGCCTCTCCCTGAAAGGTGGGAGTTCAAATGCGTTTGTTACAGCTGCCGGGATGAGAGGAAGCTCTTTGTTTGTCCGTGTTGTGCTGGTGCATGTTATTGAAGAAATAGTTGTCAGTGATACGTAATGGACCAGATGCTCGCTGATGTAAAACGCATCCCCCCATTAACATGAGCTGAGGATCGAGGCCAATGTGCTTGCAAGGTTACTTAGAAGTTCGCAACTGCTTGGACATGTGTTTTGTGCAGGACAGCAGGAGAGACACCTGCAACATGTATTTTTTCCTTTGCTTGCTTTTAACTCTTGGCAGAAAGGAACAGCAGATGGAAGTGTTCTTTGTGGGTTAACAAGAATGTATGATCTTGTCTCTCAAGTATGTAAAAATATTTGTCGTCCCAGTGTTGGCTTGAATATCTCATCAGTAACTCAGAATGCCAAGGTCCTCATGCTCAGGTCTTAGTCTTCAAGCTACAGCCTGTAGTCATTCCTTGCCTTTCACAAAATGTGCAGCCATTTGATGGGAAACTGAGAGAAGACAGTTTCAAACCCTTCCTCAGGTCCCTCTAAAGGATGGAAAAGGAGATGAGGTAGGGTGGAGGGGATCATGGAAAAATCTGGGAGGAGGAGGAGGCCGAGCTTCTGCTCCTAGCTCAGCCATGTGATTAGGTATCCTCACTTCGTGCAAAAATGGCACTACAGCTGGTGACCCGTTGACTTCAGCGGGGCTATTCCAAGCATTGACATTTTTCCATGCATATTCCGTAGCATCATGATCCTTTGAGTTATGCCTTGCCTGCCTGTTAGGGAGTGAGGCACATATTGCTGTATTGGAATATTATTTTGAATTTGTTGTATATGAGAAGCTGCATTAGAGCCTTAAACAGCAGAAGCAATAGAAGTATTAAGAATATTATCAGCTCCAAGCTGGGTCCGAGCCTTTTCCTACATGATTCCTAACAAGTCAGTGATGATATATCGGGAAAAACTCAGTCACAGAAAAGTCAGTTCCATTATCTCATTTTCCTGTGGCCTGTTCCAAAATTGTGTATGAATCCGGTCACATTTTCGATTGCTGACACATTGTGGTAAGGCTTTGAGAATTTTTGTTAATATTGGAGCTCTCCATTTAGATCAGTAGGAGTTTTGTTTAAGACTCCCTGACAAATGCTCTTTTTTCTCTAATGTGGAATATACAAATAGTGAAGCCCTTATTAAATAGAAATTATACTGTATCTCCTCACATTATACAATATCAGATTTTTAGGTAAGAAAATAACGTGATCTTTCCCTGGTCATCTGTGTTTAAGAAATCATCTTTACAGAACATTGCAGATATCATCCTTTGCCTCAGCGAACCTGTAAAGCAACATTTCTCCATTCAAGTGGGTAGACAGCAAGTGCAGCTGGGATGATTTACTCCATCTAGAGATCCGGTCCTGCACCTGGAGAAACACTGGCTCTCAATCTCTGCTCTCCAGCAGGACAGCAGTTAGGGAAATCACTCACTGGGTCACGTTAGCGCGCTGACACCACAATTTGCTGTTGCTGCTTGGAAAAATAGTTACCTTCAGCCAAAAATTGGGTTCAGACACTCTCACAGATAGGTGATGCTTTGTCTTTATAGGAAGCTCCTAAGGTAGCAATGTAGTAATGACTTAGAGGACTGGAAACAGACTTTGGAATAAGAACCTAGAAAATCTATCTTTGGCTTTACTGCAGATTTTCTGACTGACCTTGGACAACTGAAAATCACTCTGTGCTTTATTTCCGCTCTCTGTAGAACACCTATCTTGCAGTATTAATCAATGTTTGTAAAGATCCTTGAAATCCTTAGATAAAAGAGCACATTACAGAACAGAGAGTAACTGGAATAGTTGTAGCCTATAAAATAGTGCAATCTACCAAACTTGGAAAGAAAAAGACGGGAGGAAAAAGCCCATCCTTTAGCGTGCTCAATGCCTCAAGCAGTTTGCAGGGAAGCGATCGGAACCTAGCAAATTATCTGTCATGGTTTTCCGAAGTGTGGAAGAAATGAGCCGTCAAGCCTTGGTCAGGGTGCTTCTCTGGCTTTTGTGCCATAAATATGTCCATGCAGTGCTTTGCAGGTTTCTATTGTCTTTGATTTTAACATGTGCTTTGCCTTTAATTAGGGCAATATTGCCAAGACGCTGTGAAACTTAGTTGGTTGTAGCAAATTCCAGTGTGATGTTGTGACTCCTACAGAAGTCCATAGTTGATGAAGTATATGCTGCAGCAGCTGCTTTTCAAGAGTAGGATAAAGGTAAATCTCATTTTAGGTATTGAATGTTCTTACACAGCTCCTGAGAAAGTCTTCGAGAGGAGGATCCTACCATCAAGACACATGGCATGACCCCCATCTTTCCAGGACATAAGAGCCTGGGCTTTCTAATCCATAGGAATTCCCAACCACAGAGTTAAAGGAAAAACCTGAATTTGTCAAAAGACTTACTATTTCTTATCATTTTTCTCCTTCTTGCAGACACGCATGTGTGATTCGAGGCCAGGTGATGACGGCAGATGGGACCCCTCTAGTTGGAGTGAACATCAGCTTTGTCAACAATCCTCTCTTTGGATACACGATCAGCAGACAAGACGGCAGGTGGGATATCTTTATAAGATTTACAGTGTTCAAGCAGCAGTTACAGCATTATTACCATCAACACGAAAGAGAAACTCCTTCCGAGAGCATGTTTACTGCTGATGCATTATTGTTAGTTGTTATGGGGGGGACATCTGGCTGGTGCCTGGTCACCAGTGATGTTCCTCAGGGTTCAATTCTAGGGCCAGTGATGTTCGACATGTTTATCAACGATCTGGATGCAGGAGTTGAACGCACCATTAGCAAGTTTGCTTATGATACCGAACTGGGAGGTGCTGTTGACTGTCTTGAGGAGCAAGAGGCCTTGCAGAGGGATCTAGATAGATTGGAGCATTGGACTATGATTAATGGGATGAAATTTAACAAGTCCAAATGCTGGATTCTGCACCTAGACAGCGTAACACCAGGCACAAGTATAAATTGAGAGAGGAGTGGCTGGAGAGCAGCCCTGCAGGAAGGGACCTGGGGGTGCTGGTCGGCAGCAGGCTCAGCAGGAGCCAGCAGCGTGCCCGGGCAGCCAAGAGGGCAAACCACGTCCTGGGTGCGTCCAACACAGCATGACCGGCTGGTCAAGAGAGACGATTATCCCACTGTACCCAGCGTTGCTGCGGCCTCACCTGGAGTGCTGTGGGCAGTTCTGGGCCCCACAGTTTAGGAAGGATGTGAAGGTCCTTGAATGCATCCAGAGGAGGGCAACAAAGCTGGTGAAAGGGCTGGAAGGAATGTCCTATGAAGACCACTAAGGACTCTAGACTTGTCTAGTTTGGAGAAAAGGAGGCTGAGGGGCAACCTCATTGCTGCCTACAGGTTCCTGAGGAGGGAGAGTGAGAGGGAGGTGCTGAGATCTTCTCCCTGGGATCCAGTGACAGGACACAGGGGAATGGTTCAAAGCCACATCAGGGCAGTTTAGACTGGACATCAGGGAGCATTTCTTTACCAAGAAGGTGGTCAAGCAGTGGACCAGGCTTCCTAGAGAGGTGGTCGATGCCCCCAGCCTGTCAGTGTTTAAGAGTAATTTGGACAATGCCATTAATAACATGCTTTACCTTGGTCAGCCCTGAAGTGGTCAGGCAGTTGGACTAGAGGATCAGTGTAGGTCTCTTCCAACTGAAATAGTCTATTCTATTCTATTCTATTCTATTCTATTCTTATTTTTATTATTTATTATTATTAACTTTGTGATATCACCTAGAATCTTTAGCCAACAATTGGGCAATACAGTGCCCATGCACGTAAAGAAAAGATGTCTCCTGCTCCCAACAGCTCTACTCTTGCTAATTCATATTGAAGTGATTAGGACGCAGTTATTAAGATTATGGTTGTGTTAGAAGCAAATGCTTAAAATCTGAGCAACCATGCTCAACCAAAACAAAAGCATTGCAAATTGGGAAAGCCTTTCATCGTATCTTTTGTCTGTCAGTGCTAGTTGGCTCCCTTTCTTTTTAGAACAAAAATGAAACGTAAGGGGTTCCAGCTGCGCATGCTCCATGTATTGACTACTAACCACTAGCACTTGGGAGAGGATTTATAGATTTTAGCACCTCTCCAGTCCATGACTTTCATTAAAGGTTTGACTTGGCCAGAGAAGCTGATAGAATTATAACGAAAGAGAGGAACATGTGCTAGTAACATGTGCTTTGCGCTGCCTTGACCATGCTCAGGGGAATTTGCACCTATTGCAACACTGATGGTGACTAGGAGGCTTTCTGAGTGATGCTCCACCTCTTGGACGACATGGCGATAAAATCTGGTTGATAAAGAGGCATTCCAGGAAAACCAGTGGTCTCCTTTGGAAAAGGATGACTCTGGAACTGGTGCCTTTGTATCGCCTGTAGCTTGGGCATTACTGCAAAAAGGAGAGTGTCTTGCACATTTGTGCTATGAGTAGCTCTGTCAACCTTACTGAACCTACTTGGTGTGAAAGTGAGATCCACACTGCACTCACAAGGTCAGATTGCTGTGTCTAGACCAGCACAAAATCTGTGTCTATTAGAACAGATAAATATGCCTGCAAAATTCCTGCAAAATAATGCCTGCCATAACCTTTCTTTCATCTGTTTCCTTGTCCTATATACAATACCCAACTACTATGTGTAACCTTTCATTTAGATGGCAAGTACTGTGAGGAAGGGACCGTCTCTTTGCTTTGCAATTGCACTGTTCCTAGCACAGAGAGGCTTTATCTTAAACTTCACCTCTAGGCAGCAAACATACCAGTAAGCTAAACAGAGAGAGAGCACGGAGGTGCGCGCTGCCATCTGAGCTCCAGACCTTTAGAATATTTGAGTAACTGTTTCTTTCCAGTTCCTGGGTGTTGAAATGCAAATCCCCCCTGCTATGAACCTGCTTCTACTGGCAGTTCAAGCCAGGGCTGTTCCTTCCACATGATGTCCTTCCCAGCCTCCAGCTGAGCAGGGGACCTGGGGCAGAAACCAACGCAGCAGGAGCATCAGTGTGCTCCACCAATCTTCCGTGGACTGCTGGCTCCTCGGGGCTGCTGCCAGCCTCCAGAAGTTCAATTGGTCTCAAGGAGCCCCATGCTGCAGTTTGCTGGCTCAGACCCCAGCAGATACTCAGCTCCAAATGATAAAAATGACAGAGATCAGCTGTCTTGGACGAGGGAATCTGTCACCGACTGGGATTCGTCCCGAAGCTGGGGGTTCTGGCAGCAGCTGCTGGCGCTCAGTCTACCCCCAGAGTGCGTGGTGTCGGCTCTTCTGACTTCACTTTCTCTACCTTCCCCGCAAATCCATCTGCTTCTGCAGCCTGCTTCTGCAGAAACCTTGTGCAGGTCTGCTGCACGACTGACAATCACTAAGTTGTCCAGTTGCAGTGCTGAGTCTCTTGAATCAGAAAAGTACCTTCCAAAATTCATAAAAATACCTGCCAAAATTGTCTGAGGCATACACGTGGATAGTTTCTCAAATGAATGGGCACGGCAGTGCATCTGTGTAATCTGGAGGTAATAAATGGACAAGTGAAAGCCCTTCTCATAAAGAACACCAAAATCCAGCGATTTCCTCAGTGGTGAGATCTTCTAAAAATTACCTTGAAGTCTTTAAGAGCATTCAAACTAAATGTGTCAGGGCATGAAATGATGTCAGACATCTCTTATTTCTAATCCTAGTCTCGCTGCTGATTTCGTGAGATGTACCTCTCAGCCCTCCTAGACCAGCCAACCAGTCTGTGAAAGGGAGATAACATTTTCTTCCCTTCCTTATTGATTGTTATAGCATTTATTAAACACTATGTGTAAAGCGTTTTCAAAAGCACATAAAGAATTTTTGCTCTTACAATTTCCATTCTGTATTTTGATGGTTTTCAGTAATTGTCTGAATAGAGCACGACTCTCTTCTCATCAGCTTTTCCACGGTGCAGTTTTCATGTCGCTGAGTTACTATGTTTTAAAAAATTGATGCTTTTAAGCAACTACAGTAGCAGAGCACATGGATTCCCAGTCCATGGCAGTGCACAGGCATCGGGGGTCATCTGGACCATCTTCGGTGTCACTCTGCTTCGGAGGAGAAATGGGAACACGCATGCAAGCAGTTACCTCGTTCCAGGGGTTAATGAGACAACTGCATAAAACTCATTGGCTTTATTATTTGGCATATTCACCATAGGAATGTCTATTCTTGAAAACGTGCACTGAGTTGCCTTAAACTGATTTAGCAAATCAGTTTACTCATAGCAGGGCAATACCGTGCTTTTAAAGTAAGGGACTTTAGACAGAATTGCATCGGTTTAGCTAGATTGGTTCCTAAGCTGATTTTGCTGCTTTAGGTGTTGGGTTTTTTTTTTTATTATTATTTTTGGAATGACCAAGTTTTAAAATGAGTATCATAAATAAAATTTCAGTTTTAGAATTACGGCAAACTGAATTTTTCACCTCTGTTCACTGTATTCCAGCGAATCCCAATTCCTATTACAGTACTCACATACAGCCCCTAATAGTGAAATCCTGGTCCTATTTAAGTCACATCACTTAGTCTGAGCAAAACTTTGGTAACTTCAAGGCTTTCATGTGTTTTTAGCCTAATTATTGGAACACAGAGTTTTTTCAGATAACAAAGCATGAAGATAAAATGGCAGATCCCAAACCACTCGTATGCATTTTTCTGTAAAGCGAAGTTAATTAATAGATGGATCAAAGTATTGGTACTGGATTATAAACCACTTTTTAAAAAAAAAAGCTTTAAATTTGATTAAACTGGTAGTTTATAAAGGCTGCAAGTCTTTGGTATCCCGTTGTTGTAAGCACAGTGTTAATAAAAGAGCAGGAAAGTCTCCAGATCTTTTCAGTATCGTGTACCTGCCATCACATTCACCAGCTTTGTCCTGGCTGTCTCAGAAAGACCAAACACATGGATTTCCAGAACAAAGAGATGAGAACGGGTTACGCTTTTATATGTTTTTTGTTTAAGCCTGCTTTATGGATAAACAGGGAATTTCATCCTTTGCCCTGTCTCTCCAGAGTCTTTTAAGAAAAACAGAACAATGTGACTGTACAAGAAGTCTGATTTTTTCAGAGTGATAAAAAGGACATCAGAGATCATCAGCAAAACCAGAAATAAAATTATCTCATCTCATTCCTTCAATCCCAAGCTGGTTTTGCTCTTGGTAGCTTTAGTTTCACTAAGGGAAGCTGGGAAGAAGGTGTTTTCAGTTTGGTATTTTTCTGTTTGGTTTTGGGTTTAGCTTTTGTTCGGCTCATCAAGGTAACTTCAAAGCTGCACCCTGTGACTCTGGAAAAAAAAGAGTCATGAGCAACAGTGCCTGGTAAAAAATACTGCCTGGCTGTGTGTTGGCAGCTGCTGGAGCCTGCCGTGGAGCTGCTGCTTTCCCTTCTGCAGCCCGTGCTGCGGATGCAGGAGCGGCAAAGCCGTTTCCCCCAGCAGGTTACCGTCCCTGCCCCGGGCTCAATGAAGCCAAGAGCTGCTCACCAAGGAGTGAAACAGAGGTGGAATTTCCAAAATGAAATTTCCAAATAAAAACTCATCCCACTTGCCTACAAACTTGCTAGACGTTGTCTGTAATGTTTGTTTCTTTTCTCCCCTTGCCCCGCTCAGTGCCCGGGTTCACGCCGAGCAAGCTTCACCCTCCTAGCCCAAGGGTTTGCCAAATGCTGATGGGCTGTTAAAAACTTTCCCACCCCAGCACAAACGCTACGCAGCCTCGCCGGTGAGGATCGGCACATTACTCGTCAGGCTGTTGCAAGCCAAGTTCCATAGGTCTGGGAAGCTAATGCCCCCACTTGACTGGTAGAATATGTCTTTAGCTTTTTTAAATGCTTTCCACTCCCTCCCTTGGACTCAATGTAATATTCTTTCCTGAATAACTTTCTTTTAGCAATTATATTTACTAAATGGCACCTCAATCTATCATCCACCAAAAAAAAAAGAGATTCTCCTGAATGATTGCTTGCCAAAGATTTTTTTTTAGAAATAGTTCACACCCACTGTTGCTCCTCTAGGATTTTTGCGGCCGATTCTGAAAGCCTCATAATTAATGTAAAAAATAATTTTAAATACTTTTTTCAGCTTCTTTCTTACCTTGTAATCACAAGGTGCATCAAGTCTGGCTGTGGGCTGTCAGAGTGCTTTCAGATCTCCTGCACTGAGAAGTACTTAAGCACATGGCTCTTAAGCTCATGAGCAGCTCTGCTGAAGCCAGCCAGCCTATTCACACGCTAAAATCGGTGTGAAGCCGTCATACACTAGCGCCAAGCAGCCGAAGGCAGAAGCAGGGATGAGAAAACGTCCTTTGCCTGACACACACATTTGGCACCGCAACTGAATAGGTAGTGAGAAAAAAAACAAAGCAGCAAAACGAGAGGTCTTCGAATTGTGGTGAAATCCTTTCCTTGCTCCGTTACGGCCTCGTTTTTGAGTCTACACATAATAGATAAATTCTGTGGTCCTTCAGAAAATCTCCATCTCTGACAAGGGGTGAAGTTTACATACAAAAATAAGAAAAGACTCCAAACCCTATCCCAACATCTTTACCTTAAGAGGAGGAGTATTTGCCTTATCGAGGTAACGTCCTTGCGCGCAGCTGCGGAGGGCGGGCTGTCAGCCCGACGTAACGGTGTGCAACGCCAACGCGGGCAGAAAAGCCACGTGGTTGGAGGTAGCGTAGGGCCAAGTCGCAGACCCCAGGCAGTAAGTGACCTGCCCCGCTCTGAATGATTGAGTCAAAAAAGACTGTGTGCTGAGTGCTGTGGTACAGCGACTGCCTGCGTGGTGGCTGTTTCTTCCCCCTGCCCGGTAGAGCAGGGCCATGACAAGGCTCCGCACGTTCCCTGGGTTGCACTAGGTATTAGTCGGGTTAGCAGTGATGGCAAGACAATATGTATGGTGGTGTGTCAGAGAAACCACTTTCCAAATAGTTTATTTCATCATGTGAGTTGATCCAATCTGTGACTGTGTTTAGATGACAACTACTTCTGAAAAAAAAAAAGAAGAAAATGAGTATGTTCGGTCAACTAACACTAGAAAAGCACTAGCAAAGATAAACATTTGTCTCAAAAAAAGGGATGGGTGTGTTTTTAGTGTGCATGAGGACAGCATGCGAAGAAGCTGAGTTTGTACTCCTGCCTCTGCCACTTGCTCTTACTCAAGGAAAAGCTCTTTGGGCTGTAGATTTTATGCTTGTAAAATGTGGCTGATGATATTTCTTGCAATTATTTTTCTGGGGGTCCTCGCTAGGGAATTGTTACAAACAGACGGAGAGGTTCTTGCACTAACTTTTTATTCCATCTCTTAAAACAGCTTCGATCTCGTTACCATTGGTGGCATCTCCATTATCCTGCACTTTGAGCGGGCTCCCTTCATCACCCAGGAGCACACGCTGTGGCTGCCCTGGGATCGCTTCTTCGTGATGGAAACCATAGTCATGAGGCACGAAGAGAACGAGATCCCAAGCTGTGACCTCAGTAACTTTGCCCGGCCCAACCCTGTGGTCTCCCCATCTCCTCTGACAGCTTTTGCAAGTTCCTGCTCAGAGAAAGGTCCTATCGTTCCTGAAATCCAGGTATGAACTGAGGAGAAAATAATCCAGCTCCTTTCTGTGCTTCTCTTGCCTGATTTGAGCAACATGAACGCAACTATTCTGTGTCTTTCTCTGTTCTCCTGCTTTGCTAAAAAGCGGCGTTCCCCGTCTGGTACACCGTTTTTCGGACGCTGGCCATGAGCGCTCACTCAGAAGCACGCGCTTAGCCAGAAGGTTTCTTTTCCCTTATCCCTGAGAGATGGGGACACAGCACTTGTGCCCGACGGTGAACACCTACCTTGGCTCTGCTTTGCTTTCACCTCTCACTCGCAGGAGGTGGGCTGGGACCCCCGTGTGACCCACAACAAACCTTCGGGCAGCCCTTCGGCGTTCAGTACTCCCAGCACGAGGCTGGTGGACCGTTTACGCTCTAATGCCTTTCTTCTGTTCGGGTGCAAATTTCACCCACCAGGCATTAGGGACCTCAGCGGTGGAGAGCTGAGTATGAACTTTCTCGGGGGTTGAAGGCATACCCCTCACATCCCGAAGCTGCTGAGGTGTGCAGTCGGCCAGCAGATGGCTGGCAAATGGCCAGCCTGCAAAGCGCCTGGGGTTTACTGCACTCCGTGACGTTTGGGATAGATGAGCAAAGCGAGACGGTTACTTTTAATTTCTCGTCTCCGTTTTCCATTTTTTAAGGAAGTGCGAGTCAGATAAAGTGGTTTAACAACCTACTGTGGATTCAAAGTATTTTGCCAAATATAAAGTTGAGTTTTAAACTGAATAGTCCAAACAATTAAATTATCCATTTTCCTTAAAAATACTCACTGTGTTGAAATACATGGAGGTAGCAGCATTCAAGCTTTCCTTTCTTGGGCATTATTCCCTGGGTTTTGGGTGCCAGCAACTGGCATGTCCTGGGTATTGCTTTTAGTGACAAATAATAGTCAGCCAAGGTAAAAATAATAAGTGTAGCGACAAATTGCATGCTTCCTGCTTGACTCCGTTGGGGTTGTGCTGGCTTTAACGAAGAAAGCAGTCACTTCATATCTTCTAATTTTAATACAGCAGGTACTGAACCAAGCAACAAATAAAGCTAGTGGTCTCCTTACCTTTCCCTCTGGACCAAATCCTGTGATCCTTTCTCACACTAATTTCCAATTCCAGTCACTGGGTTTGTCCCACTGTACTCACTAATTAAATCCCATATCTTGTAAAGTCCATCAGACTGCAAATTCTTGGTTTAGTTTTCACATCACTTTCTACCTAAACCAACAAGCACCATGACAGGTAATGTTCAGTGCTGCCTGGGAAAGATGCACATATCTGATACAGTGCAACTATAATCATAACCTCACTCATTATTTGGCAGGATACTTGTTAATTATGCTAATTATATCCATTGAACTAAAACATTCTAAAACGCCTCTTCAGTAAGAGTGCGTCCATGTCTATCAACTGTGAAAGCAGCAGTAGATCATAAGCAATGGTTTGATGCAGTTTCTTGACTACACATTGTAGAATCACAGAATGGTTTGGGTTGGAAGGGACCTTTCAAGGCCATCTAGTCCAACCCCCTGCCATGAGCAGGGACATCTTCAACTAGAAGATTGCTCAGAGCCCCATCCAACCTGACCTGGAATGTTCCCAGGGATGGGGCATTTACTACCTTCCTGGGCAACCTGGGCCAGGGGTTCACCACCCTCAGCGTAGATGTTTAGTGCCATTGGGAATGACCTGCAGATACCCTGCTTGGCCCCCAACTGCCAATCCAGAATGATCCCCCATCAGTGTCCTGCATTATATCCGCCAGCCCCTTGTGAATGTCACAGTTAACTTGGCCATCCCAAATCGCACTAGACACTTGTAATTATGGAATCTAATTAAGATCTAAGTGGGATTAATTTTGATATTATGGCACCTAAATAAGATGTTCACGCGCAGCTGTCTGGATGTGTGCTAGAAGTCTGAGCTCCCATTAAAGCTGACAGAAATCTAATCAATATTGTCAGCGGAGCCTACAAATCAATTCATCTGACCATCTTGAAGGTACCTGGTTCCCACTGACGGTATCTGTTAGGTCCCCACTAACTATAACTGATGCTTACATGCTTACCTCACATGCACACACTTATATGTCAACACCTGGATTTAGATGCCTTAAATTGGAATTGAGTCCCACTCAAGTTTACATGGCAAGAACAACCTTCTAAAGAGCCTGTCTCTGCCCGCTGGCCATGAAGAGACATAGAAGAGTAGTTCAGAGGAGACTCGTAACTTTTAGGTCCCTAAGTTCACATAAGATGAATCCCATACGTGATGAGTAGTACTTTCTCCACGTGCAAAATGTTTGAGCTAAAACCTGTAAAATTGTATTCCTCTTCAAATAGTGACAGCTGAAGGTTAACAGAGTTTGTTGTGCAGGAGTATGCAAAGAGAATCTGATTTTATGGCAAAGTCCTGACTGTACTTCAGTTCATAAATGAACCCCTTTTCATTCCTATACTGGATATACATACAATAAGAAATAACCTAGCTGTCGGTTCCTGCAGCTGCATTTTATAATACGGAGTTTTCAGTAGAGAAGTGTTGAATATAAAAGGTGTGAGCACATAGCTGGGAGGAGGTGACATGTGGATGCCATGGCTGGGAAAGAGATTTTGACAGGTGGGAAGATAGGAACCTCACAAGCTCTAACAAATGCAGTGTCCTATACCTGGATGCCTTCAAGAGACGAAATAATACATTTTAAGTGTTTGATTCAGGTGCCTAAAGGCAGATTTGTTGCCATTTAAGTTGTCCTGAATTGTCCCTTCAGGCCTCCAGCTGTAGCTTCAGAAAGGTGGAGATCTCAAGAAGGTCCATGTCAGAACTGTCATTCCCTTGCAGAGCTTTTGGATGCCACAGAACATCTGAAAAGCACTAGATGCCTATGTTAAGGCCCCTGAATCAGGCCCTAAATGCCTTCCTTTCTCAAAATTCCTTCTGAGTATCATATTAAAAAAACCCAAAAGATTGTTCCTTGCTTTATCTGCTGGCAGAGTGACGAGTAACTGTAAGAGAAACGTGTAGCTGAGCACACAGAAACAAGGTTTTCTACATTGTCTCATGCAAAGAGTGGAAGAATTGCTGCTAAACAAGCATAGATCAACACCCAGGAGTGAAGGGAACACAGAATCACAGAATCACAGAATCATTAAGGTTGGAAAAGACCTTTAAGATCATCAAGTCCAACCATCAACCCAACACCACCAAGCCCACTAAACCATGTCCTGAAGTGCCATGTCTGCACGTTTTTTGAACACTTCCAGTGATGGTGACTCCACCACCTCCCTGGGCAGCCTGTTCCAAAGCTTTTTAAAGCTTGTTTTTCCTTCATCTCTGGATTATACTCCCCCCACCAATGCCCTGCTTTGTTGCTAGTTCATCACTGCTTACAAACTACAAACGCATTTCGGATAATCCCAGTTACCGTTTGAACCCACTTTTCAAGCAGGCGCCTTTGAACACAGCCCCTCGTGCCGCTCTGCGCCGTGGCACCGCTGGACTGACCCTTCCTCTGCAGTGGTAGGCAGCAGAGACAGATCATGACGGAGAGAAATAATTATTTCTGACAGGGATTTGAACCAGACATTGCAAATAGTACCTCCACGACTATTATTTCTGCCTGGCTTTTTCCTGGAGGGGTTACATGTGAAGACAGATTTGATACAAGGGACCACCTTTACTGCAGCTTGGCTCAGCTGGCCTCTGGTTGAGCCTAGTCCCAGCCCAGCTTGTTGCTGAGCTCATAAAATATATTTTAAAATTCCTGGGTTTTCCCAGTTCTGTCATTTTTCAGCCTCCTAAGCACTGAGATATGTAAATTGAAAAGGCTGCATTAGAGAAAGTAAATATTTATGAGCACAGAGGAACAGCACTTTAACTTCTGGATGTGTCCGTTTGTCAAGGGCTGCAACACTCAGAGGTTGTAAGTTCTCACTTGAAAAAGTGTTGGGCCCTGGATAATAGCGTAGAAGGGGTCTTTTCGGGGGGCAGATTACAAGATTTGTTATTTACGACGCTAACCTGTAAGAGATGAGCAACTTGTCATGCCAGGGAATTTTGCTGCTCCCACAGTACCAGTATCTGGCACCTCCACCAAAACTTTGGGGTTTTAAACCATGGAAGAGCCTCTGAAAGACGAGGTATGCCAGGGCCTGACGGGACCCACCTGGCCTGGGAGGGGAACATGACTTTGGGTGTAAGCTGGCAGGACTGATCGAGAGAGCTTTGAACTAGAATCGGTGGGGGCAGGGGATGCCAACAGGGTTGCAGTAGGTAAGCCAAGGGTTGGCACGGCATCACCAGAGGGTGACAGTCCTAGTGGGAACATTGACGCTGCTCCTGGGAGCACGGAGGGCTCAGGAGCACATCTAAAATGCCGGTACACCAATACCCGCAGTATGAGAAAAAACCAGGATGAACTGGAAGCGTTGGTCGGCTCCCAGAGCTACGGTATCATTGGTATTAGTGAGTCTTGGTGGATGCGTCCCATGACCCATGGGATGAGCTGGGATGTGCTGGGATGGAGGGCTACAGGCTGTTCAGGAGGCATAGGCAGGGCAGGCGAGGTGGAGGTGACGCACTGTACGTAAGGGAGAGGTTTGATTGCCCAGTGCTTACAGTTAGTGATGATGTGGTGGAGCACTCTGGGTAAGGATTAGGGGGATGGGGGAAAAAAGGAGACGTTGTAGTAGGTGTCTACTATTGATCGCCCAGCCAGGACATAAGTGCTGATGAGTTATTCTACAGGCAATTAGAAGAAATTTCTGGATCAGTAGCTCTTGTCCTTATGGGAGATTTCAGCTTCCCAGACATCAACTGGGAATGTCATACCGCTGTGACAAGCAGGTCTTGGAAACTCTTGAAGTTTGTAGGCGATAACTTCTTGTCACAGGTACTCAGTGAACCAGCTAGGAAAGATGCCCTTTAGACTTGCTATTTGTGAATAGAGAAGGACTCCTGGGGGATGTGATGGTAGGTGGCTGTCTTTGCCACAGTGATCATGAAATGGTTGAGTTTAAAATTTTCAGCGAGAGGAAAGGACAGCAGAGTAGCTACCCTGGACTTCGGGAGAGCAAACTTTAAGCTATTCAGGGAGCTATTTAGCAGAATACCCTGGGAATTTGCTTTTGAGGGCTTAGGAGCCCACGAATGCTAGTCAGCCTTTAAGAACCACGTTTCAGAAGCACAGGAGCAGGCAATTCCACTGTGTCATAAGTCAAGCAAGTGGGGCAGAAGTCCACCTTGGCTGAACAGGGAACTCAAAATGGAGCTCAAGAGGAAAAAAAAACTGTATGATCTCTGGAAGTGAGGTCAGCCTTTGCAGGAAGCGTTATTCCAGTCTAGCAAAAGGGTGTGAGGGAAGACTCAGAGAACTACAGACCTGTTAATCTAACCTCAGTTCCTGGGAAATTATGGAGAAGATCATACTGTATACTGCTGAAAGACATTTAAATAATAATGCAATCGGGGACAGTCAACATGGGTTTACAAAGGGAAAGTCCTGTTTAATTTGATATCCTTCTCTGGTAAGGTCACCCACCTGGTGGATAAAGGGAAGGGGGTGAATGTAGTTTTTCTAGATTTTAGTAAAGCTTTTGATACTGTCTTTCACAGCATCCTTCTGCACAAGTTGTCCAGCTGTGGGATGAGCGGGTTCATGGTGCACTAGATGAAGAACTGGCTGAAGGGGTTGTAGTGAATGGGGCTACGTGTGGGTGGTGACCAGTCATGAGTGATGTTCCTCAGGGTTCAGTTGTAGGACCAGTCCTGTTCAATATACTTATCAATGATCTGGATGCAGGAGTTGAATGCACCATTAGCAAGTTTGCTGGTGATAACCAAACTGGGAGGTGAAATCAAAGTGAATCATTGTAGGTCCATTCCAAGTTAAATAGTCTATTCTATTCTATTCTGTTCTGTTCTGTTCTGTTCTGTTCTGTTCTATTCTTAGACAGGTTTACTCTTCGCTGGGTGAGGAACTGGCTGGATGGCCGAGCCCAGAGAGTTGCGGTGAACGGTGTTAAATCCGGCTGGCGGCCGGTCACAAGCGGTGTTCCCCAGGGCTCGGTTCTGGGGCCGGTCTTGTTCAATATCTTTATTGATGATCTGGATGAGGGGATCGAGTGCTCCCTCAGTAAGTTTGCAGATGACACCAAGTTGGGTGGGAGTGTTGATCTGCTGGAGGGTAGGAGGGCTCTGCAGAGGGATCTGGACAGGCTGGATCAATGGGCTGAGGTCAACTGTATGAGGTTTAATAAGGCCAAGTGCAGAGTCCTGCACTTTGGCCACAACAACCCCATGCAACGCTACAGGCTTGGGGAGGAGTGGCTGGAGAACTGCCCGGCGGAAAGGGACCTGGGGGTGCTGGCTGACAGCCAGCTGAACATGAGCCGGCAGTGTGCCCAGGTGGCCAAGAAGGCCAACAGCGTCCTGGCCTGTATCAGCACTAGTGTGGCCAGCAGGAGTAGGGAAGTGATTGTGCCCCTGTACTCGGCACTGGTGAGGCCGCACCTTGAATCCTGTGTTCAGTGTTGGGCCCCTCACTACAAGAAGGACGTTGAGGTGCTGGAGCGTGTCCAGAGAAGGGCAACGAAGCTGGTGAGGGGGCTGGAGCACAAGTCTTATGAGGAGCAGCTGAGGGAACTGGGCTTGTTTAGTCTGGAGAAGAGGAGGCTGAGGGGAGACCTTATCTCTACAACTACCTGAAAGGGGGTTGTGGTGAGGTGGGTGTTGGCCTCTTCTCCCAAGTAACTAGCAATAGGACAAGAGGAAATGGCCTCAAATTGCACCAGGGGAGGTTTAGGTTGGATATTAGGAAAAATTTCTTCACTGAGAGGGTGGTCAGGCATTGGAACAGGCTGCCCAGGGAGGTGGTGGAGTCGCCATCTCTGGAAGTGTTCAAAAAACGTGTGGATGTGGCACTTCAGGACATGGTTTAGGGGACATGGTGGCGCTGGATTAATGGTTGGACTTGATGATCTGGAAGGTCCTTTCCAACCTAGTGATTCTGTGATTCTGTGTGTGATTCTGTGATTCCATTCCATTCCATTCCATTCCATTCCATTCTATTCTACATAGAAGGAGTTGAGTATTGGAGCCATGTAACTTGGAGGACACCAAGATGGCTGTGATCTTCCTGACGGGTGCATCTCTTGACTCACCTGCCTTCGAGCCTCCATCCCCTTAATATTATGAAACTGGTTATTGCTGGGGAAGTATTTTCACAGCTCATTTAGGGTCCAGCACACCAAAGTATTTCAGAAGTGGCACAGGAGAGAACAGCTGGGACCTTCGGGCACATCCCATTGTCAGACCAAGTTTTCTGGCTCACTGCTAAGCTTCTACCTTCATCTTTCAAACTTTGACAAAGGTTGCTGACTTGTGCTGAAAATGTCCATGTTGTGTGCTTACCTAAGAGTGAAAATTTCTGGAAAATGACCACTAATTTTTCCCCCAAGAATTAAGAAAGAAATGCCCTTTTCTATCAATATTTTGCATGGGAGAATCAGAATGGTGTCAGGGATGTACATTTCTCTTCCATAAAATTTCCCTGCATTTCTCCAACTGAAAAAAAAAAAGGATTTTAAGATCTGGTTGTACTTTAGCAGGCAAATTAGATACAAATCCCATTTTTACTGAGTCTTCTCTATTCTCAAAGCAGAAGAGGGCAGACAAAACTTCCCCCGCTCTTTCTTCTGTCTTTTGTGAAATACTGTACTGGCATGGAGACCTTGTGAGAGAACTGTCCCAGCCAGTCAGAAATACCCACACTGCATGGCTGGAGGAGAAAATGAAGCAACTCACCTAGAATACACAGGAATTTGGAAAAGGAGGGGAATTGGAGAATGCAAGGGAAGGGAAAGAAGTTGATGGTGGTAGGTCAGACCAAGAGTTTCATCGCACAAGTGAGAGGTAAGGGAATTTTAAGCAAGGACCAGGGTAAGTAGGAACACATATGAGGTCAGAAAATAAGGACCAGGACACAGGAATGAAAAGGCTAGAGGTAGATCAGGCAAAGAGGGTCAGAGGTAAGGTAGGAGAGGAGCAGTTTCAAAAGAGAGATGGGTAAGTCAGGGGAGGGAAGGTGGAAGCAGGATTCACTAATGACACGGAGAGAATGGTAGGCTATGATCGGGGCCGGGGAACACCCATAAGGATACAGGCCAAGTAGAGCTTGATATTTTACTGGGGAAAAGAAGCCAGGAGCCAAAAATTAGCAGCCATAGAAACCTACCAAGATAAAAGACAGAAAATGGAAGCTAAACTGATGTGCTGGAATAACCTCAGACACCAAGCTCCTTTCAGCATGGGTCCTGGGACTCCTTTCAGCAGTGCATCCCATTGTAAACACTGACTTACACGTGAGACTTTGGTCTCCTGTTGTCCCATGTAACAGAGATGGAGAAAGAGGGGGACATTCCTTGGCTTCCACAGCTAACAACAACTAACCAATCATAAATTACATATATGATTTCCTAATTGATGCCACTAGGTGTGCTTTTTTAGACTTGTCTACTGAAGCTTTTATAAAGGTGTGTTTGATAAATTACAGCTTCACTGCCTTTTCCTGTCTGCTCGCTGCTGATTTAACACCTTCTGGATTGCTTTTCCACAGGCTCTACAGGAGGAGATTAACGTTTCCGGTAGTAAAATAAAAGTGAGTTACCTGAGCAGTCGCACAGCTGGCTACAAATCAGTCCTGAGGATCAGCATGACCCACCCCACCATCCCCTTCAACCTTATGAAAGTCCACCTCATGGTGGCCGTCGAGGGACGCCTCTTCAGAAAGTGGTTTGCAGCTGCTCCAGACCTGTCCTATTATTTCATCTGGGATAAGACAGATGTCTACAGCCAGAAGGTGTATGGGCTCTCAGAAGCCTTCGGTAAGTGACCCCAGGGCTTGTGTCTCTTTTTAGAAGCAGCTAAGTGGCAATGCACAGACCTTGTCCTAGATCAGTATGGTCCAACTGCTAACATATAAAATGGTCCCTGCTGGTTCACTGTTGTTTTGTTGGAGAGGATTGGGCCCAGCTGTTCAGACAGCACACATTTCCCCAACAGATGAGTACTCATCTGTTCTCTGGCTCATGGCCCAGCACATACAACCTGAGCTGCTACCATCATATTTAAACAGAAGGAATGAACTGGAACTAGAGGCGTTCACCTACCTCTCACCTCTAGCCAAAAAGCTGTCGGCACTGCTTTGAAAGAAATCCCTAGAACTGAGTCCTCATCTCCAACCTCCTTGTGCCTGACCTTCAGGATTGCTCTAGTCTTACCGTTTCCCTTTCGTTACCCGTTCAAGAATGCCATCCCAAACTGGGGCATGATGCTCTTCTCGCTTCTATTTTGCGCATTCTTTTACATCTGCGAAAGACCATCAGAAGCTGCGAGGCAGAGAATAGGAAGGCTATGCATGCTCAGTGTGCCACATCCCCAGCACCACACACTGTGGCCTGTGCCACCCACTCTGCAGGGGCAGAAGCTGAAGTCCTTGCTGGGGCAGGAAGCTGTGCTGTGGATATCATATGTATGCAGAGACACACTTCATTCCTTTTCCTGCTGCCATCCCAGACCTCACCCAGTGAGCCTTGTGCAATGATGGTGGAGGGAGGGGGGTACTTCAGTGTGTAATGAGCAGAGGTGATGCTGCTCTGCAGTGGTTGCCTCCCATCTGATCAACAACCAGAGGACATTCAGTTGCAGGTCTTCAGCAGCCTAGACAAGACCTTTCAGGCTGCCAAGACAGTGATATCAGCAAGATGGAGAGATCCCAAATTAGTAAACAGAGCGCTTGTTGACAGAAGGGTGGTTCGCTGACGCCTTGTAGCCCAACTGAAGATAAGTCTCTTCAGAGGAGCTGTAGGGTGCCTTGTTTTCTAGGAGGAAGAATGGATGCCTTCATCTCATTCAGGCTCAGCTGTCTTGAGCAGGCTGGATGATACAACCTGCTGATCCTTACCTGGTTTGGAGTTCATATTGAGAAGCATGTCCTGGTAGCATATCCTGAAATGATGTTTACATGCACTTTAAGATACTAGATCAGCAATGGGTCCTGCTGTGCTCCATGATGCAGCTCTGCAGCCCCTGAGTACTCATGCCAGTCTGAGGACATCAGCATTCAGGCTTTCAATGATTCCTACCTCTAGAACAGTGGAAAATATCAAGCCTTCATTTCCTAATGATACTGTCTCATTCTGCAAAAGGCTATATTTGATGGGCAATCCTGAGTTCCCTCAGTGCTCAGCACTTTTCAAGGAGGCTGGGAAACTTGTAAGATTAGACCTTTATTTTTGTCTAGTAAAAAAAGAGCTATGTAATTGCTTTTCGTTTGTGTAGAACTTGCAGTTCTGTTCTGCTTCAGCTGTTAGCACTGAAAAGATCAGGTAGGGCAGAAGAAAAGCAGACCAATGAAACTGGTCTTGCTTCTTCTAAAAAATCATGAAGGAGTCATTATTCTATCGGAAACATTATTTTCCTGCTACTGACATAATTTTACTCTTAAGCAACTCCATTGTGTTCATTGGAGTTACTCCTGAAAGGCTCTGATTAGTCATCATGGCAAGCAAACCACGTTTTGCAATGTAGCCTTTTGACATTAACAATGACCACAAGTCAAACTGGTCTAAGACTGCTGGCTCTGAGGGACTTGCTCATTTGTGTAAGTCTACTTTCCAAGAAAGGCCATGACTTTTAGCAAGTTCCTGACATGCAGTCTTGGATCAAAGATAGTAGATAGGAGTAAAATGCTCCCATTTAGGAGTTTACGCTCTCAAATACCCATTGTTTTAAAAAATGTCTTTAGAACAGTCCCTTTAAAATGTTTAGCACATGTGCCCAACATCTACAACTGTGTTGACCTTTATAAACGAAGGATGGCCTTCAAAGAGAAAAATATTAAGACACTGCGTTGTGCTGATGACACTTAAATGGAACTGGCACTTGTCTGTAGCAATGCTGTTAACCCCGCTGATTTGAAACTGTGTGTGTTGATTGTGCGTTTCTGGGTTACTAATCTGGGGAGTCTTTTGCTTCTCTGTTGTCCATAGTTTCAGTAGGTTATGAGTATGAATCCTGTCCTGACTTGATCCTATGGGAGAAGAGGACAGCTGTGCTTCAGGGTTATGAAATTGATGCTTCCAAGCTTGGAGGATGGTCCCTGGACAAACATCATGCCCTCAACATACAAAGTGGTAGGTTGACTATAACACGTAGCAGAGGAATAACGCGGTGTTGCAAGGCCCAGGTGCTTCTTATCATTAAGGATTCAAGAAAAGGAAAGGAAAGAAACCTAACCAACACATGTACACTCTCATGTATTTTACTAACAAATTATTTCTAGTAGCCTACATTTAGAAGCAGTATATTATGCATATATCCAAAAGAAGCTGGCCATCATGAAGCAGTTGAATATCAGCATGTCTAACTTTATAGTGTCTAAAAGAAGGGGATTAAGAAGGAAAACGTTCCTAAAATAACAAAAGGAAGTCTATTTAGATTGGACCTACCACTAACCATAAATACACCCAGACATATCCTCCAATGTGCAAGTGTACTTGCAGAGATGAGAGGTTTCATGGGTCATAAGGGAGAATGGAAGGTGCAAGAGTCCTTGAAGGATGCTCAAGACTGCAGCAGGGAGACTTGAAAGCTGATCAGAACACATTCAAAAGATGGAAGCACTGAGTCTCTTTAATTTCCTTATTACTGTTTTCTCTCTCTAGGCATCTTGCATAAAGGAAACGGGGAAAACCAGTTTATTTCCCAGCAGCCACCTGTAATCGGAAGCATTATGGGCAATGGCCGCAGACGTAGCATTTCTTGTCCAAGCTGCAATGGTCTTGCAGATGGGAACAAACTCCTGGCTCCTGTTGCCCTAACATGTGGGTCTGATGGAAGTCTTTATGTTGGAGATTTCAACTACATCCGAAGGATCTTTCCCTCTGGCAATGTCACCAACATACTGGAGCTGAGGTACACTGTGCTGAATGTGGCCATTATAATTATGTCCTTAAGTTCTGCAGAAATCTTAGGTACCCAAAAGGAAAATGAGCAAAACTCTTAAAAAAACACAGCAAAACATAAAAAAAGCTGTCCACATTTGCCTCTTCTGCAACTCTCCTGACTTTGATTTACACCAGAGAAACACGGGCCTAACAAGTTCTTTCAGAATTGAATCACACACCCAAAATATTGACACGTTTCTGTGCTGCTAAATCAAACTGTGCTGATGCCTGCCTTCTGGTGTAGATCGAGACCGGTGGGAATTCTTAAAATTAACAATCAGCCTCTGAGACAACCTAAACTTGGAAGGACACAGCACTAATGATGATATGTAGAGGTTAATCAGGACAGATGATCATTCATAATTAAGACAGGATGATCACCTGGCGAGTCACAGACTGGGTTTTTCTAGTTGTTTTTTGGGGGACAAACGTATCGGCCCCCCTCAGTTCCCAGCTGAACAACAGTGTCAGGGAGTACATATAGATGGATGATCTGAAAGTAAATGAAGTGTTTCCTTTTAACCCCAAATAACAAAGGAAAAAAAATTATATTAGGAGAAATAGGGAGGCTTATGAAGGACAGTCCATTAAAAACAAGGAAGGGGAGGGAAAAGTATAGATTTGTCATAAGTTCTGCAGAAATGAAATAGATTGTGACTGAATCAAAATTTCAAATTGACCTCACTGGGGATATTTTTCCTATCTAAAATTTCCACAACAAATACAATTACCCGCTTCAAAGCATGAGGGCCTGATTCTGGACTCAGTGACCAGACAAGAATCACTCCAGGAAAGTCAATAGTTAAACCAGTGTTTGTGAATAAGGCTTCTCTACTTGAAGGACCCGACCTAAAGTCCTGAGAAGTCACAGAATCACAGAATCACAGAATGGTGGGGGTTGGAAGGGACCTCTGAAGATCACCTGGTCCAACCCCCCTGCCAAGGCAGGATCACCCAGGGCAGGTTGCACAGGAATGCGTCCAGTCGGGTTTGGAAGGTCTCCAGAGAAGGAGACTCCACAACCTCTCTGGGCAGCCTGTTCCAGGGCTCTGTCACCCTCTCAGTAAAGAAGTTTTACCTCACGTTGAGGTGGAACTTCCTGTGCTGCAGTTTGTGCCCATTGCCCCTCATCCTACCACTGGGCACTGCTGAGAAGAGACTGGCTCCATCCTCCTGACAGCCACCCTGCAGATATTGGTAGACATTGATAAGGTCCCCTCTCAGCCTTCTCTTCTCCAGACTGAACAGCCCCAAGTCAATATGAGTTTAGCATGGTAGGAAGGTAAATTCCCATTTACCTCTCAAGATCTGGCCTGAAAGTGAGAATCTTCCAGAAACTAAGAATCTCCCTGCTCTACTCAGATTTAATGTCCTGGCTGCTGGGGACAAAAGTAAGGCTCCATTTCTGCAAGGACTGCCATGTGGAAGCTTACTAGAGCAGTAGGGTCCCATACAGCATTGCTTTGTATTCCCATTTGCTCCACAAGGCCACAGGTAAAAATGAAAGAGCTGATCTGCAGCAAAATTGGTGCAAGATTCCATTAGTCCCTCGTTTACAAACACGCTGCAGTCATTAGACCTTGATGAAGGTCTTACCTGGCACGCAGAACCATCGTCGTAGATCATGGTGTATGAGAAAAAAACTCCAGTCATCACAAGGCTGGCACTTGCAGAATAGCTGTCCTGGTGTGTAGACAGGGTGACAAAGAAATCAGGATGAGTCACTGAATTAGGAAGTCCACAATTAGATGTCAACAGTCACATCCCGGAGGGCTGGGATACCTTTTGAGTAAATAAGAACCTGATTCTTGCTATTCTGTTACGTGACATACGAGAACGTAATACCTCTCGTGTTTGTAAGGTGGGAAGCTGGGATAAATCTTCAGCCCCGGTCCACGTTGAAGAATGTAATATTCTTCCAGTGCCAGAAAGTTATTTGAATAGCCAAAGGTGAGATTTCCAGAAGAGCCTAGGTGATTTGGGGCCCAAATCCCATTGCAACTGAGTGGGATTAATATCTCATTCCCAGAAGTACTATTGTGAAAAACCGATCCCTGTTTCATTGTCAGTGGAAATACCAGACCCAGCAGAGCTTTTGCAGAGTATTTCCTGATTGGAAAAGAGAAAATTGGAAGCCTTGACAGAGTGGCCTTGCTGGCTTTTGCGTAGAGCCCCAGAGTTAAATTTACTCCAGAGTTAGATCTGCTGGAACGATTGCTGCTTCATCTGTGCAAACGCTTAGGTTACTGGGTCTAATAAACATTTCTTCACTCTGGTGTGCTGTAAAGTAAGTGGGTTCAGATGCAGCTGACTAAAAGCTGTGGAGGAGAGCCATTGCTTTTGGCCTAAATGGAGTTTGCTCGTGTCTTCTCAAAGCAGCATCTCCTTGGAGATTTACACCTTCACTGTTTGGCTTTTGGGTTTTGGTTGGGGGCTCATCTTTTGAGCGTCGTGTTCTGTTGCGGAGAGGAAAGCGAATGCACTGTGGAGCGCAGATAACTGCAGCTGAGCATGTAACTAGACCCGTGAAAAACATCCAGCTCGGCATCATTTCAGTCCTCTGGGCTAGAGTTCACGAGGTTACGGCAATGAGCTGCCACCCCTAACTCTGCAACTGTTAAGTTACCTTTGTAAATCACAAGGTTTTGCTTTGAGAGTGAAAAAAACTGTAAAGATATCTGCATCTACGCATATTTAGCTCAGTACTGTTCTGAATGATAAAGTCTGCCTGATCCTATCTCCTGCATAAGTGAATAACTCCAGGCAGGTGAGATCACACTCCCTTTGTGATATGCAGCAGTACATAAGCGAGTTCACTGCAAAGTAATATACAATATAAAATATATCAGTGTCATTCCAGCTAAATCTTTATTTGTTATTGCATTGTATGATACAGTTACTGTCAAGTTTTCAATCTGCTAATAATGCATCGAACTGAGCTGCTAACACCTCATTCTTTCTTCTATTCCCTGCTTTCCTGTCTTCTGTCAGAAATAAAGATTTCAGACATAGGTAAGCGAACCAGTGGAGAATTCTTATGCCGCTCCCTGTCTTGTTGCATGTTGTTACCCAGTGAGCCACCAGTGCCATTTCCAGATGATTCAATAGCAAATGAAGCCGGCGTTATTAAAACTGGCGTAGGCAATCAGTCATCAGAACTGGGAGCCATTAGTCACAGAGCAGAGTCGCACAGACTTCTGCAGGAGCTGGAATAGCTGTAGACGGGAGAAGTATAGACACGAGGAGCAGCGTAACAAAAGGAGGAGGGTGAAAGGAAAAGTGGGTGGGAATTAACCAAGAAAGCAAAGTGGGAGCATCATCAGGATACAGGTCACTGGAATAGCTATGATGGAAAAATAATTCCCATAAGGTGAAATGTCTTCCTTTTGAGTTTTGGGGAGTGTAACGGGCATGATGAAGGGCCAGATGTACCCCAGCATCACCCACCTAGGGAAGTAGGTTTTTGTAATTCTCTGTCAGCCTGAGCTCTTCATAGAGAGCCCTCACATTATGTGAAAGTATGGCAGGCTCGGATGGGAGGCAGTGCAACTCAGAACCTTAGCCAGCAAACGCGATAAAAAAGAGAAAGGGTAATGACAAGAAAACAAGATGAAAGAGAGACTCCTAAATTGGAGCTTTGTCACTAAGAATATTTGTCATTTGGGTTCACTGGAGTTTCAGTGAGTTTGATCCAATCAGTTGCATTCAGGAAGATGTCAACCTCCTGTCACTGTGTTTGCAAGGACTTTTCTGGCTCTGACAAGTTTCCCATCCTTCTCCCCGGCTGCTTTCTAAATTAGAAGCTTAGACTGTGGAGTTGGGATTTTTTTGGTTGTTTGGCTTTCTTTTTGCATTTGGGATTGGGGATTTTTCTTGCTACATGCTTTTTATTTACTGTTTCTTTGACTTCATAGAGGCTGTGCAAAACCAGAAATGTTCATTTTGTCTGCATGCCTGGAAATGCAATAGAGTAGAAACTGTTGTTTTGTCTTATTGCCAAAACATTAACGAAGAGCTGAGCTTCCATGGTGTAATCGACTGGCCCAAAGCACCTATTAGCAGGGCTGCGAGGTTGGTACACAAGACCTCTGCACTGGCTGTCTTTCTCAGGCTGAGTTCCAGTCCCCCAGCTCCTCTTGCACATCGTTTGAAGGCAATAGAAAAACTCATTTCTCTTTGGAACAGCCAGGTTGTATCCTTAATGCCCTAGAAATACGTAGCCACTAAAGTGCACCTGCTTTGACAATGAAGGGCAGCAGATGAATACCTGTTACAAGAAGAGGTTTTATATAAGAAGGCAATAACTGAATGAAGATATATGGACTGGCCACAAATGCTGCAGATGCCACCAGAGCCTTACAAAGTTGGCAGGGCTTCAGCCTTCACGCAATTCCTAAAAACTAAGAAGTGAAGTGAAAGCAAGCCAAGAAGTGCCTGCTGCAGTGCAGTCCAAAGGGGACCAGGGGGGGAGAAGAAGGAGGTGAGGAGCTCTAGATCAAATATTCCCATCGGTGACTACATTAAGGGAGTCATCCCTGTGAGGTAGTGTCTGTTCTGTGTCATTTGCCATAATACTTCTTGTCAGGAAGCTGCTTCATTCCTGAGCCACAGGGAAATGAGTGGGTGTAGTCTTAGACAAAGCTCCAGTGCTTTGAGTTCCAGAAGGTCCTAAACTTGACACCATTGATGGGCAACAGTTGCAAAGGGTGAGATCCACAGGACTGAATCTTAGTGGTTTGGAAAAGCTGCAATCCATGTGCAAAAGCTTCTTCACTTCAGGGGAAAGGATTCCTCCTGACTACGTAGCCTGTGGTGAGCTTGATCTCCAGAGGTACTGACTAAGAGGCTTGGCTCTACAGCACAGCGTAGGTAGCCAAGGTCTAACTCTGCAACAGCCAAAATGCCTGTGTGTCAACATGGGGGATGTTAGCTAAGCCAAAAAGCATCACCAAATTGTGATGCCTCCAAGTTTACACCCATCTGTCATTCAGTAATAGATTAATAGGAGCTTACTCCAGTATGTCTGTGTATGGACCTGTCTTGATGGGCCTGTAGAAGCTAATGATGTTTTCCAAGCATGGCAATAATAATTTGCAGATAATTATCATTATCTTTTCTCTGCAGGAACATGGAGGGCAGTGAGGCCTATCTGTCTTGCAAATATGCAAGAAGTGGCCACACTTAACTATATCCTTCCTTTCTTGTTGCCATTCATACCTTAGAGAGACAAATCTACAAGTAGTGGCAAAGAGAGGTATCTCAGAAAACTGCCCCAGGACTGGATCAAAAGTCCTTTGTGGTCCCTGGATTGGCTTATGGCATTGCTATGAAGTTTTATTGTCCAGTCTGTGACACTAGAAGAGCTTTGGGCATCACACACAAACTGAAAACACTAAAAGCCCAAGTGTAAATTCAGTTCACTGCACTGTGTGGCCTCCTTATATATCATCTATTGAACGTCACCTAGGGGAGAAAAAAAAAGGACCAGTACCTCACACAAACTCTAATAAACCCCTCTGTGAGCTGCAGGGTGCTTAGCCTGGAGCCATGGAAACACAACCCCCCCGAACAGCAAACCCTTGGCTTCAGGAACTCGGTAGTTCTTTAGGCACCAGCAAATGCATGTGGCCAGCAAGGCTCAGAGGGGAAGAGGGCAGCTAGCACAGACGGTTTTACAGAGATGGTTTCGTGTCCTTAAACAGAGATGTCAGATCCAAAGAAGCCCCGGGGGATTATTCGGATCCGCTGTTATGGGTCACTAACTTTGGTGTTGCGACTGCTCCTGTCTGTTGACCACAGTGGGAGCCAGAGTCATACTGCTACCATGAACAGAAGTTGTCCTTCAGAGGAGGCGGTGGATGCCCTTGCATTTGGGAAACTAAGATGCAGTTCATCTTGTAAGATAAACGTTGCAAATAAGAAGTCAGATAAATCGTACCCAAAAAGATGCTATTTCTCTCCACTACCTATAAAGGGAGTCCAGTTCAGGTGCAAGCATCCACCTTGCCAGCATTGAAAGCTCGGGGAGGTGAATCCCCTGGCTTTGAGCAGAAGCCAGCGGAAAAGTGGGGTCTGCTGTGCTGAGGCATTATAGGTAACCTGCTGAAACCAGGGACCATCTCCCTTTTCTCGTCTTTACTCCTTAGAGATTGGCTTCCGACTCCGGAGCAGTTGGTTCCTTCCTCAGAATCCTCCCAAACATGGGCTCTGGGCCCAAGGGAATAGTAAGAACTTTTGCTTAAAGCCTCTGCGTCTATCACAGTACAACAGAAGAAACCCAGAGGACTGCCACCTCTGCCTACTCACCCAGCTTTCTATCGCTTTCCTTCCTCACACCTGTGCGTAAGGAGTCGTGCAAAGCGCTTTAAAATGGAGTTTGAATCTCCAAACATAGCTACAGAGCTCCCCAAATGGTGCAGGCACTATCCTGTCCGAATTATGAGAATGAAAACAGGAAGGGGACAAGGCAGACGCATGGCAGAGCCCATATGCAACCCCGAACAACTGGGGTCACTGTGGACTTTGAAGATCTCCTTGTGCTCTCCCGGCACATCACTGTATCACAGGCGTCCAAGGAAGCAATATCACCTCCAGCTTCTGTTCTTGGCTGGGGACCAGCCCACCCCACCCCTGCAACTTTGGTGTGCAGCTGCGGGGCCTTAAAATATCAATGCAGTGCTCGGGGCTTCTTCTAAAAAGCCTTAATAGCAAAAGGAACAATCTGAATGGGAAATCAGCTCTTCACCCACAGCCCTTTTCTACTGGTGGCAGTGTCAGTATGGGGGATGAATATTCTAAGACTACAAATACTGTAACTGATTAAGCCTTCTGAATCGTAAAATGTCCTGCCTTTTATTTCGGTCCGTTATCAAACTGAGCAATGAGAGAGGATGAAAGGAAAAACAAATTTTCTCTGCTTCACCCCAGGCAGATTTATTTCAGTTGTTGTTCAGCTCAGTCCAGTTTGCCACTTAGATTTGCCTATTTGATTGTGGCTTTAAATAAAAAGCAAAGCCTCAGTGTTCCTGGTTCCAGTGCTCATCCATTACCACAGATGAAGGGAAGCAGTTCGGCAACTTTTACATTACTAACGTATGTTTATTTAGCGTCTCTCATCCTGAAGGATCTCAAAGTGTTAAACAAAAGCTCCAGTTTATAACTCTATGCAATTCATGCAAGGGCAGTGTGATGCCTTCCCGGTACAGTGCCGAAAACCGTTGGCAGGGTCCAGGGAGGTAAATTCAAACTTGATAATTTTTAACAGTGTGTGTTTTACCATCCTTGCTCCAAAGCATTCCCGGTTAAATACTCCGTTGCCTAAGCCATCCCAGGGGACCTTCCACCCACAAAAGCCCTGTCCATGGAGTGGTGTGGAGGGCACCGTGGTAAACCATGCTCGTAAAAATAAAAAGCCTAGCCCATAAAAACGAACCAGCACTTCCTATCGCTCACACAGAGCCGTGCCACAGAAAGGAGCGAGTTTGTGTTGGGGCTGTCAATACCACTAATAACATTACATTTAGAAAAGTGACCGTATGCCTTAGGAGAGTTTTGCTGTCAGCTCACCAGGTGAAATCCAGGTTTTAAGTGACCCGAGATTATGACCATCCCATGGGTAGGTTAACCCACATAACTTTCTGCCTCTGCTTCTCCCAAAGCATATTCGGTAGTACGGGTGTGTGTGCCTCTGTGGCACCCAGCTATGTGGAGGGTTGAGAGTTTAACCAGAGAGAGCTAAGTTTTCAGTGATTGTGAACTTTGAACTCACCCCTGCTTTTTTGAGGACTCTACATTCAGCACCTCATTAGTAGAACTAAACTTGGGTTACCAGCAGCTACTCAAAGTATTAATATGACAGTTTTTTACTTAGTAAATGTAGGTGGGAAGTACGGGTTCAGCTTTTCTGTTGGATGAATGTTTTGCTTTTACCTGTGGTTAAAAGAAGCCAGCATTTACTTCAGTGTCCATTTTCCACAGGAGCTGGGGTTAGAAAATATTTTAAGATCTCTCTCTTCCACAGAAGGTTGTAATCAATAATAAAACCCACCAGAGTGAGGCTATGAAATCCAAAAATAAATTACAATGAGAATGTTGGGAGGGGGAAGTGGGAACCTCCAGTTCTGCTACCATTTTTCTTCATCTTTGGGAAAGTCATCTGCCTTTGGCCATCTGCAAACAGCCTGCTGTAAGACGCAGTGAAAGCTATCTGCGCTTTCCAGGCGAAGATGCTAAAGAATTGCAAAGTGCCATTAAAAATATCGTCCTCATGTCCACCTCCCGTGCAAAATAGAGATTATGAACACCTCTAAAGCTGACTGACATTCAGCTGGGCTTTGTTAGGACAGTCAGCAGAAAATGCAAGGCCCCGATCAAAACGGATGATGGATTCCCACAGGGAACTCCTTCCAGCAGGGTTGAAGCCACTTGCTTAGTGTGAGTGACATGCAGGTAAATGAAATAATACCCTACCAGCCTGCTGTCATTGGAAAGGAATACAGATGGAGACTGAACTGTCAAGCTGGAGCTGTCTTGAAGGTCAGAGCATTTTATTTAGCAAGAATCAGTGTCATTTGTGGAGATGAAATCTGTTCAGACTTTAATAGGATAAATCACAAGGGATATTCCAGAATAAATCAGAAAGACTTTTTTTTCACCAAAGTATTATGTAATTTGAATGAAGAACCAACTTACAGCTTTTTTTTTAAGCAGAGAATAATTCAGTAGTTTTTATGTGTCTGAAGAGGAGTTTATTTTCCTAGCATAAAGGTTGAAAGAGAGAGGAAATTTCTTATTATGAAGCATAGTGTCAACTCTGATCGACACTCAGGTTTCTAACCAGCTTCTCCCGGAACAACTCCACTAAGTGCAAAATTGTGAACTATGGCCTATATGTTTATTATGAATTCTTGGGACCTGATGAGTTTGGGCAGCTTGAAGGTGTACTGGAGAAAAGTAGAGACATTTTCCTCCTTCTTCTAATTCCTACTTAGCCTTTCTCAGAAGGAAGGAGACCTGTGTTCAGGCAGCAGGTGTTACAAGTTTAATCTGTTGCTTTCAGGCTTAGAAGAGATGCAGCTCAAGACACACTAGTGGTAAACACTAATTTTAATAAAAGAATCTAATAAATTTAATATCTTATTAAACTATAAGTAGAATCCTTGAAAGTCTATTTTTCACATTGTGTCTAAACTCATCTGGTTGTTTTTTCTGGCCAATCCCATTGAATGCCTTCCATAAAGTAGATGCTAGTTTATTCATTTCTTCAGCCCTGGGCTCATTTAGTGTTGCAGTTATGGAGCTAAAAACATATCCTTCTGTCTGCTCACCCCATTTTCCCATCCACCCTTTCTAGTTTCTGAGGAAGCAGTGAGTGAACGGGGTTTAGCAGGGGACTGACGTTAGTGTTCCTCAGCCCTCCTCCTAGTTCATGTTTTACTTAGGGCAAAATGTGGCATTTCAAGGACCGTTTTGTGTCTCTGTTCATTGAGGTCCAGCTGAATTCAGTGGCAGGACTCCCCATAATCTCCATGAGGGTGGGACAGGACTCTAAGGTCTTTGCTGGAGTCAGCAAGAGCACCAGATAAGCCTTGATGCAGTGATCTTCAAGACTATATCTTAAAGTGCTTTATACTTGGGGCTTTGCTTTTGGGTTTTGTCCTGGGTTTTTTCTTGGGAGGGCAGATTTTGTTTTATTTTTTTGCTTTGTTTTCCGCACCCAGCGTACTACACTTTCCCTCCACTTTCTGGCACTGCACTAACACCAGTTTCAGGACTATATTAAGTAAATTAAAGCAATCCCAGGCATTGGAACTCAACCTATAGTAGTTTCTGGCATGATTTTGGCTCGGGCTGGTGAGCTGTTTCCTCTGGTAGCTGCCCTCCAAGCCAGAGAGCACCCCAGGCACAGTGACTGGTAACGGATATAGCTCAGGATCCTGTGCTATAACACACTGCGCACACACATTGTCGAATACGGCACTGCTTCACCTTCCCAGGCCGTCTGCCCTGTGCATTTTTATCCTCTAAAGTGCTTGCATTGCCTGTTGACTTAAGAAAACAAATCATCCAAAAAATAATAACATCATACCCTTGTTTTTCAGCCACAGCCCAGCTCATAAGTATTACTTGACCACAGATCCAATCACCGGCTCCATCTACCTCTCTGACACCAACAGCCGACGTATTTATAAAATCAAGTCAACTGCATCAGTGAAAGACATTGTGAAGAATTCAGAGGTCTTGGCTGGAACCGGGGATCAGTGCCTCCCGTTCGATGACACCCGCTGCGGAGATGGAGGCAAAGGCACTGATGCTACCCTTACAAATCCCAGGGGTGAGATTGCTGCTTCTCCACAGGCTTTTTTAAAGGGGTCTTTTTGAAAGGGGCTTTTTTAGTCATGCTGGAGCCTGCTCACCTCTCCAATTCCGAAAATGCCGTTGGATTTTGCAGGCCTTCCCAAATCAACCCACAAACACATCCTAAGGGCTTGGAAATAAGTGGGTATGTCTCACCCTCAGCCAGTCCTGGTTCTTCTTACTGAGGCTGGGAGGAGCGTCAAACCAGAGGGTTTGGATGTGTGATGGGCACATGTCCAAAGTGCAACAGAATAAAATTCACCCATCAATTTTATACCCACTTAGCCACTACTTCACCTTACCAAATAACAGTGTTTGGTCCTTCCCAGTCTGGACTGGATTCACTTACACTCCGTTCACTGAGGCTTTCTTGGCATTAAAAAAAAAATAAAAAGCTCTATAAGCATTGCTATATATATAAAATAGCAACAAAACCAGCATACAGCTCAGAGATATGTACATTGAGGTTTATACATTGACATTATATGTTATGGCATCCAGCTTAAGTCCTATAGGGGGGTAGACACTAATTTTAATATGGGAATGGTCTAATTCAGCACGACTTCACCTGGCTCCTAATTAGCTTACTTAAATGTGATAAAAGCAGTCAGATCAGAATAAAAGCACCCCACAGCCTTCATGACTGTGAACTAAATTGTTCGAAACAGGTTTAGCCAAACATATGCAGTCCTGTGTGTCGCCAAGACTTCAGTCTGGCAGTCTCAAGGTAACAAGCTCTGCATATGGAGGATGTCACTCCCCACAGATGTCCACTGCTCCTTGGAAAAAAGCACACGGAGGGTTACAGAGATGAAGTGGAAGATACTGTTGGTGTGCATGTCTTCTGCAGTGTTTGTGAAGAGGGGAGCGAAGGAACCCCATGTAGGAATGCTTCTAGAAATGTGGTATTTTGGGCTGTTGTGTGGCTTCTTGCCCAGCTGTTAGGATTGCGAGGAGTTATTTATAGCTTCTTGGCTTCAGCATCAAGGTGCTGTGGGTTTCCTGTTTTCCTTGCATCTGGGAGTGGTAGCTCCGTCCTTCCTTACCACGGCAATTTCCAAGCCCATCCCAACCTCTTTGAAAAGCAGGCTCTCAGCAAAACTTAAGGATCTTATAACAAGCTATTTCACAAAGAGCAGGCAAGAGGAAGACAACTGAGCTATTGTTTCTCTTCTTGGTGAGACTTCTCAGAAAGTTATTTTTCTTGACATAGAGATGGCATTATTGTTACCGAATTCAAGAAACCCAGACTGGATTAGTGACCTTTTGTGTCAGCTCTAGTTGTGATTTTTTTTTTTTTGTTACATGTCAGCTAGTTGTTTCCTGGCAGGATGCAGAAGAATATAGCATGGGAAACCTGTTTTTTGCCCAAAAGCACTGAAAGCCACTGCTACCCTCGTAATATTCAAAGGGTCCGTGAGGGTTTCCAAGCACTCCAGACTCGCATGAGGTGATCATTTGGGGACAAACTTTTTAGTAGGGCCTGTAGCAATAGGACAAGGGGGAATGGTTTTAAACTGAAAGAGGGTAGATTTCAGCTAGATCTAAGGAAGACATTTTTGACAATGAGGGTGGTGAACCACTGGCCCAGGTTGCCCAGAGAGGTGGTAGATGCCCCATCCCTGGAACCATCCCAGGTCAGGTTAGTCGGGGCTCTGAGCAACCTGCTCTAGTTGAAGATGTCCCTGCTCACTGCAGGGGGGTTGGACTAGATGGCCTTGAAAGGTCCCTTCCAACCCAAACTATTCTACAATTCCATGATTCTACTGGGATAAAGTATTGACAGAGGCACAGATATAGAAAGGGAACCGCTAACTGTGGTCAGGTTGCAGTGTAGAAATTGTCTCACTAAAATGAGAGGTCTTAGTGAAAAGAAAATTAAGTGACTTGGGCAGAGAGGTTTAGGCAGTCCAGCAGATGAGTCATGAGATCAGGGAATCCAAAGATCTGTAATTCAATTTTTTACACCACTTTGATGTTGAAACAGTGCAAAAAAAAACCCGAAACGCATCCACAACTTTTGTTGGACCTCTGCTCTCCCTTGTACAAGATAAGAGGACTATTCATTTCCCGACATGGGTGGATGTTGCAAGGTTTAGATGAATTATGTTTCTGCTTTGCTATGGGAAAGAGGGCTCTGGAGTTCAAAGCTTTCAGCACTGAAATCCTTCTTGTTGGCAATTCAAGCTCTCAGGAGGCCGTTCCTCCACCTCAATCATATAACGGCAAAATGCATGCATTCATTCCTCACAGCTCTGAAATTTCACATAATAGGAGTAAATTGAGGGTGAAAGAGGAAATGACATGAAACAAAATGGCAAATAATAATCCAGAAAGCTCACACTGCCAATGGAAAGTTCATAAACAGTGTTCCCTGATCTGGTTGTAGCCTGGCTTTGCAAAGTCTGCTGAGACAATGGCTTTGGCGGGTGTGACTCACTCCCCATTCACCTCCATAAATGATTAACAGGGAAAACTCACACTGACAATGTAATGTCAGCATTGTTGATACCTTCACAGCGGTTCATCCTAGCAGAAAAATCCAACAAATGCTCTTCCTTCATGTGGTCATATTTCGTAATAGTTCAAAATAAAAATTATTTCTTGTACAAGTAACAAGTAGTCCTTAGGTTACCCTCTGCTTCCCTGTCTTGGGAAGTGAATAAACACTCATAAGTGAATGGTCAGAGGAAATTAGAAAATGATCTTGTAGCTGTAGAGATATCAGCTGGCCAGGGAAGGACTTGGAAAGTTCAGTTCTTCAAGAATCACCACTCTTCATGGAACTCTGCTCCTTAAGGCTAAAGCTATTTTTTTGACTGAAGATAATTACTTCACGCAAAGTAGAATTTGTGTGTTTTAAGGACAAATTTGCACTTTTCAAAAATCGTAAGGAAACAAGGTCTTGCCTCCACTTTCCTGGTGTTTTAATTGGCTGATGTTTGCAGCTTGCTTGAAAATGCTGAGTGAATACACTCCCGCCAGATGAATTGTAGAATCATAGAATAGTTTGGGTTGGAAGGGACATTTCAAGGTCATCTAGTCCAACCCCCCTGCAGTGAGCAGGGACATCTTCAACTAGAGCAGGTTGCTCAGAGCCCCGTCCAACCTGACCTGGAATGTTTCCAGGGATGGGGCATCTACCACCTCTCTGGGCAACCTGGGCCAGTGGTTCACCACCCTCATTGTCAAAAATGTTTTCCTTTGATCTAGTCTGAATCTCCCCTCTTTCAGTTTAAAACCATTCCCCCTTGTCCTGTTGCTACAGGCCCTGATAAAAAGTCTGTCCCCATCTTTCCTATCAGCTCCTTTAAGTCCTGGCAGGCTGCAGTAAGGTCTCCCCGGAGCCTTCTCTGCTCCAGGCTGAACCCCGCCAGCTCTCCCAGCCTGTCCTCCCAGCAGAGCTGTTCCAGCCCTCTGAGCGTTTTGGTGGCCTTCTCTGGCCCCACCCCAACAGGTCCATGTCTCTCCTGTGCTGAGGGCTCCAGAGCTGGACGCAGCACTGCAGGGGGGTCTCCCCAGAGCGGGGCAGAGGGGCAGAATCCCCTTCCTCGCCCTGCTGGCCACGCGGCTTTGGGGGCAGCCCAGGACATGGTTGGCTTCTGGGCTGTGAGCGCACATTGCCAGTTCCTGTCCAGCTTTTCATCCACCAGCACCCCCAAGTCCTTCTCAGCAGGACTGCTCTCCATCCCTCCATCCCCCAGCCTCTATGGATACCAGGGGTTGCCCTGACCCAGGTGCAGGATCCTGCCCTTGGCCTTGTTGAACCTCACGAGGTTCACACAGGGCCATGCCTCGAGCTTGTCCAGCTCCTGCTGGATGGCATCCCGTCCCTCAGGTGTGTCAAGGGCACCACTCAGCTTGGTGGTGTCTGCCAACTTGCTGAGGGTGCCCTCGATCCCACTGTCTGTGTGATTTGATGAAGATATTAAAGAGTGCTGGTCCCAAGGCAGACCCCTGAGGGACACCACTCATCACCAGTCTCCATCTGGACATTGAGCTGTTGACCATTACCCTCTGGATGATACTATCCAACCAATTCCTCATCCACCCAACATTCCACCCATCGAATCCATATCTCTCCAATTTAGAGAGAAAAATAGCAATTTATAAAGACTGGAGAATCAGTCTTTATATGAATGAGTTGTGAACATATACTAGTGCATCTATCTTTAGCCCTTTGGACCAGTCAAGGATCTGGTCTAAGTAGATTTTTGGCTTTCTTCTCAGTGGAAGGAAACTGGTACCCTGAAAGTGGTTCTTCTATGCCAGTGCATGTGTCCAAGGTAGGATGAACCATGTTCTGGGAGTGCCAATCTCCTCCTGGAGACAATAGCGTGAAGGATGAGGTCCCAACCCCAGCTAACACCATTCAGAATGGTTTTCCACTTTGTGAGCAGCAGCCTTTCCCACAGAGTTTTGATCACTTCTTCCAGTTCCCACCTCACCTCCCATGAGGTCAGAGTGAATAATTTCGTAGAACCATAGAAACACAGATTAGTTTGGGTTGTAAGGAGCCTTCAAGATCATCTAGTGCAACCTCCCTGCCGTGGGCAGGAACATCTTTCACTAGATCAGCTTGCTCAGAGCCCCATCCAACCTGATCTTGAACACTTCCAATAATGGCGCATCCACAACTTCTCTGGGTAACCTGTTCCAGTGTCTCACCACCCTTGTCACAAAAAAATTCTTCCTTATATCCATTCTAAATCTACCGTCTTTTAATTCAAAACTGTTATCCCTTGTCCTATCAATACATTTCTCTGAAGTACCTTCTCAATAGAGGTTCTTGTCTCTCTCCACTGAAGGAGAGAGAACTAACTCCCTTTAGATGATCAGCTTAGACAAGACATCAGGAGACATAAAACCTGTGTCAGGAATTTCACCCTTCCCCTAAGTTTGGCTTCTCTGATAAAGGTAGCCTATGCAAATCCAGGACAGGTAGGTCAACAGTTGCAATGGTGGTGGCAGTTGTTTGGTTGTTTGGTCGGGGTATTTGTGATAGATAGTAAGAACCAGTCTGATACTTCCAATTCATTTGCCACAGAGCACAGCGAAGCTTTCGGGTGCTAATGAATTTCAATATATCCTTGCAAATTAAAGTGTTGCCACTTTCTAATTATCATCTGCTAATAATGATCCTCTTCTACAAGCGATCTAAAGGAAAATTAAAACTCCAGCTTGTCAGAGCATTTGTTTTCATCTGAGTAGTCACCAGTGGTTCTCCTTGGGAAAATGTGGCAGAGAAATTACCAAGGAGCCAGCAATTAAGAGAGATTGCAGTGACAAGTCTGACACAATAGGAAGAAGGTTTCAGAAGGGACGTGGTGGGGGAGGGGGCATCTCATTCATTTAGCACCACAAAAACAACACAAAATGAAGTAATTAATTTGGGGACAGATTGCTTCCTTCACTGTGTCCTGCTGAATGTGTAAACAAAATCTCAGTTGTTCACTAAGTGTTCCTGACTTCAACAGAATTAAAAGAAGAAACTCAACCCTCCACAATCTCTTAACATTTTTGTTGTCAAGTAATAATGTAAGGGCCATTTCAGGGAAGGCCAGAGGCTGACTGAAAAAATATCTTGTCTCTTGCCATGGCCAGAAAAGACACATAGGGAAAGGAGCAATGATAGAGTGGCCTTTCCCTGCTAACACTCCAGATTCTAGTCATCAACATTCAGGGGACTTTCTGAAGAGGTTGCACCTGGACCTGTGCTTAGATGCCACCATCAGTTGGTCTAGAAACCTCCCTGAACACCTAGTTTTGTCCTTCCAGACATCCTGTGCTAACGATTTCCACAATTTGTTTAGCCACAGCATGAAAGAGCGTAGTCTTTTTGAGGCCAGAACAGTGTTTTCTGTTCTCTCTGTGCCTTTCCTAATGCATTCCTGTCTTCTAGCTCCCTCCTTGACCACTGCAGAGCACAAAAGCTGATCTTTGCAGAAAACCTTTCACAGGAATTCCAAAATCTTTTTACTATTCTACAGCTTGTCATTGCATATGGGTAGTTAGACTTACTCCTTCCCCTGTGAATTCCTCTCTACTTATTGACATTGATTTTCATCTGCCATTTTATCACTCAGTCATTCCGCATCCAGCCAGACAAGAAAGCTCCAAATTTGGATTCCTTTAGCACCTATTTTTTTACTTAAAAGGGTTTTTTTCCCCCTTTTTTTTTCCTAAGTAGAGCTACAAGTGCAACGCAATCACTTTTAGCAGTTCGTCTTCTAGAACAAACCCACCGTGTCCCAGTAACTATTTGCAGCATGACGTTGTGCTGTCACCTCCTCACACTACAAGGTCTTGACATTTCAAGCAAATGTCATCGCATCACAACTTTCTATCAGCACAACTCACTCGTGTGATGCACATGGTGCTACAAGCCCTTGTTTATTATGGGATCTCCAACTATCCAAGAGGAGCCAGCATGATTTCATAACATATGTATTTCATACCTCAGAGCCTTAAGTCTGGATCTCCAGCGCTACCTGGGTAGTGGCAGCAGATGTTTTCTCTCAGTAACTGTGAGACTGAACTTCGAGCTGTATGCTGAAAATCTTTAATTCCCTTATGTTCCTATGGAAACATGAGAGGAGCCTTCTGCCAAAGCCAGCCAAGGCCTTTGGCTTTACATGCGTAACATGTGAATTACCCACTTCTGTGTGCATTTGCAGGAGCCAGCTCCCGGCACTGGAGCTGGGCCATTTTCAGAAAGGAAACACAGAAAGGTCCAATCTAACCTCTATAATCTTCTGCAAAGAAACTGCTTCTTTCCCCCTCTGCCACAGTCATCCATCCGAAGACACTCGTCTGTGGGAGAGCAGGGCTCCCCTCCGTAATTAGATTTGATTCCAAAACAATCGGCTGAAGTCAGGAAGGGATTGGAGCAGTTGTCGTGTGAGGGGCATGTGCAATGGGAATTTAGGGCTTTGGCATGTGCAAATGGGAATTTAGGGCTTTGACAGACTGAAAACTCTGTTGCCCTGCAGAACATCCTAGGAAATGCAAAGCAACTGAGATATTGCTTAGTCTCCATGAAAGAGGGGTAGCAGAGAAGTGCTCTGTGATGAGAACACATGCACATGCCATTGCCCTGGAGCAAGATGGTAAGTGGTAACTTTGCTATCCCACCGTAACTTATTTGGGTGCACAAGCTCTTTGTCTAAGCTGGAATGCTCTATCAACTGATCAGAGCCGGCTTGAGAGCCAGTGTGCGTGCAGGGTATTATTACTGTAACCAATTAATCAGACCAGCCCTCAGACCTCAGCACTGAACACCATGAGCAACTGTCAGCACTCACTTCTGAGAAGTCTAATCGAATACATATGGAACTAGCTAAGAGAGAAAATTCTGCCTCATTTAAAATCACATTATCCAGCCTGCCACCCTTCACTGGCTTTTGGCCTGTCACACAGACTAATGGACAAGCGCCCTGAAAAATACTCGTTGTGAACGTAGGAATGGACAAGAGCCTCTTGTGTTTGACAAAAGCCAATTAAGATCAACTAAACCTTCTATTATGCCTCTTCCGAAAAGGCTCATCTACCATATTGCTCAAGGAGCTCAGTTGTATTCCTGGTTGTCAAGCGAACACCAACAAACATTATAGAACTTGCCATTTGGCAGGTGAAATAATTAGAGGAGCGGTAACCTTCAACAGCAAACGCCAGTGACGGGTGACATATGCCAGTATCCTGGATGCCCCATTGAACAGGGTGCCAACTGGAGCGCAATGCTGACAGATCTCATGGCAGATGAAGACAACTTCCAGAAAGCCATGGATGTCAGTGAGATATTGATGCTTATACAACCAGATCCCTCTGCAGCTTTTGACAAAGTTCTAGGATACAGCTGATATGTTTGTATTGTATAGCGAGGATAAATGGCCACCACTGCTTGGTGGTTTCTCCTGTAGCATTCAGCTGTGGAACAGGTACCTGCTGCTCCTCTTCGAGGTTCTTGTCTCGTGGTCCTGCAAAGCTCAGTCCTATCTTGGCAAGAATTAAACACAGGTATTGGAATGTAGGACTAGAAGCAATCTTTTGGGTCATTTAGTCCTGTCATCCATTATCTCAGCAACCCTGCCATGTAATCCCCTTCAAAATTAATGAACTTCATCTTAAAAGCAGCCAGTAATTTTTTTTCCTCGCTGCCCTAGAGGCTATTCTGAAACCTCCCTGCTCTGATGGTCAAATATCCAATCCAGGTCAAAATGATGCCCTCAGACAAGGAGGTACTGCAAAGAACTAAGGAAAATGCTGTTTTTACCTCCTAGCAAAAATACACAACTCCTATGCAACTCAGTGATCTGAAACATCAGTTCTCTGACTCCTAATTGACTTTGAATCAACAGGTTGCAACTCTGTCTGAATCCCTTCCTTTACCTCAGCTCAACGGAGAAGTTTATTCTTTCTCTCAAATGATGACTTAAGCCTGAGGTTTTCTTGCCATTACTTCCAGGCTAGATTATCTTCTGTGGACTGCTGTATGACCAAATATGATATGTTTTTCCATGTATCATCCACCTCTGTGGCTTCTAGCTGATGCAATAGTTACAGTGCTGGCTGAAGGCCATGATTTTCATTGCCAAAGCAATCAGGGGGATTACACGTTGCTACATGAAAGTCTAACGTTTTTGATCTGTGAACTGCCGCATCTGTACTTCACAACATCGCTCACAGTGGATGAAGACTGAGGGTAAATGTTTCAAACAAGGGGATCTGACTGTAAAGCAGCATTTTGGAGAAACACAAGATCAGATCGCTTCTCAGAAACATGCTTAAAGCTTTCTATCTGAAACAGATTTACCATCATTTCTGTCACCATCATGACAGCCAAAAAAAACATTATAGTGAGGATTCATCTCACCAACTTTATCTGTCTACAGTATAAATGTTTCCTTTGGAGATATTTGCCATAGTCTCCTTGTATAGTCAATGGGGAGGAAAAGGTGTTTCTAGAAGGATCCATGTAATCTCTTACAGATATCTGCCTTAGGGTGATATGTATTGCACCCTAGAAGTATGTATTTCTCTCCGTTGATTAGAAAAACTCCAGATACTTGCTTGGATGCAGAATGCAGATGTCTGCTTTTTGCCAAGTGATTGCTGCCCTGCTAGCAAAAGAAACCAAACGGGAAGATCCTAATATTCATATATTCCAAGCAGAATTTTCACTTGCATGAAAAAGGATGTTACAGGCTTCTACATTCTTTTACTGTTCCTTTACATTCTTTGAGTGTCTTGAAGATGCTCAAATATTATGCTGAGCAGCATTCTGCCACCATAGCGTAGAAGAGATGGATGACTCTATTAGTGTCTGTGGAGTTATTTTTAATTTATACTAGCATAAAAGAGAGGTGAATGGGGCCCTTTAACTTCTTAATCCTGCCTTAGTCATGGACTTTCTCTGTGACCTTGTGAAAATTGCTTTATCTGTTATTTTCCCGATATGTAAAATTAGGATGATCACAGTCACAGACTGCTATGAGCTCTAATTAGTAAGTATAAAGCACCATGAAATCCTCTGATGGAAGATGCAGAGTATAGCTAGCTTGGTATAAAGAGGATTAAAGGAGGCTGTGTTAACGTAACAAGCACTTGAGAAGCGATGCTTAGGGCGAAGTGAAATGGCACATATCTGCAGGTGAGGAAAGGAGAATCAGCAGTCTGTAACTGTTGTTGGCAGACCTCAAATCCACTGACAGGACTATGTCTACAAAGGAGGTTTGGACAATGAAATGAATCACCTAGCAGAGTTCAGAAACAGGTAAAATACTATAGATTAAGTAGGGTTATCCTAGGAAAAACCCTTCCACATTTATCCATTTGGAATTTGATTGACCTGATGGATCTTTCGCAGCATTTTTCATTGCCATTTCTGAAAGATTCACCAGTGTAACATTTTCATGTGCATGGCTTAATATTCATGCCATGAGCGATAACACCACATTTCTGAACACGCAAGACACGTAGTTATTAGAAAACCTTTTCCTTTCAGCGCTTCACTGAATGCCATGCCCTTTTCCAGAAACAAGCAGGGATTTCTAAATTACATCAGGTGCCAGTTGGAAGTGCCTTCCATGGAATGGTGCCAGTTCAAAGCTCCTGATAACCAGGACTCCTGCGTGTCCAATTCTCATCTCATCTCTTTTGAATGCCATAAAATACATTGCTTCCAGCCAAACCAGCAGTCTTTCTCTTTCATGAGCATCAACCCAGACACTGTTTCCTATTCATCTCATAATTGTCAGGTTGCTGTTACTTTCTGACTGTCTTGCTTATGTCCTCCTCAGGCATCACCGTGGACAAGTTTGGGCTGATTTACTTTGTGGACGGCACTATGATCAGGCGGATTGATCAGAATGGGATCATCTCAACTGTGTTGGGTTCCAATGACTTGACATCTGCTCGGCCTCTCAGCTGTGACTCTGTAATGGACATTTCTCAGGTAAGACGATGTTTTGGTTGTTTCTAGAGAAAACCCATCTTTCTTCACTCTATCTGCATGTGTCTCTGCCTCCCCATGTTTGACAAAGAGGTAAGAGCGCAAGGAGAATTACATCTCTATGTATTTTGTGGTATCGCAATGACTGGGTCAAAAAGAAAGATCCTATAAAGACTAAAGGAAAGACCTGACTGACTTAACTCGGAGATCTCTGGGGAGAGAGGTTTTAAGGATGTCCCAGCCACAGAAGAGACTCCCAATCAGCTGGGAGACACAGATTCCTGGAAAGCCAGGTTTCATTAGGCTTATTTCTCAAGAAACTAGTTGCTTTAAACTAAAAAGACCAGGCAGCTGTACGCATTTAGTAGGGCTATATGCCATGCTCTGTTATAACGACTTAGCTAGCCATGGATTTTCTCCTTTGCTTCCCCCCATCCTAATTTGGCCCAGCATAATTTTAGACCTGAATCAAATTAACATCTAGGAAATACTGATTGGAGGCTGAGGTGCCAAAATTAGCAACAGCAGGAAAACAAGAATCTTGAATTGCATCAGATTGCAAATTGGTTGCAGCTACCATCATGCTGGGCTTTTAAGTCCTGCTGCTTAAAGGTGGAGAAAAAAAAAAAGAGAGAGGAAAAGAAATCTCAGTTTGATAATTGCTTTACTTCTGCATGGCGCAGAAGAGAAAGCTGTTACAGCCCAGCACTTGATTTTGTGGGGCACTGAGCAACCGGTCAAATTGTGCCAGTTTAGAGATGGTGTCCTTTGAAACCTTTGTGCCACTTGTTGTTTGCCTGATTCCAGGAATGTTGCCCTCTCCAATGAAAATATAGATCATAGCTGGAGGGCTAAGTACTGTTATTCAGCCACAATAGATGTCGATGGGGTTTCCTTTTTGTAACTACCCAGATAATTTCCGTGCTCCCAGATGAAATCTGTTCTTCTTGTTTTTCCCTCTAATTTGAAAAGATTATTCTTGCTTCTTTGCAACTGGTTCCCACTGTCCGCAATTTATGAACAAGCTGAAATTACGAGTTTAAAAGCTTTCATGCCTTCTGTAGAAGCAAATTTTGCTGGTTTAAGGCCATCTTGTAGTATGTTTCTCATCTTACAGGCATAGTTTTTTCTTTGTCTGAATTTCAGGGGCAGTTACGACCAGACCATTGTAGATTCAGGATTTAAAAATTGTTTTCTCACAGGTTATGTGGCTTAGATGTATAACAATGTCGTATTTAAGCACTTCTGAGGTGAACTAAAATGTATCAGCTGAAGACTCTTTCTTTCCCTTCATAAAATGACAGGAGCCATGCTTAGATTGACTTGTACTGTGATGGATGGATTAACCAGCACTGTTCTGGACAGACGCACTAAAGACAAGTATAATTTAAAAAAATACCCAAACCAAACCAGGCAAAGAAAACCCAGCTTGGGAAGTAGCTTTTCATCATTTGCAGTGGCTGGAAGGGTCTTTTCTGTCAGGTCCCTGAGGCTCCCTGGGACACGAGGACACAAAATATTTAGCTGCCAATGTTGACAAGGAACGGTTTTTAAGAAATTGAAAATTCCCTTGTCAGTTCAGAATAAACTCTGCTCTTGGTACTAACTCAAGGCTGTGGGGCTTAAAGACCACTGGAAGGGATGAAGGCATGCATTATTAAAGAGAAAACCACAGGCTATAATGTTTTATTACAGGAAGGGTTAAAATAGGCCAAGAGCTGAGAAAAGGAAGGCGATTTTGCAAAGAGAGAATTAGTCTAGGCAGAGCTCAGCACACTGCTTAGCCATGAAAATGAACTTCAGAAGCTCAGCCATTAGAAGGCACAATGAACATATATAATACATCTGATGCTCTTTAAAAAAAAAAGTTAAAAGGGATTTAAACATGAATAGAAGCATCAAAAGTAAGGCTTTAAAAATATGAAACTCCTGTGTGCTAAGACCTTCTTGTTCTTGATTTTAAATAAAACCACACTGAGAGGTGGTTTGCTGGACTTGAGCCTGCTGGCACCTACTCCTCCTCCTTCCACTGAGGTTGCCACCTTAGAGATACAAAATACCTCCCCAAACTTAGTCACCTCAGACAAATGAGAACCAGCAGCAACTGAGACGGACGGTGGGGCAGGAAGGTTTGGAGCAAAGAAACAGGGAGATCCTGGAATTGCACAGCCTTGAGCGTACCCAGATCCCAGAGACCTCAGTTGCAGCATATCACACTGTTGGGTCCAAGGAAAAAAACCACACGGGGGCAGTGAGAATGGCACTAAGTGGCCAACTTCCCTCAGCACAGGAGAGACATGGACCTGTTGGAACGGGGCCAGAGGAAGCCCCAGCAATGCTCCGAGGGCTGGAACAGCTCTGCTGGGAGGACAGGCTGGGAGAGCTGGGGGGGCTCAGCCTGGAGAAGAGAAGGCTCCGGGGAGACCTTCTTGCAGCCTGTCAGGGCTTAAAGGAGCTGATAGGAAAGATGGGGATGGACTTTTTAGCAGGGCCTGTAGTGATAGGACAAGGGGTGATGGTTTTAAATGAAAAGAGAGCAGATTCAGACTAGATTTCAGGAAAAAAGTTTTGACACTGAGGGTGGTGAAGCACTGACCCAGGTTGCCCAGAGAGGTGGGAGATGCCTCATCCCTGGGAACGTCCCAGATCAGGTTGGAGGGGGCTCTGAGCACCCTGCTCTAGTTGAAGATGTCCCTGCTTATGGCAGAGGGGTTGGACTAGGTGGCCTTGAAAGGTCCCTTCCAACCCAAATTATTATATGATTCTGTGATTCTATGATATCAGGTCCATCTGCTCTAACTTAGAGTTGCCTGGATGATTGAAAGGGAATATACAACTGGAATAGCTATTCTTTTTAACTAGTAGAAAATTTATTTAAAAGCCTGTCTGGAGGTGACCAAGAGCATTCTTCACCGTTGTTTGTTTCCTATCACCCATCACACCTCTCCTATGGGGAAGATGCAACATTAGGAAAGCATTTAAGCATTGATTGATTGATTCCCATGGGCACAAAGTTGACTTTTTTTCTTTATAAAACAGAAGTAAAATAAAATAATCCAAAAAATGCGTGCCTTACAGTTCTTTATAAAAAAAAAAAAATTACCCTGAATTCTGTTGGTAACGTTTTCTTAGACTTAGGAACTAAAAGAGTAGACTGACTTGAAAAGGCAATGTGTTGACGAAGTACAGCTACAAATAGAGACCTACTGCTCACTCACAGTGTTACTTTTTCACTTCTCAGTCACTTTTTCAGTTTATTTGTGTATATGGATTATCAGTGTACAACTGTGATGTGTCACTGTTACTTGAACCCATTCTTCCATTATGTTAGAAAAAATGTGAAAACCACTGTGAAGACACAAGTATTTTATTCCATTAACTGAATTGCCTGAATTTCTTATGAACCACTATTTTGCATTTTTGCAGCATCAAGCACAAGGTGGTTATAACTTGGACATATACACATGCTGACTTAGCTGCCAGTTTTGTGTCTATCCCTCCTTGTAGTTTACCCAGAGGACCTGGGCCACTTGTCTGGAGAATCCTTTAGTATAAAAGGATCATTGTTTTGTTTGACTGATTTCATAGTACTTCACACAAAATTCCCAGTCCCAGGACTCTGCTATCAGGCCCAGGCTCTATCAATTCAAAGAGCATAGGATGGTTTGGAGAGGGGAAATCCCACTTGAATTTTTGGGTCTTCTTGTTTATTCCTGCGTTCCCTAAGCACTGATGGCCCTTCCCACAGCCCCTGCACCTCACACCAGGGTGGAGAAGCAGAGAAAAGCCATGGTGCAGAGCAAGAGCTGAGGAGGGTCTGCCTCTGCCCGTCGCCCCACTCCCACCACTCTGCAATGCACAGTGTGGATGTCTACGTGTGTCTCCCTCATGTGACAGGGAGCTAAGCCCCCTCACTCACACCAGGGTTGTGTCCTTTACAGCCACCATACCAAACACTAATACTTAGTTGTGTTTCTTTTACCCTTTCTCCCTTTAAGCCATTGAAACATCCTCATTGCAGTGGATTATAGCGATCATGCAGTGAAAAAAGGTCTTGCTACAATAATTTCCTTGTGTTGTTTTACCATTAAGGTTCGTCTAGAATGGCCGACGGATCTGGCCGTCAATCCGATGGATAATTCGCTCTATGTGCTCGACAATAACGTTGTGTTACAGATATCTGAGAACCACCAAGTGCGCATTGTGGCGGGGAGGCCCATGCACTGCCAGGTGCCGGGCATGGATCACTTTCTCCTTAGCAAGGTGGCAATCCATGCCACCCTGGAGTCTGCTACCGCTCTGGCCGTCTCGCATAATGGCGTCCTGTACATTGCTGAGACCGACGAGAAAAAGATCAACCGCATCAGGCAGGTCACCACCAATGGAGAGATTTCTCTTGTTGCCGGTGCGCCAAGCAGCTGTGACTGCAAGAATGATGCTAACTGTGACTGCTTCTCAGGGGATGATGGCTATGCCAAGGATGCCAAACTCAACGCGCCATCCTCCCTTGCTGTGTGTGCGGATGGGGAGCTGTATGTCGCTGATCTTGGAAATATCCGAATCCGCTTTATTCGGAAAAACAAACCATTCCTCAACACACAAAATCTTTATGAGTTATCCTCACCCATAGACCAGGAACTCTACTTGTTTGACACCAGTGGTAAGCACCTTTATACTCAGAGCCTTACCACTGGAGATTATCTTTACAATTTTACTTACTCTGGAGATGGAGATATAACCTTGATCACTGACAATAATGGCAACTTAGTCAATATCCGAAGAGATTCTACAGGGATGCCCCTCTGGCTGGTAGTGCCTGATGGCCAAGTCTACTGGGTGACAATTGGTACCAACAGCGCACTCAAGAGTGTAACAACACAGGGACATGAAGTGGCCATGATGACGTACCATGGCAACTCTGGACTCCTTGCCACCAAAAGCAATGAAAATGGTTGGACAACATTTTACGAGTGAGTATATTGTGAATATTTTGCTGCTGACTTCATTTTGTGTTCTCTGAACAATGCAAGGTTGATAGAATTTAATTGTCTGAACAGAATTATTGTCCAAATAAAATGGCCAGAATAGAGAACATTAGATCTCACGCAAACACTTCATAGTAGAAGTAAGGGCGTTAGAGTTTGAAGAGCTCCCTTTACCAAGTCAAGAGTCAGACAGAGTTTCTGCTCAGTTTTTTTAAATCAGCTAAGTAATTTGGACACCCGGTTCTCCTTAACTGTAGTCAGGAGTGGGGATTTAGGCTGCATGTCAAAGAATTTTGCTTGGCCTTGAAAGCCTTGGAAGTGTGAAAGTTCCATCAGATCCTCTTTTTTTGCAGCTTTCCACCTACTGCCCATGCTGCAGTGTCTTATTTGAGCTTGTTTGAAATGGCTGATGTAGAATGACAACTGGCAATGACTGATGACAGCTTGCTCAGAAAACCATTCTGTAATTAATGAACTTCTCTGTTTCTCTTGTTGTAATTGTCCTCACTAAGCTGTAAAAATAGTCTCAGAACTGTTCAAGACCAACTCTGCCCCAAATAGTTTCTTGAGCAGAGAGAAGATACGCACTAAAAAACTGAGAGATGGCAGTGACTTGAAGATTTGTACTTTTTTTACATATTACTGTTAGCAATTCCCTGCTTATAAATACCATGAAGACAACACACTTCTGATATCAAATAGCAAAAAGATGGGTAACTCAATGAAGGGCATTTAGAAGGATGGTCCGCAAATTCATCCATCTGTTGAGAACCCTTTCACCTCCCTCTCCATTAGTTTCATTGTAATTTTCAAGTCTAGCCTCTTTGAAATGATCCCTTTAGTGCATAATTTCACAAATGGTTTGAACGGTTACGTGGAGGTGTTCAGCTACCATAATAATAAACTCATTGTAAGAATCCAATTCGTAGAATCATAGAATAGTTTGGGTTGGGAGGCACCTTTCAAGGCCATCTAGTCCAACCCGCTCCCATGAGCAGGGACATCTTCAACTAGAGCAGGTTGCTCAGAGCCCCGTCCAACCTGACCTGGGATGTTCCCAGGGATGGGGCATCTCACAGAATCACAGAATCACTAGGTTGGAAAGGACCTTCAAGATCATCAAGTCCAACCATTAATCCAGCGCCACCATGTCCCCTAAACCATGTCCTGAAGTGCCACATCCACACGTTTTTTGAACACTTCCAGAGATGGCGACTCCACCACCTCCCTGGGCAGCCTGTTCCAATGCTTGACCACCCTCTCAGTGAAAAAATTTTTCCTAATATCCAATCTAAACCTCCCCTGGTGCAACTTGAGGCCATTTCCTCTTGTCCTATCACTAGTTACTTGGGAGAAGAGGCCAACACCCACCTCACCACAGCCCCCTTTCAGGTAGTTGTAGAGAGCGATAAGGTCTCCCCTCAGCCTCCTCTTCTCCAGACTAAACAAGCCCAGTTCCCTCAGCTGCTCCTCATAAGACTTGTGCTCCAGACCCCTCACCAGCTCTGTTGCCCTTCTCTGGACGCACTCCAGCACCTCAACATCCTTCTTGTAGTGAGGGGCCCAACACTGAACACAGGATTCAAGGTGCGGCCTCACCAGTGCCAAGTACAGGGGCACAATCACTTCCCTACTCCTGCTGGCCACACTATTCCTGATACAGGCCAGGACGCTGTTGGCCTTCTTGGCCACCTGGGCACACTGCCGGCTCATGTTCAGCTGGCTCTCAACCAGCACCCCAGGTCCCTTTCCGCCAGGCTGCTCTCCAGCCACTCCTCCCCAAGCCTGTAGCGTTGCATGGGGTTGTTGTGGCCAAAGTGCAGGACCCTGCACTTGGCCTTATTAAACCTCATACAGTTGGCCTCTGCCCATCGATCCAGCCTGTCCAGATCCCTCTGCAGAGCCCTCCTACCCTCCAGCAGATCAACACTCCCACCCAACTTGGTGTCATCTGCAAACTTACTGAGGGAGCACTCGATTCCCTCGTCTAGATCATCTATAAAAATATTGAATAAGACCGGCCCCAGAACCGAGCCCTGGGGAACACCGCTTGTGACCGGCCGCCAGCCGGATTTAATGCCTTTCATCACAACTCTCTGGGCTCCTCAGCCAGTTCCTCACCCAGCGAAGAGTAAACCTGTCTAAGCCACGAGCTGCCAGTTTCTCCAGGAGAATGCTGTGGGAGACGCTGTCAAAGGCTTTCCTAAAGTCCAGGTAGACAACATCCACAGCCTTTCCCTCATCCACTAGGCCGGTCACCTGGTCATAGAAGGAGATCAGGTTGGTCAAGCAGGACCTGCCTTTCATGAACCCATGCTGGCTGGGCCTGAGCACTTGGTTGTCCTGCAGGTGCCCTGTGAGCACTCTCAAGACCAACCGCTCCATAATCTTCCCCGGTACAGAGGTCAGGCTGACAGGCCTGTAGTTCCCAGGATCCTCCTTCCGGCCTTTCTTGTAGATGGGCGTCACATTGGCAAGCCTCCAGTCTTCTGGGACCTCCCCTGTTAACCAGGACTGCTGATAAATGATGGAGAGTGGCTTGGCAAGCTCCTCGGCCAGCTCTCTCAGTACTCTTGGGTGGATCCCATCAGGCCCCATAGACTTGTGGGTGTCCAGGTGGTTTAGCATGTCCTTAATCCTTAATCATCTCCCACCTCTCTGGGCAACCTGGACCAGTGCTTCACCACCCTTGTTGTCAAAAATTTTTTCCTGAAATCTAGTCTGAATCTGCTCTCTTTTCATTTAAAACCATCACCCCTTGTCCTATCACTACAGGCCCTGCTAAAAAGTCTGTCCCCATCTTTCCTATCAGTCCCTTTAAGCCCTGGCAGCTGCAGGAAGATCTCCCCGGAGCCTTCTCTTCTCCAGGCTGAGCCCCCCCAGCTCTCCCAGCCTGTCCTCCCAGCAGAGCTGTTCCAGCCCTCGGAGCATTGCTGGGGCTTCCTCTGGCCCCGCTCCAGCAGGTCCATGTCTCTCCTGTGCCGAGGGCTCCAGAGCTGGACACAGCACTGCAAGGGGGTCTCCCCAGAGCGGGGCAGAGGGGCAGAATCCCCTCCCTCGCCCTGCTGGCCACGCTGCTTTGAGGGCAGCCCAGGAGACGGTTGGCCTCCTGGGCTGTGAGCGCACATTGCCAGCTCCTGTCCAGCTTTTCATCCACCAGTATCCCCAAGTTCTTCTCCATGGGGCTGCTCTCCATCCCTTCATCCCCCAGCCTGTACTGATACCGGGGATTGCCCTGACCCAGGTGCAGGTTCCTGCTCTTGGCCTTATTGAACCTCACGAGGTTCACACAGGGCCATGCCTCGAGCTTGTCCAGCTCCTGCTGGATGGCATCCCGCCCCCCAGGCATGTCAAGGGCACCACTCAGCTTGGTGTCATCTGCAAACTTGCTGAGGGTGCACTCGATCCCACTGTCTATGTCATTGATGAAGATATTAAAGAGTGCTGGTCCCAAGGCAGACCTCGGAGGGACACCACTCGTCACTCCTCTCCATCTGGACATTGAGCCATTGACCACTACCCTCTGGGTGTAACCATCCAACCCGTTCCTCATCCACCCAACACTCCACCCATCAAATCCATATCTCTCCAATTTAGAGAGAAGGATGTTGTGGGGGACTGTGTCAAAGGCCTTACACAAGTCCAGATAGATGACATCAGTAGTTCTTCCCTTGTCCACTGATGTGGTCACCCCATCCTAGAAGGCGACTAGGTTGGTCAGGCAGGACTTGCCCTTGGTGAAGCCATGCTGGCCATCTGAAATCACCTCCCTGCCCTCCATGTGCCTTAGCATATCTTCTAGGAGGATCTGCTCCATGATCTTCCAAGCACAGAGGTGAGGCTGACAGGTCAGTAGTTCCCAGCATTTTCCTTTCTACCTTTTTTTAAAAATGGGTGAAATGTTTCCCTTTTTCCAGTCTCCAGGGACTTCACCGGACTGACATGACTTTTCAAATATCGTGGAGAGTGGCTCAGCAGCTACATCAGCCAATTCCCCCAGGACTCTTGGCTAGAAAAGACAGTTCCCAAGATTACAAAGAAAAAAAAATTTAAAAAAAGGAAACTCAGTGAGGGAAAGCTGGCTAAACCCACTTATTCCTGTGTTAGAAATACAGTTGCTTTGTTTCTTTCTTTAAAATGTTCCAGGCCCAGTTTCAAATTTCTTTGCTTAATACTCACTATTACTGCTTCTGCCTCAAAAAGAACTGATGGAAACTCTGTGATGAATCTTTTAAAAGGTTATTTGCATTCCATCAATGTTCTGCTTCCAATTACTATAGCAATATTCCTCAGTGAATCAAAGTTAATACCCTTCCATCTCTTACATTGAACTTGCTTGAGGAAGGCTTTAGGGAGGAAAGATAGGATGTTTTTCTCTATAGGAGTGGAAGCCTGCTATATTGTCAGGACCATTGTGCTAAATCAAGGAGGTATTTTCTTCTTGCAAAGAACCCAATAGTTCCTGTGCTTGAAAACAGATGTAGCCACGGACAGTGAAGCAAGCTAAACATTACAGCTAATAATGGTCAGATTCATACCTCAAACATATTCTTTTATTTAAAAGTGTGACTGAAAATATAAAGGAGATAAAATGAGACAGAGTCTAAAATCCGACTTTGTGGATATATTTATAACAGTGATCCATTATTTCTTGCTATCCAACAAAATAGAGCATTTGTGAAAGTCATCATTCTGGGCCTTTTATGCACTTCAGAAGAGTCATAAGAAAGCTTTTTAGAGCTAAATGGAAGACAGTATTCTCCAGTGGTTAGTCTATGGAAATCTTGACTAGAGCAAGTCATCACTATACGATAGCACAGCATCACTGAAAATAGAATTGGGAAGGTGTCTTCAGAGATATCTCATCTAAACCTGTGATTAGTTATCTCTATTGAAGAGTTCCTGACAGATTCTGATGCAACTTTATGCAACTACAAGGTAAAAGCCTATATTTGAATTAGTTACCTCAGCCTCCCTTTATTGGCAATGGAGAGAAACAGGCACTTTCAAGGTGAGTTTCTTATGAGTTATGTCATCTTTAGGGTGAGATGAGACAAGTTGTATTCTGAAAGTTTCACTCTGTAAAGGTAGTCCAGAATGATTAGCTTAGATACAGATGTTTACATAGCAGATGTCTACAATTTGGTCAAGTGGATCCTGTCAAAGTCATCTAAAAGTTGTTCATAAATACTGCTAATGATAACAATATCTTTACCTATCTTATTTATTGTTAGAAAGCTTTTTTATAGGCTCAGTCCAAATCTTCCTTGCTTGAATCGGAGACTGTCACTTTTCATCCAGTCCTGTCCTATCCTATCTGATCCTATCCTAACCTGTCCCCTAGGGACTTGGAAAGCACATCAGTCTGCTCATCAAATGGCTCAAGGACTTGGTCTGTGATAGCTCTCTAAAGGTAATCAGCAATAGGGAGTGATGCAGTGGGGTTGTACCCGGTGAATGGGCAGGGATTGATTCTATCCAGGTTTTGCATTCATAATCTGGGGAAAAGTATAAAATCAGAACTCATAAAATGAGAGGATTAGGAAATAAAGGTGAGATAGTTGGATTGCTTGATAAAGTAGGTTTCATTTAAACTAAATAATGTTCTTACACAGTCTGATGCCAGGGTACACATGTAACAGGTCAAATCTAAAGAAAAGGGCTGAGCAACCTCTCATAGATTGTAGTGAGCAAAGCATCAAGTTATCCAGTGTGATCTCTCAGCATAATTCCCTGGCAAATCTGTCTAACTTCTTGCTTGGTTGGACAAACAAAATTAATAAATTTATTCATCTCACACTACTTGTAGTGGGTGGTAGGAAGCTGATTTTGTCCCTGTACAGCATTGATGAGACTAATACTGTCAGTTCTGATGTTTGCAGTTTATGAAGGACAGTGAAAATTGAAGGCTGTGCAGAAAAACACTACGAAAATGCATTCGTGAGGAGAAAGTGCTCTATGCTGGAGAACTAAGACTTGATCTATTATCTTAACATGAAGACTGGGAATTGTCTAGATCACAGCATGTCAGCACAAAACTATCCCCTACAGAGGGACTCTTACTCTAGCAGTGAAAGGCTTGGGAAGGGTAAGGAGCTGGAAAGCAAAGCTAGAGACATCCAAATTGACAGGAAGGTGTGATTTTTTTAAGCCTGAGATTATCTAGCCAGTAGAGTGACCAGCCATAAGAAGCAGTATATTCCTCATTTCTTGGTCTCTTAGATCATGACTGTGGATGCCTTTCTTAAAATATATTCTCACCAGACAGAAGATTTGCATGAGTCAAACACAAACTGCAGGGGTAAGTGCAGGCATGTCGGGATGAAATCTAAGTTCCTTGATATCCAAGAAGCTGAAGAAGATAGTGTAAACCAAGTCAATATTCAATACCTTCAGGTTATTGGTTTCTGTATCAGAACATCAGGAAATTTACATTGGGGAAGTTTAAGTGATTTAGAGAAACCCTGTGATCATGAGTGGGTGGAAGGTGCTCTAAGTAGTTTTCACTCCTGGCTGAGGGGGAAGGTGAAGCTCATATTTCTGTTTTGCTCATGGCCGAGGAAATACAGATGTCAAATTTGCCTCTGAGGAAAAGCTTCACGTTTCTCACAGCACATAATAGTTGTTTATGACCAGGGCAAGCTGCACACCACTGTTTAAAAAGTTAAGAGTAAACATAAATTCAGCTGGCAAGTTTGCACTGCACCAGTGGCCCCATGAAGAACATCCTTATAAGATTTACCTTTAGCTGACTGTCTACAGAGGACCATAAACAAGACACCCAACATAAAAGAGCAATGGTGTTGCAAGAGTGGCAACACTACATGTGTATATGTCCAGCATTTCTGGTTCTCCTTCAGTTGCTCTTACCAGGGTGTTTCTCAGCCTTCGTCATAAGGCTGCAAAGACCTGTGATGTATGGGCACGTCGATGTGCCTCCAGAGAGGAGAGAAAGGAGGCGGGATACATCGACACAATACTGGAGGTGTATCTCCAGGGCACACCAGGGAATCCAGGTCCTCCAAGGGTTCGGGCTGGGCTGGCGCGTTGGCTCCTCATTTCTGTAGGGGAAGGAGACAGGTGTTGTCCTCAGGTGGTGGCAGACTTGCTCACAACACTTAACAGCTCTTCCTTCCACACATCCTACACCGAAGCCTGCTGTAACAATCCTGTTTTATTGGGTTTAGCGCTAAGTAATGTTCAGTATATAATGGTGTGTAGCTTCCCTTTCTTTTGAGAGTGAAACTTAGCTCCCTGCAGTAATTAGCCTGTCCCCAAAGGCCTGTCTAGGACTTTTTTGACAGTTTTAGTATTACATAGACCTTCTCTGCCTCTGCAGAGGGCTTGACTTTCACTACCAATTCATGCAGTGCAGCTCAGCTTGTCCAGTAACTGGATTAAAGACTTGCCTTCCTGTTGAACCTGTGACAGTGATAATCAACAGCGAAGGAAGTTGATCTGGAAACTGCCAGGGGAACGGCTTCTTGTTGTTCAACTCCTCAAGTCAAAGACAAAGGGAGCTGTGTGACTACTTGCTGCTTTGTTGTTCATTTTTTTTCACTTGATCTGAAAAAATTGCTACCAGCTGTGGTGGGTTGACCCTGGCTGGACGCCAGGTATGGCCAAGCAGCTCTATCGCTCCCCCTCTAGCTGGGCAGGGGAGAAAAAATACAACGAAAGGCTCCTGGGTCGAGATAAGGACAGGGAGAGATCACTCACCAGTGACTGTCATGGGCAAAACAGACTCAGCCTGGGGAAATTAATTTAATTTATTGCAAATCAAATCAGAGTAGGATAATGAGAACTAAAACCAAATCTTAAAACCCTTCCCCCCACCCCTCCCTTCTTCCCGGGCTCAACTTCACTCCCCATTTCTCTCCCTCCTCCCCCCGAGCGGCGCAGGGGGACGGGGAATGGAGGTTGTGGTCAGTTCATCACACCTGGTCTCTGCCGCTCCTTCCTCCTCAGGGGGAGGCTCCTCACACTTTTCCCTGCCCCGGCGTGGGGCCCTCCCCGGGTGCGGGTGCAGATCTGCTCCCTCGTGGAGCTCCATGGCCGCAGGGGCACAGCCGGCCTCCCCGGGGGCTTCCCCGGGGGCTGCCGGGGACCCTCTGCTCCGGCGCCTGGAGCCCTCCTGCCCCTCCTGCTCTGGGCTGGGGGCTGCGGGGCTGTTTACACACATTCTCACTCCTCTCTGGCTGCAAATGTTGTTGCCATTATTTCCCCCCCGCTTCTTAACTCTGTTCCCCAGAGGCACTACCACCGTCACTGACGGGCTCGGCCTTGGCCAGCGCTGGGTCCATCTTGTAGCCGGCTGCACTGGCTCTGTGGGACACAGCGGAAGCTTCTGGCAGCTTCTGGCAGAAGCCACCCCTGCAGCCCCCCCGCTACCAAAACCTGGCCACCCAAACCCAATACAGCAGCCTTTACAAAGTTTCTTAGCAGTTGCTGTTTATCTACTTCAGAATCCGGAAATTCTTATTAATGTATTTGTTTAAATCAAGAGTATGGCAATTATCTCGATTAGCTCATTGAGATGGTATCACTGTACATTAATTCAATTTCCTTCTGAGTCAAAGTCAAACCTTCTATGCATTATTTAGCCCAGAGGAGGCTCTGTTCTTAGGTCCTTTGTGTGCCCAATTAGTTTGGAAGGTCACCTCCAAAAAAAACACCTACACGTCACTGCAGCCAAGCCCAGAAACTCAAAACTTTTTCATGGACTTCCCAAGAAGTGGCTCACAGCTCTGTAGGGTGAAGGGTACCGTGGAGCCAGATCTTCAGATGGGCAGTGAGGGGAGCTTTGACCCATAACGTAGGATTCTGTTTTACAGAGAACCGAACTCTGCCAAACCTCACACATTGTCATGGGTGGAAGGTGGGAGCCAGCTGGACCGAGCATGCAGGAGGACCTTGGATGGCTTCCCAACGACTCCCAGGACTCAGCAGTGTTTGGTGCCCCAGCCAATGCCCGGGTCTGGGCAACTGGCGTACCAGAACTGGGCATCGTGGTCAACATCTACCCCACAGTGAGATGCAGACTCTGTCTGCCTTGTAGTTGGTGTAAAGGCAATGCAATTTTTTCTCTCTCCGTCAAAACCGGAGATAAGTAATGCTTATTACCTTCAGAGGAGCAGCCACCTCTCGACTCAGAGAAAAGCTAGCTTACTGCATTAATAGCTTCCCTTTGTCACCTGATGATATCTCGGGTCATACCGAGTTTTATGGGATTTGGTGGCATCCTTGGTTTAGAGCAGTTCAAGTGAGGGTCTTGTTCTGCTCCTGCAGCAGACTGGAGTATGAGAAACACCGTCGGCTTTTGCTGTCCCTCCTCTTTTAGCAAGATTTCTTTGCTCCACAATTTCTTCAGGATAAAATAATTAGATTCTCATCATTGTTCCTTTGAAGAAGTTACAGAGAAAGGCCAGTAAGTGCCACGGTAAAACAGTATTTCTCCAGTAGTGTCACTAAGTTGTGAGGTCATGTTTTAAGCCATTGGCCTGGGCTGAAATGAATGCCTGGTGTCATTAGTTGAGAACCAAGGGAATTATGTGTATCATAAAAGCTAGAGAGATCTTCCTCTTCTCGTTTGGGCAGTCAGAAAATCCTGCAGACAGTGGCTGCAGCCTGGCCTCATGTCATTAGGGAGAGGACTTGCCTTCATGCATATTTGAGTAGTATCGGTTTGTCTATTATAGATTTATTTTCAGTGTTGTGTTTAATGTTGTTTGAAAAATTGTGAAGAGGCGAGCTTGTTCAGAGGCGGCGGGTGCATGTCTGTATAATCGCACGCAAAATATAGTTTGCAAAGTACATTAGGACACTTTGGCGCTAAATGCAATATTATTACAGTGAATTTTTTTCCGATCTATTTGACTCATAGTTTTAAAAGGCTGATGAAATGTGAAAAAGCTAAAATGAGGAAACTTAGAGACTCATGCAAGGAATTGATTTCTGAATAGACGGTATTAGGATGCTCTCTTAATTCCCAAGGCCCAGGTCTGAACACAATGGTAATGTGATAAATGAAAGCTCTGAATGTTTACAAGCTAACAATTAGGCCTCATAAGCATCAAATACCATTTTAATTCTGTGCATTGAACCTTAGCTAAATACGTTTCCAATTGGGAATGGATGGCGACGGCTTCCTTTGCTGGCTTAAGAATTGTCAGCGTAATTGTAAGTGCTGAGTCTTTGCAGCGGGTGTGAAGGGGAGGCAGCAGCCCTGTTAGCAGGTGATGAATTCATTGCTCCCGTGTTTCAGTATTTCCTTAATTCTGGGCTTTCAGAGCATTTGGAGAACACAGGAGTCTTAGGCTGTGATGAAAACCGGCCCACCCTAAACCCCGAGACTGTGGAAACAGGACTATGCAGCTTTGCTGCAAAATGAGGTGACTGGGAGAGATTTATCTTACTGCAAATACCAGGCGCACCTGCAGCTACGTAAGAGCCGGTTGCTTGGCCTTCCTCTCCGAGCTGAGGATGTGCCCTTTAACTGCCTTTATAGGGCTGAGCGCAGAGGTAGAAGGAACCGACTCATTTAACTCATTTAATTTTTTTAAGCACGTTACCCATTTGGGATGTTAAAGCCTTCAAGCTGGGAGATTGTGGGTAAGTGATAGGTGAGACCAGGTAATGTGTTGTGTGATCTAAATCAAGGGAAAAGGGGAAAATGCTGCAGTCCTGAGCAAAACGGAAAAGGAACTGCTTGCCAAGAGGAAAGCGCTGTGAGTGTCCATGCTAACTAGCTCCCAGCACCTCCTTTTGCATTGCCACCGCGGTGCTGAAAGGAGTTTTCATCTGGGCGTGAGTGTTTTACATTTCATCTGCCACCAATTAAAAATAATAATCAAAATGGGAGCAGTCTAATCGTGCTACCTTCTCGCATTTCTCCCTTCCTAAGGCGTGACCCCCTTGCAGCTGCAGAGGGGCGAGCTGTCACCCCCAAAGCGAGTGCTTGGAAGGTCCCCGCCGCGCTGCTGGGCAGAGGTGCAGCAGCTCTTGCGAATGCAGAAGACACAGATGGTCCAGGTTACTTCTGACTAATGGAGTGACTAAGGAGGTGCCAAAAGTCTAATGTACGTGTGCAGACATCTTAAACCAATTCCAGCACACCGTTCCAGACTGCTGTGGCCCAAAACAGGCCTTGCTTCTCAGGACCCAAAGACCCAGATGGAAGTCCTTGGCCTTGGTGAAGTTGTGACTTTTGTACAGCTGTGAAAATGTAACCGTATAAATTACGCATACTGTACTTAGTCATTTTGACTTAAAAAGAAGAATGTGTGCACAGAGGTCTAGGCACCATCATACTCTTTCATGGTCTTTTTTTCTTGCTATTTTAACCCATCTTGCACAGGCAGAGGTTATTGGCGTATTTGCCCATTTGCACATTTGCAGATATTGCATATTTGCCCAGCAGAGAGCTGGAGCACCATTTGTGAGGGTGCTGGGAGCTGGATGTCCAGGAACAGAGTTTAAGGGTGTCTGCTGCTGCTTGGGGCTCTTAAACTGAGTATCCACAGGTTTTTGAGGCTTTCTTTGGAGCACATAAGTAGGGCTTGCATGGAGTACAGGTTTTGTGCTGGCTGTCAGCATGGTGCTGAGTGTCATTCAATTAGGATAAACCATATGATTCACAGGACGTTGACTCAGCACTTAAATGAAACAGCAGCCACGTCCGTCATGTGAACAAGGTCTCTGCCCCGCTCCTGGCTTTTGCTCTCTTTCTTTCCCTAACCTGCAGACCTGCTTCCTTTCACACTCCCACCTGTATTACACCAAACTCACCCCTTAGACTTCAGTGCAGCACATCTAGATTTGTGATATTCTTTTTAGGAGGTGAATGGGACTCAATTTCAGGAGCAGCTCATTTCTTAAAATTTTAATAGAGCGATATAAATAAATCCCTTACAGTTGCTAATACCATCAAGTCAGAGGTGTTTAATTCAGATTCATCTTCCTTAAATGTCAGAGCATTTGGTATTTAAGTCTACCCTTACGGTTCAGACTAGTTTATATATAGGACTCCTGATGTTGTGGTAGAAAGAATTTGGGGTGTTACACAACTGACCTTTAGCAATAACAATGTTTTCTCTGCTCAAGGGAGAAACTAAATCATGTCCCTTGTGTCCTGTTTCAGTAGATGGGGTAAAGATATCGCCTGTGATGTTTTTGGTTTAAGATTCACATACTCTTTTAGGAGGAGATGTGCAGGTGAGTGGGCAGAAAGCACAATCAAAACACATACCTCGGGCAAACAGGACAGCCACAAACACGGAGCAAAGTGCTCGGTGCTGAGAGCACTTTAGTTCTGGCTCTTGCAAGATTTAGTTTAGATCCAAGCTGTGTGCTGTTAGCCACTTGGAAAAGCTTTAACTGGTCTATGCCAAACTCCCCTAATGCAGTCCTGAATTCATCCCTTTTTTTTTTTTTCTTTCTTCTTTTCCTTTTCACAAGTGGTTGACTGTCTGCCAAGATCTTGGAGAGGAAGGGCAAGGCTGCTCCGTC
>NC_138575.1:220144744-220267244 GCF_964289735.1 Phaethon aethereus
ATGCTTTCAATGAAAATGGAAATCGAAATAGTTGATTGTCCACTCTTAATCTTTCATGTGGATGAGTCGCTTCTAGCGTTATCTCTTTCCACCCTCCGTCCTGCGAGAGCCACAGGTTCTTGCACAGTCAAAGGAATGACTGCAGTTTTGTGCAGAATTGAAGAGATTTGGTGCTGTCTGAACTTCAGTCGTAATTTGTAAGGAGTCCATGCTGTAAAATCTGAGTCATGTCAAGTTGTGCAGTTTATTGTATGAAGAAAATACCTCTTCAGTTTATAACTTTTCTATTTAAAGACTTTTTGAATGAATCTTTTCCATGATAGCAACACAGAGATATATTAAAAAGTGTGCAGTTAATTAAACAATGCACTAATTTTAAAGATTTAAAAAAAAAAAAAACACAACTGTATTTTAGAATTGGAATACTACTACTTTTAACCGCCATTTGTGGAAACTAAAACCTTCTGAAAAAAACAACGCGTGTCAGCTACAATGAGTTGGAACAATATAGATTTATGGATACTTCCTTTGCAAACATGAAAGTTGATCACAGACATGGCTTTAGGAAGTATGTACTGGCTTCCATTTCTACAGTGTGTGAGCAAGCATGCTTTTTGACTGCATGACTACTTCAGAATCCTTGAAGTAGTTCAAGCTAATACGATTAATTTTCCTGTAACAGATTAGTAGAAAATAGAGTTAAAATTGACCCTGAAGGATCATCTAGACCTTTCTGCTATCCAAAGGAAGGATAAGTTATGCCTAAACTGTTTCTAGCATCTTTGTCATGCTCTTAAAATCATACAGTGACAAAGGTGACACTCTTTTAAGTTCTCTACAAGTGTTTTTTTCCCCCCAGCATCTTACACCTTTCTCATTTAAACCTATGTTAAAATCTCCAAGGTTGATCATATATTCTATTTTAACAGCAGCATTTAAAGATTGACAAGTCCATGCAACCTTCTGGCTTTGTAGAATGCAGGATGTTAGTGGTTTATTCTCCAATTTGAGCTACAGCAATGTCATGGTTTAGCCTCAGCCGGCGACTGAGCACCACGCAGCCACTCGCTCGCCTCTTCCCCCTGCCAGGTGGGATGGGGGAGAGAACCAGAAATTAAAACTCGTGGGTTGAGATAAAAACAGTTTAATAGGACAGCAAAGGAAGAGGAAATAACAACAACAACAATAATAATAATCCCGATAAAGGAATATACAAAAACAAGTGATGCACAATGCAACAATTGCTCACCGCCCCGTCCCTGAGCGGCGATTCTATACTGAGCATGACGTACTATGGTATGGAATATCGCTTTGGCCAGGCTGGGTCATCTGTCCTGGCTGTGCCCCCTCCCAGCTCCTTGTGCATCTCCCCGCTGGCAGAGCACGGGGAGCTGAAAAGTCCTAGACTTAGCGTAAGCACCACAACTACTCAGCAACAGTGAAAAACATCGGCGTGTTATCAATGTTATTCTCATCGCAAATCCAAAACGCAGCGCTGTGCCAGCTATTAGGAAGAAAATTAGTGCTATCCCGGCTGAAACCAGGACACGCAGTCACCTGCCGTTGTAAATGACAATGTGTTGCTTGTACTGCTTGCTGTCATAGAAGCCTCTTACTGTTACAGGTGAAACTGGTCTGGCGAGGAAAATACTTTATGCCAAAAATGTCTTTTTTGCACTTGGCAGGTTAGAGTGAGAAGGTTGAGTATACATCTCTAAAATAAATTTTAATTTTTTGAAAAACCATCGATGAGAAATACAGGTAAATTGTCTCTACTACCTTCATGCTTTCAGTTTTTCCACAATAACTGAATAATTGCCTTTACATTTTTCCAGTTCAGTGCTAAGAGGTTCCAGTTAGACATTCCAAGTCTGATCCTTTGAAAATTAGCAAATCTGTGAGAGCTAACCAGTTAGTTAAGACTAGCTTCGTTTATTGTCGCTACCGGAGAAAATGAGAAGGGGTACGGAGATCAGGCTTTAAAAAAGAACCATCTGTGTTTAATGGATGGTGCATAGTCTTTTCATATCAAACACTAATGTAAATAGCCTCTGTTACCCCAATAAGGATGCATATTTTATAGTTTTATACAGTCTAGGCAGCGATCCCCACGGTAAGATCTGTGTCTTTAACCCTCATCCATGTTTCTGACTGTTCGTCATGGTGGTTTGAGTTAAGGTGAGGTGTGAGCAGAACAAAATACTTAAGCAAAGGGATGTTACTGTACTGCAGTTGACCAATACTGAGGTAATATAAAACGCTCTATCTGCACCTAAAGAAAACGCCATTTGAGCTTCCATGAGATGTCAGCAGATCTCTAAAAATGTGAAGTTTGTGACTGTAAAAAAACCTTCTTAAAAGCTAATGAGCAATACCGAAGCAGTGGTGTAATATATTGCATTGACATGGCTTTTGATTTGTGCCAAACATTTTGCCGCTAAAGCACTTGTGCAACAGTATACGGTGTGCATTAGTTGAATACTAAAAAACTGGAGAAATTTTTATACATAATTTTATTCTAAAATCTTTTTAATTGCAGCTTGGATGATACCGTACAGAGCTACATGGGGTGATTTCAGGGGTCTGACCTGCTTTTTCCTTGTTCTTCCTTTCCTCAGGGAGCATTCGATTTGACGCCAAACTTGTAGCAAGGCGGAGGGGCCGAATTCAGACTCAGATGTAGTTTGTGCATTTGAGTCCAGTCACATAACCTCCATCTCCGTCCGGTCCTGTAGCTGCCTGAGAAAACACCAAGGCTCCAGCCCTTGCCAGTGGAGTTTCCTAGCGGGCTAGAGCTCCAGTTTCCAGCCTGCTGCCCCAACGGGGCGAGGAGCTCGGTGCCCGTGTCTGGTCGGGCTCTGCAAACTGGGGCTCTGCATGCCAAGGGCGTCTTTCAGGTCGTGTGCTCGGTGTTGACTTCGGCACAAAAGGCAGCGGCCACAGCCGCTCTTCTGTAGCTGTAGAAGAAATTGGGAAGGGAGAGGAGTATTGGGTGGTTAATTTAATCATTGTGAGACTCATGTCCCGAGCAAGACCCCTCTGAAGAGCTCATGGTGTCTTGTGCCATCACTCATTACTCTGATCTGGTCCCTAGCTATGACTAGCCTCTACTTAACTTGTTTTCTGGCTGGCAGCAACATGGGGAGTGAAGGGACTCAGGCTGTTTTTTGTCTGTCCTTGACAACTGCATGCCAGTTCTAGATGCACCATCGCTGCTGCCGTTTTGTCCCTGTGTGGCTGCCAGGAGGTGATTCAGAGGAGTTACCATAATGTGAGGAGCTCTGACTTCGCTCCCTGGCAGTCTTCCTCAGACTCCCTGAGTCGCTGAGAGAGGCAAGTAAGACCTCTAGGGTCAGGCTTGTGCTCTCGATACCCCTCTGGACCGAAACCCTCCTCGCTGACCGTGGGGAGGTTCATCAGCCTTTGTGGCAGCCTGATGCGATCACCTTTAATGGGTTATCTAGTAATTTGCATCCACTTGGAAAGTATGAGAGCCACATTCAATATAAGCTAAAGGTGTCTTGTGTAAAAATACTGTGTTACACCATTTGGTTAAATGAAGGAAGCTCTTCTGTTTCTTGTTGGAGTGACTGGACTGTCCAGGCAAGAGTGCAAGATCTGTGGTGCCAAAAAAATTTTTTTTTTTTAAACCTTTTTTTTTTCTTATTTTAAGTCATTGCTAAGGATACTATGTGTGGATCTACGAGAGCAATATTAGAAGTGGTTCCTGTTTTATGGTACCGTTACTTTGGTATTTTGCATGAACAAAAAATGAAGGCTCACAAACGATTCAGCCAGCAGAGATCAGAATCCAGGATTCCCCCCTTTCATCTTCACGGTTGCCCGTTGCTGCACTCTCTTAAAGTAGAGGTGATGGTGAATCCCCTCAGAGCTGTGCATTTCCTCATTTGGGCTGCCCACCAAAACATCTGACGAGACAGCCTTCATTCCTAAATTGTTGAATAATCACTAATTATTTTTCTCCCTCCTTGCTCTTGTGAGCAATAATTCCATGTTTGCAGTCAAAAATAATAATAAAATTGCTTTCTTGTAACTTCTATCTGTTTCTTGGCTCGGGACCCATCTTCTTTTTAATTGAGGAATAAAAAAAGAAGATTTAAAGGCTTTTGGTTTTAAGTGGACCGAATAATTTTTTTCACTTTCAAGAATTTCAGCAATGACTGGGTTGTGGTGAGATCTCCTCCACTTTGCCCTGCTGAAATAGTAGAACCTTCATGTGTAAAACTTCTCTGTGTAGGTTCCTGGAGCTTTGTGGGCATTGCCAACATGTACCAATTGAAAAAAACCCAAAAAAACCCAAACAAACTCAACACAACACTTTAAAATATGAGTCCATGTTGAAAAGTATGTAGCAAAATGATGGATTGTAAAGCAAAATAAGTCACTGAGACTGTACCGAAAGTTCCTTTTCCTTTTTGCTGTAGAATTATTGTGATATTACCATAATTCTTTATAAAGTAGTTGTGTCGTGGTTTAACCTGACAGGTAGGATAAAACAACCACACAGCCGTTTGCTCGTCGCCCCTTCCCCAGCGGGATGGGGAGAGGGTCAGAAACCAGGTGGAACTCGTGGCTTGAGATATAGATGGTTGAATAGGACAGGGGGGAAAAAAAAAATAATACTACTACTGATAAATGAGTATACAAAACAAGTGATGCACAGCACGATTGCTCACCGCTGCTGACCGATGCCCAGCCAGTTCCCGAGCAGCGGCCCTCCCCAGCCAGCTCCCCCAGTTTACATACTGGGCGTGCTGCCGTATGGTGTGGAATGTTATGGAATATCCCTTTGGCCAGTTTGGGTCAGCTGTCCTGGCTGTGCACCCCCAGCCTTCTCGCCGGCAGGCCAGGGCATGGGAAGCTGAACCATCCTTGAATGTTTTGCAATAACTGAAAACATCAGTATTTTCCTTACCAACATTATTTTCATCCCAAATCCAAAACACAGCACTATACCAGCCATCAGGAAGAAAATTAAGTCTATCCCAGCTGAAAGCAGGAGACGTTGTCTCTGGTGTTCTTGAGTTTGTCTGGGGAAGGATTTACCCTGGGAGGAACGGGAGCTTGTGTAACCACTCCGTACCGTTGGAGTGATGAGCAAATCCTCGTCGGTCGTGTTCGAGTGAAGGTTTTCAGTCATTGGTATTGTACGTTTTCAACTCCCTGTTTACTTATGTGCCCTTGTAAATTGGTGGCTCTGTGATGCCGCAAGGTGTAAGCAAGTGCATCAAAATGCCGCTTCTGAGGATTGTTTTTGCAAGAAGGAAATGACTTTTTTGGGGGGAAACTTTTAAATACGGAGGTATCAGTAGCTGCTGGAGTCTTGTTAATTTACAGATATATATTTTTTTTTACTGCACAAATAAAATAGCAGATGAGTTTTACTGGAGTGACTGTGCAGGATCAGTCTATGCATGTTGTTTCTCAAAAATCCATAGCAAGAAGGTGATTGGCATGGACCCTGTTGGGGGAAATACAACCTGACTAAAACATTTGCATCAATTACTGCAAAGTGTTTTACTCACCAGAGGAAATAGTAACTTCAATATCTAAAAGGAGCCCTGTTAGTAGGGGAAATGTTTCTTTAGCTTTGTGTTATATCTCAGAGAACTAATCCAAAGCAGAAGTAAATGTTGTAAAAATATGCATCTAACGAAAACTTACTTCAGGTTTGTGACCACTGTCTGTGAATGATTGCTTTTTTATTTTTATTATTTCACTTTTGAAAAATCGACTTTAAACTTCCCCAGTGACCACAATAAATAAGAAAAATGCTGTATTTTGGAGGGAGGCAGAAGAGACAACTATTTTAATAGCTGCCGTCAAAAACTTTACAACTTCAGTCTACAAGCACATCTCTCTCTTTTTTAACTTTTATTTTTAAGATTAAGTTCTTAAGAATTAAATGGTCGTGTTTCATGAGCAACCGTGTTACAATCTGTTGTGTGTGTGAGACAAAGGAAAGAATATATAAATTAAGAGAAAAAATTCCTGAATTTGCTGGGGCAGTGCTAAGCAAGAATATCTAAATTAAGGTAAATGATTCATGAATTTGCTGGGGGAGTGTTAGAGTGGTGAGCAGAAGTAGAAAAAAGAATTTTTTAAAAACATTGATGGTACGTTACAACAGAAGGTGTACAGAACTTCCCTTAGCCTTGCATAAAGGGCAAGGCTCACTGCACTCCAATTTTGAGCACCCTTTGCAGTTTTGTTTTCTCTTAAAACTAGCTAATTCTTTTGCTTACATGCAGATGTCAAAGATGGGTAGAGAACTGTCGAAGGGCAGATTTAGAAGATAAAACTCCAGATCAACTCAACAAGCATTACAGATTGTGTGCTAAACATTTTGAGACTTCTATGATATGTAGAAGCGTAAGTAAAACCAAGCATTTATTTATTGCGTCTTGCAAAATGTGACTAATGTTTTTCATCAGAATGCTGCGTTTTAATCTTTGATCCCCTGGATAAGTGGTCCTTGGGAAAATTAATCTCTTAGTCTTAATTGAGATCGTTGTCATGGCCCAGGGCACCGCAGAGATTCGCAGATGTTGGCACAAAGGATGGGATGGAAATGAGCAGTTGGGGAAGAGAAAAGCAGAGCTGCTCCTGCTGGCTTAATAAGTTTGTGGAGGCCTGGTCTTCACTGCAGTTCTTTCCTCATGCAAAGCAATGCTCATTTTGTTTGCTGTCACTAAATGTTACAACATTATATTAATTTATTTGGTGTAAGTATGTAAGTTTGCATACCTCTAATTATTTAAAATCATTAATGTGCTGTTACTGAAGTGTATATATGGTGTGTTTCAGTTAAATTATACTCCCCTGTGGCCAAGAGATTTAAACATTCTTTGCATCTGTCAAGCTTTTGGTTCCTGTTATATTTTATCCAGCTAAAATTATGGCACTGTTTCCAGATAATGAAATAATAGCTTTCAATTCTTCTTGTTAACATGATAACACTGGTCTTAACAGCTTACATAACAGTAGGAAATGGTGGATTTGGGGCTTTTTATCAAGTTTTAATTTCCAGGCTGAATTTTACATTGATACATAGGCAAAATCAGTCTTTTAATTATGAAGGATAATTAAAATACGCAGGTTAGACTTTGCACTCCTGATGGTATTACACGTGACAGGGTTTCTGATTAGCCAGCATCCCAGAAACAAATGAATGGATGTTGGAAGTGATTCTGAATTGGAAATGAAGTTTTATGAAACTTGGTTTGTTTAAAATGTATTTCAATCTAATGACAGGTATAAACATAATCAGTTAAAATTCTTTATTTGCTGGAAATTACCCAGTTTAGATGACGTAAGTTCATAGTATATCCAAGTATAAAATTTTACTTAAAATGTTTTTCTTTAACTGCTAGAAACATTTACATGACCATCTAGAAGTCTTTTCCTCCTGCTCATTTGACAGATACATTTCCTTCAGTATGACCTTTCACGATAGTGTTTTGTGGAATTCATAAGGCTACATAAAGAAGCAGTTGAACATTTTCACTGTGAAAATGCTTATGTGGTTGTTTCTGGAATTCTGAAATAAGTGATAAAAAACAAAGCTTAACAGTAACAAAAGGTTTCCTTTCTGATCCATAGATGTCTTTTTATCCAGAAAAAATATCGTGATATTAAAGTATTAATTATTGCATATGAGGTCTTTGACATGAAGATAATGGGGAAGAAAGTGTTTCTGGTTTAGATTGGGGTGGTTGATTTTTTTAAAACATCTCTCTTCTCATTTTCAATGTTCTCTTGATACCCCAAAATGTGAATTGCATAACAGAGCTTTCTCTTTGTTTTGAAACATCAGAAAGTGAAAATACTTTTTAAAAAAAGGAAGAAAAAAGAAAGGGCAGGGCATGGCATCAGAAATCCTGAGGGCTTTTTGTGCACACACAGTGAGAACTTCCCAAAGATATCCCAAATCCAGATGTCTGTCTTCTTACAGAGCCCTTACAGAACGGTTTTGCGGGATAATGCTGTGCCGACTATATTTGATCTTACAAGTCACCTGAACAATCCCCACAGCAGACACAGGAAAAGGATAAAAGAGCTAGTAAGTTTTTTTTTTTTTTTGGTAAGATTTTTTTTCCCAATATTACAAAAATAGAAGCAAGTAAGTTCATGTGAAACTTTTGTATAAAAATGTTAAATAATATTTAGCACCTGAGTGTTTGCATCTTCTGTACTGCCTATTCTAGTAACGTTTTGCTGATTATAAGTCAAATGCCCAAATAGTATGCTGATATAAATTTTATCTACTAAGGAAGTGTTAATTAAATAATCTGGAAAATGAAATATGCTGATTTTATCTTCCAAAGAAAGTACATAGCTTCCTTTTGCTTGTCATTACAGTGCTAGCTGAATACAGCTTATGCATGGTACCCTGAAATTCCTGCTACATATTGAGTGTGATCTTCAGTTCACCCATTTAACTTTTGAAGTCTGCACCAAATCAGACATGCTTGTTTTAATCTATTGTTCTGAAAAGATGTTCCATGTATAAAACCAAGATCAAGAAGATTTTTGTGGAATTGTATCTTGCCAACACCTCTTTTGTGTCATTTATAGAAGAAGTGTCTCTATGGTTATAAGTATGCTGACAAATAAGAGGAATTCAGTTCCTAAACTCTGCTTATATGTTGGGAAAATGACAGACAATTTCTACATATTTCTTCATGAGTTTGATTAAGACTGTTTATTGATGGAAAATAGAGTTAAAGATGGTTATGTCTACTGACAGTGCAGTGCATGTTCATATTGAAACAGAATTTTTTTAATGAAATCTATTAAATAAAAATTATAAAATATATATTGAACAAACTCCTAAAGTATGGGAACTTTAGCAGCAGTAGCAAACTATTCTCATGTAGTTAGTAGTTATGTGTTGTGGCAGCAAACTACCTGAAGAAACCTCCTTCTCATGGACCTTCTAGCACTTTTTGGTAAATATTAACACTCTTAAAATGGTCTCATCGGCAATATTTGTATCTGATCTTGATGTGTTTTAATATTTTAAGGTCATATGCTAGACATCATCAATGTAAGTTCTTTTTTTTTTTTTTAAGAGTGAAGATGAAATAAGAACACTGAAACAACAAAAGAGTAAGTGGGCAAAATAATTGAGTTCATAAAAACTTTGTTTACTAAGGCCGACAAGCTAATGCAGGACACATAACTGTAATTTCATATATATCAGGACAAGCTAATGCAGGACACATAACTGTAATTTCATATATATCAGGAGGATAACTGAGTTGCTGCTTTATTCAAACAGCCGGTCTAAACTCTTTCCAAAATACTCATTCACTTTCAAACTGGAAGCATTCTTCTCTGGACTCCAGTAACTTAAAGGTAATGGGGTTGATAAGGGAAAGCAAATGTTAGGTTTTATTCATGTTGTCTTGACACAGTATTTTACATTTTGTAGTTGAAGAAGCTTTTGAACGGGAACAGGCAACTCAAGAATTGACTGAAAGCAATGAACAAAATACTGTCTTGGAGGAAGGAGGGGAAGAACAAGAGGAAGAAGCTGTCCCCTTAACGCTGGAAGAAAGAGAAAACAAAGATTACCTTAAATCTTTGTTTGAAATTTTGATCCTCATGGGTAAACAAAATATTCCTTTGGATGGCCATAATGTTGATGAGCTTCCAGAAGGTATTTTTACTTCAGATAACTTTCAGGCTCTACTGGAATATAGAATAAATGCTGGAGATGAAGTTCTGAGGAAGCGATTTGAGATGACTGCAGTCAATCTTGAGTATTGTTCAAAAACTCAGCAGAAACAGATGCTTGAGATCTGTGAAAGCTGCGTTAGAGAAGAGACACTGAGGGAAGTAAGAGACTCGCACTTCTTTTCTATTGTCACCGATGAAGTAGTAGACATAGCAGGAGAGGAGCATTTGCCGGTGTTGGTGAGATTTGTTGATGATTCTCATAATCTGAGAGAAGAATTCATAGGGTTTTTACCATATGAGGCTGATCCTGAAATTTTAGCTGTTAAGTTCCACACGACTATTACTGAAAAGTGGGGTCTAAACATGGAGTACTGTCGAGGTCAAGCCTACATCGTCTCCAGTGGGTTTGCTTCTAAAATGAAAGTTGTGGCTACAAGACTCTTGGAAAAGTATCCACAAGCTGTGTATACGCTGTGTTCCTCTTGTGCCTTAAATGTTTGGCTGGCAAAATCCGTTCCTGTTGTTGGCGTTTCCATTGCATTAGGAACAATCGAAGAAGTTTGCTGTCTTTTTAATCAGTCGCCACAATTACTAGTAGAACTGGACAACACAATTTCTGTTCTTTTTCAGAACAATAAGGAGAAGGCTAATGAGCTGAAGGAGATCTGCCGTTCTCAGTGGACGGGCAGGCATGATACTTTTGAGGTTTTAGTGGACCTCATGCAAGCACTGGTACTGTGCTTGGATGCCGTAAGCAGTGACTCATCCGTCAGGTGGAACAACTTTATTGCAGGTCGAGCATTTGTACTTTCAAGTGCATTAACAGATTTTGACTTCATTGTCACTATTGTAATTCTGAAAAACGTTCTGTCTTTTACAAGGGCATTCGGCAAAAATCTCCAAGGACAAACATCGGATGTGTTCTTTGCAGCTAGCAGCTTAACAGCAGTGTTGCATTCGCTGAATGAAGTGATGGAGAATATTGAAGTTTACCATGAATTTTGGTTTGAGGAGGCAACAAATTTGGCTACAAAACTGGATGTACAAATTAAACTCCCAGGAAAATTTCGCAGGGCGCAACAGGCGAACTTGGACTCCGAGGTAACGTCAGAAAATTACTACAAAGAAATCCTCAGTGTCCCCACAGTGGAGCATATTATTCAAGAATTAAAAGATATATTCTCAGAACAACATTTAAAAGCTCTTAAGTGTTTGTCGTTGGTGCCCTCAGTCATGGGGCAGCTCAAATTCAATACGTCCGAGGAACATCACGCTGACATGTACAAAAATGACTTGCCTAATCCAGACACGCTTTCCGCTGAGCTTCATTGTTGGAGAATCAAGTGGAAGCACAGAGGAAAAGATATTGAACTTCCAGCTACTATTTATGAAGCACTTCACTTGCCTGACATTAAGTTTTTCCCTAATGTATATGCATTGCTTAAAGTCTTGTGCATACTTCCAGTGATGAAGGTGGAGAATGAAAAATATGAAATAGGACGAAAGCGCTTGAAGGCATACCTGAAAAACACCTTGACAGAGCAAAGGTCAAGCAACCTAGCTTTGCTGAACATAAACTTTGATATAAAACATGACTTGGATTTAATGGTGGACACCTACATTAAACTCTATCCAGATAAAGTGGAATTTCAAGAAGACTTTATTCCCTCAAACAACTCTGAAGTAACAGAAGATGCTTAATTTTTTAAGCTCTAACCAATTTGTTGAAACAGCTTTTTCTTAAGTTTCAATGCTGAGAAAAAAACAACTGTGAGAAAATCTTAAAAATCACTGCAATTGTATTTCCATTTTAGGTCTTAGACTGAAGAAGCTGTGGTCAATGACCCAAATTATGTTTTGTTAGTCTGCATTAAATGTGTAATGCGAACAAAACCAAGCCTGAAAATAAGCCCATGCCCTTGGCAGAGGTGCTTTGTGTATGGGATTGACTTATCTAGGTGCTCGTTTACTTCATTGCATCTTGGAAAAAGTACATTGTGATTGTAGATCTGATGGGGCTGTTACATATTCACTCATTAATCAAGAAAGGAAAAAAACCTCAAAATGTTAAAAAGAGTATAATCCATTTCAGTTCTGTTACTTAGGATTTTATTCTTTTTAAAAACTTAAAAAAAAAAAGTCTTTGATGTATATATTTCATTTGCAATTCGGAGAGTGGATTCAGCTATTGCACGATCCTCGTGCTGTGGACTGTTCTCAGTGTAAAGTGAATGTTAGTGGTATAGAGGTACGTTCACGGTTTCATTGGAAGAGTCAACCTCTTTAATCTCTCGATGACTGTTTACATTCCTTTGTGTGAGACACAAAACTTTTTTTTTTCCTTAGGCTTTTAACAGGCATGGCAGGAGTACTGAAATTCCTAAGAGGCACTAAAAACTCAAAATTTATTCCACAAACGTTTAAAACTATTCATTCTATCCTGACTCTGACACAAAATCGTGCATCTTATTGTCTGTTTATTTGTAAACTCACCCAGGAAAGATTAAAATAAGAGTTTGTTGTTTGTCTAGGAGTAAGATTGAAAATATTGCTGTTATTTTTGGCAAGAATAAAACATTTTTGTACAGTTTATTGCAATTTAAAATAAAATGTGAATTGCTTTTTACATAGTATTGAATTTCTTAGTAAAGCTGTCCCTCTTTGAGAATGTGTATTTTGTAAGGTACCTTTTAGTTTTGGCAATTTTTTTCTCCATTGTTTTTGCAATTCTAGCGAGTCGTGGTTGTTTTAAGACACGGGAAACCCTGTGTAAAAGCACTTCTGATCTGTATGTTCTGCTGAAGGTTTTTTTTTAAATATTTTGAGATGGCACTAAATACAGTGCTTTTAATTGTGGAAGTTCTGTCTAACTGAAACAGGCTGAAATAGATTAAATTTGAAATGGTTGAAAAGTTAAGTTTTGCAGCTATCCTCATGCATGCCAATTTTATAACTTATTTACAGTCATCCTTTTATGTACTTCCCAGCTGCAGTGGGAAAGACCCCCAGCAACAGAAAATTGAATGATTATAGAGGCTATGACAAATACAGTTCTTAATGTTTTAATGCAGTCAAACAATAAGAATAAATTTGAAAGAAAAAAAACCCTTTACTAAGTAAGCAAAGATATTAAAGTGGCTATGTGCTTCTTAAGAAATGCTTTCAGGAGCTTTTGTCACTTTGGAGTAGTAAAACTTACTCTTAATCTTTCCACTGCTATTTGTATATGCTTTCTGGCATGCTGTCATGTTAATGCATTTCTTGCCTCAATCAGTAAAAAGTGTTTTAGCTAATAGCTTGCTCTGTTCCTCTGAATATATGAAAATAGCCCAAACAGACGTTAATGCTACGAAAAAAAAAAAGGCTTTTTTTAATTAGAAGTCATATGGAAGATTGTCTTTTTTAAAGAACATCTCAAGTACAATTTGAATAAAATAAATTAAAAAAAAAAACTTTCCCATTGTGGGAATGTCTGCGAATTCCCCTGCTATAGACAGCAGCGCGAGGTGGTCGTGGCCTCGGAGATTGTCGATATATGTCAATAAAGCCAGGTTGGATGAGCCCAGCCTTACAGGCGTAGCCAGAGGAGGAGAGTTGACACCCAGTGCCCTGTAATTGGCCAAAAGAGCTGAAGGCTGCTTTCGGACTGCGTAAATGAGATCTTTTTGACCGGTGGACTGAGACAAATTGAGGAAGGGAAAGGCAGTAAACCACTCCTTTAGCTACTGAAGTGTCTTCTGGAGCTCAGCGGAGACGTACAGTTGCGACAAGCCTTGCTAATTAGCTCGCTCCAAGAGCCTCGATCGCTTGGCGTGCTCGGCCGTTGCGCCGCCTTTCACAGCGATGTTTAGGTTGTCTGTAATCAATCAGAATCTCCGTATTTAGCTGATTTTGTTTGACCTGTTGGTGAGGAATGCCTCATTTTTTAGGTGCATCAGTCCATCGCTTGGGAACCTCTGGCGGGTAGCCTGAGTAGCGATGGCTTGGCAGGATGCCCAGGGGCAAAGGAGTAGCAGACTGCAATGGTAGGTACCCCTTTAACTTGAGATTTGTGTGGAGGAAAACCGTTTACTGAAACTATAGTGGCTCCCGTCTTATTTCTGGGGGCGTAGAGAAAGGGTGCGGCTGCATTGGAGTCTAGTAATATAACTTTAAAGAGAACACTTTTGTCAGAGACTGACAGAGGAGTGTCTGGGACAAATAATCACTGAATATCAATTTTGACTCCTCTTTTTTTTTTATTTTTTTTAACAGATTTTTGAGACACATTGTCATCTTAAATATCCTGACAATTCAGGGCAGTAGATATTTCCAAGGTGTATCTGAGGTATCGGCCTTGCTTTGACCTGGCTTTTCGGCACATTCTATGTAATGAAGCCACGTGTCTGTTCAAATTATTTTAAGTATCACTGCTGAGAAATTAATGTATTTTAGTGAAAGTGGGTTTTCCTTAGCTGCTCAGCTGATTTGTGAAAGCAATGCTTGTCTTAAGAATATACAAACTCTATTTCCTTTTCCCATGCAGAGAGTTCCTGTTAGAAATCACTATTACTTCTTTGAAAAGTCTCTGCTGTAGCGTTATTTCTGTCACTGGCTGCAGAAATCCTGGAGCTGCTTATTTGGCTGCCAAGGTTCTGCTGTAAAGAAGCGGAGGACCAGAACTGCTTAATGATTCTGGGTGCAGCTATCCCGTTCCCCGCCGCGCTCTGTTTCTCTGTGACACTGCAAATTTCAGAGTTACCAGAAACATCCCAATTACTCTAAGAAGATGAAAATAAACCTCTTTACTGGACCTGTTTCAAGAAACAGTTGCTAACCTAGAATAACAATAGGTGTTATCCCAAAGTAGGCTCAACTTTCAATAATTTCCAGACCTCTAATGCTCCCTACTTTCCCTAAGGAAAACAATGCTTGCAAAGAACAGCAGTCTGCCCAACAGTTTGCCTAAGTATAAATAATGAGGCATCAGCAAAAAAAAAAAAAAAAAAAAAAGTTGGAAGTTTTAGGCAGATCTACAGCAGTTTCAAAATATGTGCATGTTCATTATGTTGTCTTTACTTTGCAAAATAACACAATTAATCAAATAGAACTCAATGTGCGTGTTCCATAATGCAATAATTGTTCATTTTATTATTGCCACAGTTGTGCAATGTTTCTATTTATTTATTTTCGTGCAGCAAGCCTGCTTTTTTCCTTAAATTCATGCCTGTTCATCTTCTGTTTTAGCTGGCAACAGCTCTCCCTGGAAGTGCCCTTGAAGGCGAGGCTGGTACTAGTAAAGTTTGGTCAGTGAGACTGAGAAGCAGCAGTGCAGCAGTGACAGAACAGATGCCCCTGTAGTCCCTTATTCCTCTGCTTTGTAGTGTCCCAAAATTAAACATGTCGGTGAGTAAACTGTCCGTGTGCCTGTCCCTGTGATCTTACGGCAGATGATGCTCGTGCTGCGGTGGCTACTGCATAAGTGTTTTGCGTAAGGTTCCCAGCAACCCCCATGCATGTTAATTACATCAAAACTCTTCAGGGATAAATTAGTTTCCTAGTTGTAGAAGTTGGAGTACAGACTAAAGGGTGGCTTTTACCAACCCCCAAAGCCACCCGTGCTATCTACAGACCTCCCACAAACCCATACGGTTTCATCACCACGTGCTCCACCCAGAGCAACGCTATAACAAAACATTTTTGGGGCGCAACATAGGATCCTTCTCGCTGAGAAATCGTGCTGTGAGCCTGCAAGCGTACCACGTGGAATCCAGACTAGAGCATAGTCTTCCCTTGCAGCAGCTAGAGGAGAGGGACCTGTAACAGCTCTACCTTTACTAAAAGATACTGAGCAACGCTGATTTACATTTAAAAATTGAGATCCCAGTGAAAGCCAGGGATGGAGGCAGTCCAGCACATCTGCCAATAGTTTCAGGTGTCTCATGGCATCTTTCACTGGGAGGTGGTGACTGCTGAGTCTCTGATCATCTGTGACGGTCTACAGTTAGAGCTGGGACTACACAAACAACTGCTAGAGCCTGAAAATTCAGCCTCTGTCAGCTCTTCAGCTAGCAAATGTCTGAGGATCTGGGGAAAGTACTGTCTTTCCTTGCTCCTGGAAGAATCTCTAGAAGGTCTACTCAACTACTAGAAGGTCTACTCAGACACCACCTCTGACGTGGCCCACAAGCCTCAGTGGGATTTTCTAGCAGGTAGATTCTGGCAACCAAGAGACTTCAGCATCTGCTGTTGTCTTGGTTTTGATTGGAATAGAGTTAATTTTCTTCCTGATAGCTGGTATAGTGCTGTGTTTTGCATTTGCTATGAGAATAATGTTGATAACACTGATGTTCTTCGTGATTGCTAACTAGTTGTGGTGCTTATACCAAGTCAAATTCTTTTCAGCTCCCCGTGCTCTGCCAGTGGGGAGGTGCTCAAGAAGCTAGGAGAGGGCATTGCCAGGAACGCTGACCCAGACTGGCCAAAAGGATATTCCGTAACCACTCCCCTTTTTTTTTTTTTTTGATAGAACAGAACGTGGTGTCTTTGGGGAAGAACTTATCAGCAGCACCTTGCTTTTTTTGTCCTCTCTTACTCCCAGAGCAGAACTTCAAGCTTCATGGCTGTTTCCTAGTGAAGCAGCAGGGCACTTCAGTACAGGTTGCACTTGCTAGCTTGGTGAAGGAAAGATGTTTGTGAGCTATTGGGAAGGAGCGGTCATGGGTTTGGGTCCTGAGGGAAGCAGGAGAGGGGTGGGGAGATACACAAGAAAGCTGGTCAAGGACACCAGTTCGTTGGTAGTGTGATCCTCCAAGCCTGCGTACTATACAAGCCCAGAGCTAAGACCAGATGGGGTCCTGGTCTTCATCCCCGTCCACCAGACTGCAGCGGTGTCAGGCTGAGCAAACACAAGCTGCAGGGCTTGGTGCTGCTGACAGAAGGGTTACCTCGCCCAAAGCGTGGAGGAGAGGTGGTTGCAAGGAGGCTGATAGTGCTGGGGAGGTTGGACCTGCATCTGTCTTTGTGGGTCCACCATCGCGCAGGCAGCCAACTAAAGGCACATTTGACCTCCTTCCTAAGCTGGGGGACTTAAGTTGAAGGTGAATCACCTGTTTTATTAAACCAGAAGCCACTTCAAGGACTGCAGCCCCATTATGCCACATGTTGTACATACCCTGAAAACGGTATTCGTGGAGAAATAGGATCCATATGGGCAGATCCTTTCTGGTGAGCACGTCCTGCTGAAGAACAGCTGTGGGTATCTGCCTGCAGAGATCAGGCTTGGTAGAATTCAGGTCTTAACTCTTAATTTATAGTGTTGAACAGCTCTCAAGAAAGGGAGGGATGTGTAGGAGGTACGGTATAAAGTGGACGGCGCGGTGACATGTGTTTCCCCCCTGAGGAGTGAGGCTTGCTGCCTTCACCTTGGTGTGAGGCTCTGTGCTCCAGGAATGAGCAGGAATATCGCGGTCTGGCCCAAATGCCTCCCTGGGGGAAAGAGGCAGATGATATCATTGTTGGAGTTGTTTGGACATCATAAAGGTACTTACTGAAATGAGAAAAATATGGTTTTAATTCCTTTTTTAGTAATAAAAAAGTAACGGAAAGCTAAGAGTGCCAGGAACCTCACTGAGAAGTCTTTGCACCCTGGAGAACTTCTCTTTGCCTAATGAATAAGCACTTCTAAGTCACTTTTTGGTTCATTTTTTTTGTGTGTGTGTATATACATGTACATAAAGCAAAGCCAGATGAAGTTGTTTGTCTTGCAGATGTCAACTTTGCTGAGCAATGCTTTGATTAAGGAGAAGCATGGCCACAGCGAAAAACACATGGCTTATTCCTGGGAGACTTTGTCCACACCGTACACAGCTCCTCCTGAACCCCGTACCCTAAACCCAAGCACACAACCGTTAAATTAGCAAAATACAGGAGCCTAAGCACACGCTAATTATTAGATAGTTCCCACTCCCCGCTGTGAAAATTAAGTGGAAGTATGCAACTGAGCAATGACTTTTAAAGACTTTTCAAGTTCACCATCCAAAACTACACCTTGCAAGTCGGTGTCGTGCGTAAGGCAGGGTACCCTGCTCAGCGTCTGCAGAGACGGCAGAGCGCAGAAGGAATTACTGCCTGGCAGGTGAGCAGGGCTCTCTCCGTTTAGCTGTTCTTACAAACTCTAATCCCCTAAGTGTATCACCGTTGCAGAAGATGTGGCTATTGAGAAACCTGTGGCTTCAGTGCGGGTCTTGGCATAGGCAAAGGCACCCTTGTGCGTTATTAGGAAAGCTGGATTTGGCAAGGCCTTGTAATACATACAATTTGACGTCAGGTACTCCTGCATTTTCCAGGCTATTTCACATTCTCGTTCTAACAACAGGCATAACGGAACAGATCTGCAACTCTAATGCTGACTCTTTGCACCTTTCAGGCAGGACAATACGACTAGAGCCTGGATGCCGTTGCCCATCTGAGAGTGCACCATTGCTCCTAGGAAACAATTCATGGGGAAAAAAAAATGCTGAAAATACCGATGCAGCTTTTTTCTGCACTATTTGCTTCTCCAAGGTATGCATAAGCTACTGCATGCCTTCCTGTGACATGGTCCTTCAGGTCTTGCCACTCTTCTCCCAGCACTGATGTGGAAAGAGCTGCGTGGAGGACGGGTCTCTTTCCAGGTTCTGGTGCAATTTTTCTGCCCCTGTATGGCCTGTAGTTTTGTGCCCAACCTGCTGTCTTTAAGGTCATGCTTTTCAAAAGTTGGTGTTCTTGGATGCCTGTATTTCTTATTTCTCAACTGGAGATGCATTGAAAAGCTGTGCTTTTTAGAAAGTGTTTAGCATTATCCCCCTCTGTGGAAAGGAGCTTTAAAGTGGTGTCAAGCTGGCCATACACCCAGGCACGAAAAAGCACAGATTTTGAAAATCTCCATTTAGGAACAAAATTCAGCATCCGAATAGAGCACTGGGGCTGTATTTGTTTAGTTGCCTTGGTGTTATATGGCATTACCCAGGCAGCTTTCAGTAGATACTGTGGCAATGAAATCTTACTAAACAATTTTAAAATTTGCCTTTTTTGACACAGCCTCTCATTCTCATTTTAATTGGAGAACAGAACCCCACTGTGTTCCATTTCTGCTACTAAATATTACCCGTGCTATCTTTTTTCTACTTTACTCCATTTACTTTCCCCTTCCCAAATTCAGTCCTTGATTTTTTTTTATCCACAAAGTTGCATTCTCTTCTCAGTTCCAGTTCACATGTTAGTTGTTGCTTCTGATCTTTATCAGACTCTTTTCGATTCTGACCAGGACAGATTTGCAAGCAGATTTAACGCATCGGGTTAGGTTTAGTGTTTAAACAAATAAACCCCCCATTTTCTCAGCTAGCCTCCTGTTTCTCCCCCGCATTCTAAAATGCTGCTTTTAGGGATCACAACTGTAGAAAAGCAGCAAGTTCCTCTTCACTTTTCTTCAAATGCCAGTATTCTTCAAATATCAATAAAGATTTGTGTTTTCCTTTTGTAACCTTGGCTATGCAGGGAGCCCAGCCAAGGGAACTACCCTTACGGTCCTCTGGGGAAAAGGTGACCTTAAACCAGCTAGAACTGATGAAAAAAGTTTCTAGGCTTTACACTGGAGCATCTCCTAAGTGTCCCCTCAGGTGTGAGTGCAGGAAACAGCTATCACTACAGTACTGTAGTAATCTACCATCCTAAATAGCATAACCTCCAAGGGATGCGTTACCCACTGACTGTAGCGACTGGTGGAGTCAGGAAGCACTTGGAACAGCAGCTCATTCTGCTTATTCTTTCTTGGGCTGACCAGCTTGTTGTTGGCACAGTCGTAGAACCATGGAATCACAGAACAGTTTGGGTGGGAAAGGACCTTTCAAGGCCTTCTAGTCCAACCCCCTGCCATGAGCAGGGACATCCCCAACCAGAGCAGGTTGCTCAGAGCCCCGTCCAGCCTGACCTGGGATGTTCCCAGGGATGGGGCATCGACCACCTCTCTGGGCAACCTGGGCCAGTGGTTCACCACCCTCATTGTCAAAAATTTCTTCCTTAGATTTAGTCTAAATCTGCCCTCTTTTAGCTTAAAACCGTTACCCCTTGTCCTATCGCTACAGGCCCTGCTAAAAAGTCTGTCCCCATCTTTCTCCTCAGCCCCTCTCAGCCCTGGCAGCTGCAGGAAGGTCTCCCCGGAGCCTTCTCTGCTCCAGGCTGAGCCCCCCCAGCTCTCCCAGCCTGTCCTCCCAGCAGAGCTGTTCCAGCCCTCGGAGCGTTGCTGGGGCCTCCTCTGGCCCCGCTCCAGCAGGTCCGTGTCTCTCCTGTGCCGAGGGCTCCAGAGCTGGATGCAGCACTGCAGGGGGGTCTCAACAATCATTACTTGTTCTTTAAATTAAATATATAGCAAGCCATCACAGATGGCTAAAAAGTTGCACTGTTTCTACTGCTTCTTTCCTCACAGATTGAGAATGTTTTGAGGTGTGATGGTCACATAGGCAGTCAACTGCTGAGCATGCTTAGCTGAAGATGTTCTAGCAGTAAGGATTTGGTTAGATACCAGACTGTATGGATCCATACTTTGCTGTTGGGTCAGGTCATATGGATTCACACACTTTCCTCATTGCTCTTTATCTTCTCTGCACTGACTTTCAGCTCTTAAAATGTTGATTTGTATCATAATGTCTATTAGTCTGCATGAATGGTAAATCTTGCTGATCATGGCCTGCTCTGATGTCAGGTCTCTGGTCTTTGCAGACAGACCTTGCCCTGGGCCCTGGCCATGCTCCATGGTATTCGTAAAAGCGAAGAAGACAGCCCCTCCTAACATCACTATCTGTTTGGATTCACGCTGTATCAGCAGTGGACAAGGAAGGATCACCGGCAGAGGAAGAACCTTAGAAACTCATTCCACGTGGTTTTGGTTATTTAGGCATCTCCTTCTCCCATAACAGCACCGTCTCCTCTTGCAGGGACAGCAGTTTATGAACGGTTCCACTTCACATGTTCCTCTTGACGCCGACACTCGCACCCTGAGCCTGAGCATCTCGGCAGGAAAGAAGGTGGGAACAGGTTGGAGACAGGAGTGTGAGTGTAGGGAAGGAGCGTAGGTGGGCAACATCCATTCGAAATATTAAATATCCACAGCTGACTCGGAAACCTTCCTCCTGTGTTTATCTAATTACAAAAAGTTAATATAGTAATTTCTTCATTTCCAGCAAATCAGTATTTCCTGAAGTATTGTGATACTTGCCCTGAGCTGAGCAGAGCTCCACTAGGATTTTCATTTACAGACAATTTGGTAATATCTTATTACATGTAAGACTTGTGCTAGGTCAGATAAAAATGTGTCTTGCATTCCTTGCTTGTCCCAGAGCTGCTGCGCAGTAGACGTTTCAGTGTGCTAAGGGCATAAAGAGTTATGAGTATGCAGTTTTAGAAATTTTTTTGTTTGTTTTTTAGGGATATTTGAATATATCATAGCCTTTGCAAAGTAACCACTTCTCCTGGGCTGGGAAAAAATTTGGGAACAGAGCTATAAAATAATTGGTACTTTTGATTCACCAATAATCCTGAATAATAAAAAAAGATCTTTTAAAATAAAGTAATAATCTGGTGTAAAACATAATTTCATAAATTTTTAATCCTCTCAAGATTAAATTTATGACAAACTAAGACACATTCATGTGGTTAGATATCATCAAAATGAAATATTTCATTGTAAAACCAGAGTTTCATTCATCCTGAATGAACCATGTGTGAAAACAGAGCAAATCACAGATCATTGTCCCAGTTTACAGAAAGTTTCAGTTGAAAAACTTGGATGAATAATATATGAATAATATAAAATAATACGAATAATGCAAATAATATAAAATCATAAGTCTGTACCACCCCAATCCAACTCATTTTCATAATAGATAAAACAAATTAAATTTTCCTTTTGTTTTGTTTTGCTTTTCAATTTATTAGCTTGCTCATCTAATTAGAGTGAGTGCACAGCTGAGCAGCGAGCAAATCTTTGTCTGGGGCTGGGTTTTTTCGCTTACTTTTATGGGTAAGTAACAAGTGTTACTGCAGCAGAGTGAGGGGAAGAACGTTTTTGGTATTTGAACAACCTGGCATTCCTTTTCCACGTGGAATAAAAGTATGTGTTGTATTACAGAGCAGTCACCTTGGACCCGACATTCTTATGTTTCCTTCCTGTATTACAAAAAAGCAAAGAACAAGAAGCAAAACCGTCTACTAGGAAAAAAAGATGGCAGTACCACTAGGAGTGCAATGTGGGCAAATAAACTTTGGTTTCCGCCCAGGTGAGAGGCGAGGTAAAGGCAAAATGATTGTGTATGTGCAAATTTCCTGGAGTCCTTGAAGTCAGTGTGTTTCAGAGCAGACTTCCCAGGTGCTGCAGGTAAATCTTGAAAAGTTGTTCTGCAAAGTTGTCCCACATTTATGATTCAGTACAAGCTCAGCAGAACTAAGTGGGAAATTGTGGCTTTTTTCTGTGCTCTCAGCACTTCACTGTGCTTGTGTCTAATACATACAAACGATGTTCATCTCTTCGTTGTGGGATACTATTTCCTTGCCACTTCTAAATACGCGATTCGGCTCAAGCATTTGGCTACCTGTTCCTGGGCATGCAAACTCACATTGCAACGTAGGGAATTATTAAAATGAAACCCTCACGTGTAACGAAGGACGTTTTAATGCTCAAGAGCAGTTGTTCCTACAAGTATTTGAAAAGGACACCTATTTTGCAGCAACCTCTGAAGTCTGCCAGCCACTGCATGTGTGGTACTTGGAGGCCAAAGAGAGCAGTGATGTGTTCAACAGCACTACCTCTTTCTTGGTTTTCTTTGCTTTTACTTTTAGGAATAAACTGTTCCCATATCCCATTGGTGGATAAAAAATTACTGGTGATTCCCTTTGTTCTTTGCCAATTGTCGCTCTGTCGCTGTCATCACACAGGATTGGGGTGGGAAACCTGTGGCTTAGACAGGTTTACTCTTCGCTGGGTGAGGAACTGGCTGGATGGCCGAGCCCAGAGAGTTGTGGTGAACGGCGTTAAATCCGGCTGGTGGCCGGTCACAAGCGGTGTTCCCCAGGGCTCGGTTCTGGGGCTGGTCTTGTTCAATATCTTTATCGATGATCTGGATGAGGGGATCGAGTGCTCCCTCAGTAAGTTTGCAGATGACACCAAGTTGGGTGGGAGTGTTGATGTGCTGGAGGGTAGGAGGGCTCTGCAGAGGGATCTGGACAGGCTGGATCGATGGGCAGAGGCCAACTGTATGAGGTTTAATAAGGCCAAGTGCCGGGTCCTGCACTTGGGTCACAACAACCCCATGCAATGCTACAGGCTTGGGGAGGAGTGGCTGGAGAGCTGCCCGGCGGAAAAGGACCTGGGGGTGCTGGCTGACAGCTGGCTGAACATGAGCCAGCAGTGTGCCCAGGTGGCTAAGGCGGCCAACAGCGTCCTGGCCTGTATCAGCACTAGTGTGGCCAGCAGGAGCAGGGCAGGGATCGTGCCCCTGCACCCTGCACTGGTGAGGCCGCACCTCGAATCCTGTGTTCAGTGTTGGGCCCCTCACTACAAGACGGATGTTGAGTTGCTGGAGCGTGTCCAGAGAAGGGCAACGAAGCTGGTGAGGGGTCTGGAGCACAAGTCTGATGAGGAGCAGCTGAGGGAACTGGGGTTGTTTAGTCTGGAGAAGAGGAGGCTGAGGGGAGACCTCATCGCTCTCTGCAACTACCTGAAAGGGGGTTGTGGCGACGAGGGTGTTGGTCTCTTCTCCCAAGTAACCAGCGATAGGATGAGAGGAAATGGCCTCAAGTTGCGCCAGGTGAGGCTTAGATTGGATATTAGGAAAAATTTCTTCACCGAGAGAGTGGTCAAGCACTGGAACAGGCTGCCCAGGGAGGTGGTGGAGTCACCATCACTGGGGGTGTTCAAAAAACGTGTGGATGTGTCACCTTGGGACATGGTTTATTGGACATGGTGGTGTTGGGTTGACAGTTGGACTTGATGATCTTAAAGGTCTTCTCCAACCTTAACGATTCTGTGATTCTGTGGAATGGGAACGGAGATGGGGACTGCTGATGTGACCTTGGCTGCTCCCTAGAGAGCTGCCAGTAACCTGCAGAGCTTGGCTCCCATCTCTGTGCAAGCAGAGATGGGGCATGGTCTACACATCCATTTCCATGTCCACCACCTGTGTGTGGCACTGGTGAAGGGGGATAGGTTCACCGAGAGGATACCAGCTCCCTTGCACTGCCATGGAGACATCTCCCATCCTCCTTGCCTCTCTGTCCGTAGTAGGAGGTCCTCCTGGTCTCACAAATGAGTGAAACCCCTGTCTCCAGCTGCATATCCAGCCACCTCATCAACATATGACATCATATGATGGGTATGGCAGAGAATGGCATGTTCAGGCCTGTGCAAAGCATGAGTGACTGTTGCTAAGCTGCCACTGAAGGACATGTCTTCTGGAAGTGGTTTCCCTCGGCCAAGCAGTATGCCACCACCTGCCTGCACCATCTCAGCATGGGAGAGTGGACCGAGCGCTGCGCCGCTGGTGTAGGAGAGGATGTACCCACCGCAGGAGGACATGGAAGGACCAAAGGAGTGGATGTCATATGCATTTGTGCCGTTTCTTCTAGTTTTTTCCCCATTGCCTTCTCAACAGCAATTAGATGTTTAAGTGCAGGATTTTGTTGCAGTAGGTGTGGTCACAGGGAACTTCAGCAGGGCCTCCCCCTCTTTTTTTGTCTCCTAGGCCACCAGGATCCCAATTTCGTGGGACTTTTTCCATAATGCACCGCAGCAGAGTTATTTTGATCCTGCCCAGTGGAAGGATGGCCCACAGACCTCAAAATCTGTTTGCTCAGATGTGTGTCCATTTTTTTTTTTTTTTGGCGTAAAACCCTTAATTTCTCAGTCTTTTTTTTTTTTTTAAGCAGAAGGATTATTCAAGTGAATTTCCACAACAGGTTTTATTTGGCTCCAAGTTCAACTTTATTGTGGCGCTGCTGATGATCCTTTTATTTTCCGTCTGCAGGGTGGTTGTGACAGGTTGGAGCACCTAATTTGTGCGAGCAGACGGCCCAGAAAACAAGGAAAATGCAACAGCTGGAGAAATCCAGCTCCGAAGGCTGGAATGGTTTCCTTGTGCAGATTTCTCTAAATCGCAGCAAAGAAGGGGCACGGCGTGCTGAGAAAATGTGTGCCCTGTAGCATAAAAGGATTAGGAAACCACTTTATAGCTTGTGAGATTTATGGTTTCAGAACGAACGGCTGTAGTTCACTTGGCCTGCAGCTCGAAAGGAGGCCAAAACAAACCGCTTTAAAGCTTTGGTTCAAAAGGAAGGCTCAGATCCCTCCTTACGTGGGTCTGTCTTTGTAAATGGTGGGAATACTGGAAGGAGTTTTGTGTGTCCTGCAGCACCTCTAACCTACCGCTTTATGTTGCCCGAACGCGGTTATATTGAAAGGAAAATTTCTTCCAAATGTCCCAACACAGTGGAAATGTCAACCTGGAAATGCAGTGATGGAGCAGAGATTTTAAAAAAATACATTATGGGGAAGATTGCAGAGAAAATGTGCGATGTGACCTTTTTTCTGTCTCTTGGAGAAATACAAGCACAAGGCATGGCATCACCTTGCCCTGTTGCAGGGAAGAATTAAAGTTGTTTTGGGATTAGCAGAACGAAAAAAGCTTCGTTTCATCTTGATTTGTGTCTCCAGGGGGAGCTCACCTGTGTGGGTTCTCTGATGTCTGATAAAGGCTGAGCCCACATCCAGCTATTTCCTATAGTGAAGGGAACTGAAGGGTCTCTCTCTCTCGTGGCTCTGCAGGACCCGTCTTCCTTCCCCATATCTGTATGAAATAATTGGCCAGTTGGTTCAGTGGTACTCAAGGAAGGCTTGAGAAGCTCACACAAATACCCCAGCACGATTACAGGGTTTTATTTTTTTTTTTTTCTTTCAGAAATGGGGATAAAAATATCAAGTCAAAGAATAACATGTGTAAGAGCACGCAGAACTGCTAACACCCTTTCTCTCTGGCAACTTAGTACATTCTAGCAGACAAACGGGGTAATTAATTTACTTTTTTCTATTGAAAAGCCAGGTATATTAGGATTCTTTTTGCTTTTAAATGTGATACTTACAATAGAATTGGATGACATACCAAACTCTAGATGAAGAAACTTGATCATTCTCAATAAGCCGTTCAAGTCGAATTTATTCTGAAGGATTCAGTCTTCTAGCCCCGTCGCATAAGGACTCGCTGTAGCGTGACCAGAGCGATTCTGGCGTAGGAATGTTTGTCCCTGCCCGATTGCTTCAGATTCATTCCTGACACTGGGAGCCCAGAAGGACTCCCAGGGCTGCTGACAACGTTTATCAAGCCCAGCTGCCGAGGAAGGATGCTGATTGTAGGCAGCCCATAGTATGTCATGGAGAAAACATTTCCTTCTTCCATGCTTTCCAAGTCACTGAGGTCCTTCTGTGCAAACAGAGACAACGCTAAATTCCTGCTTGGCAGCCTTCAGCATGGCCCTGCGAGGTCGTCTGCCTACCACAGAGAGCCACCTGCGTTTCAATATATTCACTTTCTTTGCATTAATCTAAATGTGCTCAGGAGCAGTAGGGATGTGCAGGGCAAGCCAGGAAGGAGAGCATCTGTCACCGGCACATGCGTCCAAATTTTCTAATGAGCCTGGTGATCATGGATGCCTCAGGTTTAAGCTGGTTAATTTGCAGCCCCTGCCCAAAAGGCTTTCTAGCAGTACGTTCTTGGGCAGTGCCTTTGAAATCAGGTGCCATTCAAATGTCTTCTTTCATATGATTTCAGATTTCTGAGTTTTCCAACCATTCCAACCATCTGAGAAATTGTGGCACTGAAAGACCGTCAAAAGGACTTAAAGATTATAATATTTGGGTTTACCGGATTAGAAATTAGAATGAAATTCTTGCTTACTCACCTTTCAGTAAGTGATTGTATGCTCATATTTAAATACTTAGACACATGGCCATAGATTTGGACGGTTCAGAGATTGCCCTGAGACTCCCGTGCAGATAGCTTGGCTTTTTGGACTGACTTTTTGTATTATTTAAACAGTGAAATGCAATAATTTGGGATCTGGAATTGATGCCAAGGAGCCTTGTAAAATCTATGAGTCTCCCACTCTCTGGCCAAGCATTTCCCTCCACCTCTTGGGTTGACACTGCGAGAGCAAGTCCAATAATGATGAGAGAAGAGAAGGAAGAGGTTTCTGGGAACGGCAGCCAAGTCTGTCCTGAGGAAGTATTTAAAACTTGGTCTGTTGTGGATTTGAGCTCTTCAGGGTTGCACTGAAATGAAGTATCAAGTGACAAAAGCCACGTTCACTGGTTTCCTACATTACATCAATAGTACAGAGAAAAAGAGATCTTCCCAGTTCTGCAAGCTAAATAGTTATTTTTAGTTTGTATCTTCCTCATTCCCAAAAAAGAAGACACACTGGACAACTCCTCCGTTGTTTTTGTTCTGGGAAACAATGGACATCCTTGGTTTGCAGCATCACCAAAATTGCCATTATGTGTAAAACTGCAGTTCATTTTCTTGCTGCAAACACTGGCCAGATCCAGCACCACAGGGAAAAGTGCAAAAATCTCTTTAGGATGTATTATGAAGTGAGATGCCTGAAGAAAAAGCTTTCTCCTGGTCCCTTCCTCCTCCCTAGTAGCTTGTGGTTCAGCCACACACTAAGCCATAGGTATTTATAGCCTTCCTTAAGCTTAATATTAGTGATTACAGCTCTGGATAATGTTTTTATCCCTGTACAGCTAATCTTTCCTTTTGGAGTGTACTGGAACTAACCAGAACCAAGGCATGGACCCCTCTACTGTCCTGAAATAGTCCAGGTTGTGTGGTTGAGCCTGTTCCCTGACGTGGTTTTGGCCATGTTCTCCAACAGTTTCCAGGGAGAGCACAGCCCTTGGGTTACGCTCAGCAGGTGGCACGGTTGAGGCCACTGCGTTTTGGTGAGTATTTGGGTGTATGGATGTGGGCTGTGCTGTGCAAATGGTCTTCCAGGCTAGAAAACAGTCCCTGAAACATCCAATTTACTAGAAGAGACGTGGCCATTAATATTACGTGGCTCTGAACTGCAGAGACACTGGTTGTCCTCCTGCTCCTGTGTTACAGCCTGCCTACAGAGAAGGGCTGGTGGACTTAACAAGCTTGGAGACAAGGACTTGATGGGGAAGGCAGCAATGTTCAGGCTGGAAGAATGTTGTTTTCAACAGGTTGAGTAATTAGCACTAGAGCAGGTCACTGGAAGGCAGGGTGGATTCTTCATCACGTGAAGGCTTTAGAGTCAAATTAGATATTTTTCTGTAAGACAATGCTCCACGTGGGTGCAGATGTATTAGTAGAGGCAGGGGGGCTGTAGCTCCCTCCAGCAATAGCCCTGCCTCATGGGTACAGGCATGCAGAGCACGGGAGAGTGCTGCTCTGTGTGCAAGGACCTTGCGGTCTGTGTTGCACAGGGGGTCAGGAGAGGCGACAACAGCAGCCCCTTCCAGAGGTGAACATCCTCCCCCAGGTTAATTTTGGGTGATACTCCTGTGTTCCTCTGAGATAAATGGTCTTCTCTCAACAGCACAGCCAACACTCGACAGACTTCTGTGTTTCCTCTTCTTCAGTTGTGCTTGGAGGTGGAGGAGACTTCCTCTACTGGGTAAGTCAAAAGGAGAGGGGGAGAAATGACAGTGGGGGGACCAAGGTATTCAACAGAGCAGCTATGTGCACAGCTGAAAGGTTTCAAACGATTTAAAAATGGTCTTCATCATTTGCTTAGTGGATTTGAGGCGGACACTACTGGTAAAAGTGGTACTTTTCTTTGCAACTTAAAATGTGTCAGGAATCACTACCAAAAGAAACATCACTACCAAAAAAAAATCGCTACCGAAGTTGAAAGGGTAACTCAAAAAAACCCCCTTTATATTGCATTCATTATCCACTGAAATCTATAAACTTTTTAATGTTTCGCAGGTGGTGTGGAATCACATCAAATACCTGATCCCAACTGCTTCGGAGATCCCTAACTGTCTCTTGGCCCAACCAGCGGACGATTAGGTGTTTCGGTGTCTCACTGTTTCACTTTGCAATGCCTAATTGAGTTTAGAGCCTAAATTTGGTTTTCCAAACTGATGAACTCATGTAAGAGCCTGCAGCTAGCTGGCTTTCAATAAGCTAAAATATTTAACGCTGCAAGTGGGTCGGGGTAGGACCGCGCACGTAGCTGGGTACCACAGCCCAGGTGATGAACACAGATTCACTACGTGGGCTGCCGAGTTGCTCGCTTTAGCTCTTGGTTGCTTATGATCACGTCCTCCCGCTCCAATGTTCCTCTAAGTCCTTTAGGCGTTGCAGTACTGAACGTTGCTAAATACCCATTAAAATCTGGGCCACGGTCTTCTCTTGCTTGAGCAACCCTCTTGCGGTTGCAGCAACGGTCTCCTGTCATTGGCCAAATGTCTTCCGTGAGACATACATGAACCTTGCAAAGTCATTATAAAAGTAAATATTTCTACCTAGCCCGGCAGTTCTGCGTTCACTCCTTTCATTTGCACCGTTATATTTTAATCCATGGTCTGCGACTGTAGAATAACTCCAGAGTAAGGACTACAGGCTTTAACAAAGATAAGCCAGATTTTCACTGCAGGTAGATTGGCAGTATTACCTGCTCCACTAAGAAATTTAATTTTTCCATTGCTTTGTTACATTCTTAAAGGTTGTTGTTTTTTTTTTTAAACATCTGCCAAGTCTGCATAGTGGCTGGTTTGTGTCCAGTGAAGAAGAGACTTGGACTAAATGGAACAGCTGCACAAAGATGTTCAACGTAATAGGTAATGCGAGTCTTTAAACACAACCCAGCACCATCAAAGCCAAAATCCAAAAAGCTCTTAATAAAAACCATATTTGTAAAGAACAGATGGAAAAAAAAAATGTTCCGAGCTGCAACAGGATCACATCAATCAGCCTAGCAGCAATGGCATACAGAAACCTTCACACATGACCGAAAAACATAACCAGAACCAGACACGATAGCAATATCTCCAACTTCTCAAAAAGCAAGAAACAGTCAGGGTAACAACGTCCTGGGAGGCTGAGGACAGTAGTTACGGAGGTGTTTTATCTCCATAAAGCTGGGGTTTGGGAGATTTGGGAGATCATTCCAATACATTTTTCAACAGATCAGTTAAAAATACAGCCTCGAGCTCTCAACCAGTCCTTTTCACGTGTAACAGAAAGCCGGTGATAATCAAGCTGTCCTGAAGATGAAGCAAAGCACTCCAGTGTATTCCCCGGCGTATTCCTATGTTATTTTTGCCACTAGATGTCTCCGCTGACTTCCCAGCGCGCTGGATGAGCCGCTGTCCCTGGTGAACAGGAGAGACCAAGGTGGAAATCAAGCTGTGGCAAAACCTGCTGGTGACTTAGATCCTAGGGTTTTGTTTCTGATTAATAATATCTTCTGTTTAACGCAGAGAAAAGAGTCTGTGAGAGCTTTTTCAGCTATCTCTTTTTTCAAGTACCAGAATGGGAATAAGACGCTTGCTGCCATCCATCATCGCTCCTATTTCAGAGCACTTGTTGCCTACTCTCATCCCCTTTCCATCTCCCTGATGGTCTCTCTGCTTGTTTTCAGGGGGTTTCTTCTCCTTGGAGAGAAGAGAATACGCAGTCTCATATGCACTTACAAGTGCTGTGGGCTAAGAACAGGGATGCCTTGAAAGCAGCCTGTGGCCAGCACAAAGGGCTGTGGGACGTTGTGTAGAGCTCAGGGTGCCTGAGCAAGGCACCATTTCGATAGGTGCTAATGGCAGGTATGAGAATGATGATAGAGGCGTCATAGGGACAACCTGCATCATCAGGTGCAGATGTTGACTCCAAGCTCCTGTACTCCAAGATTTGAGGTGGCTCAAGGTTGGAAACCATGCCAAGTGGTGCCTAAACTGTGCCATCCAGGAGCCAGAACTGGATAAAATGATTACAGCAGTGACTGTTTGTCCTCTGGAAGAGACCTGATTCTCTTCTGCTGGCTCACAGCAGGGTGGACAGTCCTAGTGCACCCTTTGGTCATGGCAGCAGGACTCCCCTCAGTGACCTCACAGCTTATACTGGGAGCTGGGGAACCATCATGAAATGGAGATGCTGGAGACTGTTGCAACTTTGATACTATACCTCTTAAGGTGTAAAGGGTACCCAGCTTAGAGGTTGAGAAATGTGTGCCTGAGGTAGAAGCTCTGGCCCCAGCGAGGTGCTCATATTGACCTTCATGCTACAGCAATGCTGTCCCTGAGGTTTCTGATAGCCCAAGCAAGAGCAAGCCTGGCATTTATGGTGGTGTTTTGCACTTGTGACTTCAGCAGTCCCAGGGCTGCAGTGGAGGCCACTGCCATTTGCCTGAGATTTGAAACCTGGTCCAAAATGTCTTTTTACCATTGAAGTCACTACAGGGACTAGCCCCTGCCCTAAGAGACCTTCTCCCCTCTTGGGTAGACATGAGCATGCCCTGGACAGGCTTTGTGGGGGAACGTGAAGTCTTGGGGCTATAATCTCTTCACTGTTACAATGAATAGATAAACTCAGCAAGACCTCAAAAAAATCTTCATCACTTTTCCTTTTTGCAGTCCACCACTCTGTGTTTCCATTCATTCCTGACAAAACCGAGAGGCTTTCAACACCAAATGACACCTTTCCAATTTCACCGTGTTCCCACGACAGTTCAGGGCAGCGTCCAAGTGCGAGGAAATTCCAGGGATGCTCAGAGGCATATCTCAGGGGAGGAGCTTGGAAGAAAATATCAGAGAGTTCATGTTTTAACAGGCTACCCTCAAGATAATGGTGAGAATTAGAGAGTTTTCTCCCCTTTCCATTATTTAGCTCTCTATCTCAGTTGCAATTATCAGAAGGGAAGTGCTGCATGGGATAGGTGGGGCTTTGACAAACAACTGTACGATATAAATTCTGGGACTGGCAAATATGGTCAACATATCTTCTGAGCTCATATGACAGCACACTCAGCCGGAGTTTAAAACCAGTAACTGCAGGAAGAGAAGGTGGGATCCAGAGCTTGGGCTGGTCCCCGAGTCTGATACGACATCTCCAAATAACAGACCTGAGAACAGGAGGATACATGGCTCTCGCCTCTCTTTACCTGCTTCCACTAATGGAAAAGCTGCGCCTAAAACTGATGTGTGTCTGAGTGCAAATCCCTTTTCTCCTTTCCTCATTTATTCTGTTTGCTTTCTTTGTTATGATTCGGGTCAGCAGTAGACCTTGGCATAGCGCCGAGCGCTATTCTGAAGTGCAAAGGGATGCTTTCCCACTCTGCGGGTGAGCTACCACTCTTGGCATCTCCGTTCCTCAGTTGGACCGTCTTAAAGCAGAGAACAGCAATATTGACCGAAAGAGGCTGTGACATTTAAATGCTTGACAAGTCCCAGGGGACAGAGATGACACTGAACTGCATGAGCTCCTGTGGCACACTGAAGAGGAAAACTAGTAAGGTTATACATGCAAATCGTGCTCCAGCATGGAGACTGTTTCCAGGAATCAAATAGTCAAATCTCGTATAAAAAACCTGCCGTAAACTTGTGGTTGCATCCACTGGAATTAATGGCATTATCTGTGATCTGTCATAGAACTAATAATGATCTTAGTAGTTAAAAAGAGTTACATGGGGACTTTTTCTTCCACTTGAAAGCTGGATGAGTCTAGCTTAATTACCTAGTCTGATCTAATTCATCATCTGGCTCATTGACTTTTGTTCAGTGGTTCTTAGAACCTGTGGTGGCTGGATTACTTTGATCATAAATGGAGACAAGATGTTACAGCCAAAGGTATGAAGCAGCCAAATTGGCTCATTACTTCATTGAATTAAGGCAGAGAGAAGAGCTGGAACCCAAATGGGGACATTGACGCTGTCTTATCAGCTCATCCATCCAATCTCTCCCACTGACTCCAGACAGATGTTAAATGCGCTTTGCACAGAGTGTCTGGATGCCTGTTTTTTTGACAGTTTTGGCTGAAAAAAAAGGCCATAAACACAATATAAAGGGAGAAAATGGAGGGACTGAGCTCTTTTGTTTTTTTTTAACGTCTTCCCTCTCCTCCTCATAAATAACACAGCCAATTAGGTTTTTATTTCAGTTTTGGTTTTTCTTTGCTTCCAGGTGACCTCCTGAGCTAAATTTGAACCCTTGATCCTCAGTCACGGGCTAAGGTTGGACCTGGCTTGGCCAGCGTTCACTGACGAGGCTGTGGCACCGTTCCTCTGCCAAGCAAATGAAACTCTCTGACTACATCCGTACTAATAACGAGCACAGGTCTCGGCTGGCCATACAGCTCAACTTTTAGCATGGTCCCTGGAACAGTTTTAGCCAACACCAAGCAGTCCCAAACAGTCCAGTAGTTGCACAGGCCAGATAACCAGGTAGCCTGGTGACACAGTTGGGTGTCACCAACCTGTTCTGGAAAGCAATAGAGATTAATGGTAGAGGTACGGATCCTTCCATCTCATCTGGCCATGGGGCCAAGGAACAGGCCTTGGCAATGGTCATTTTGCTGGCGTAAAGACAACTGAGAGACTTAAGTGCCTGCTCTAGAAGGTGTTCTGGTAAGATGAGCCACACAGGTCACAACGTTCCAGCTTTTATGGGTTTGTTCAGTTCTGTCCCTTCCCACATATAAAGTGCATCTGGGAGCTTAATCCTAAAGCTGGCAGGGGGAGAGATGGTGAGGGAGTAGAATAGGTTTAACTGGATCACTTTTACTCAGGGATGATGTCTCCAGCTTTCCAAGGACACCTTGCATCTCATTGCTTTGCTGAACCATGAAGTCAAGGAGTTTGGCAGCAGTTGAACAACCCATCACTCCTCTCTGCTTTAAAACTTACCCTAATACTTTTTTCCAGTAAGAACCACTAAATTCAAAGTGGGAGATCGTATCTAGGGTGGATGCTGGGGGCAAGGATGCAGAAAAGACTTTGAGTAAAGTTTACAACAAGCTTTTTAAATGTCTTGAAATAAGTTCCCTTGGCTGTATTTTGACTGTTTCCCCCACTCATCCCTCCTTTGTGTTGTGAACTCTTTGTACAGAAGGACAGCTACAGGTATACCTTGGAAGTATTTTGTTCTGGTTCTGTATCACATTTTGGGTGAAACCAGAGATGAGATTTCAAACAGCAAGTAACCCACATCTTTTAATAAATTGTCCTCATGTGAAGAACTTTGTACCTGGAGACTCCTGGGACAGCAGTTCCAAACAAAGCAGGCAAAAGCCCCTTTTACTAAGCTGACTCCTCTTTCTGTAAGCGTGGCCTTCACCCTGAGGCTTCTGCACCATCACATCAGAGCCCAGCATTCAGTTCCCACTGAAGACCACCGCACGTTGAAAGCAGGCAAGTGCCAGGAGAAAAAGAGAGGTGGTGGGGAAAGGGAATGGGGAAGACAAGAAAGATAATCAGAACTGCTCCAAACCCGCTGCTGCAAATTGCAGCTGGTGCAAATCCCGTCTTCTCCCAAAAGCCTTCTTTTAAGAACAGATGCTGGTGGGGGCAGAGAGGAGGAGTTTAAAAAATGATAGCTGTATCTAGATACAGTAAACCTCCAAAGATTTTGTTACTCTACCTGCACTTTACATTGGGTTTTACGGTGTCAGGAGCTACCCATGACGAGAGTCAGTGATGCGTGGACACGCAGCCTGTGTGACGTCATTGTCATAAATTAACGCTGATCTTCATCATCATCTCACTGCAGACAAGGACTGGTGCTGGATCAATGAGGCGAAGAGAAGTCATCCATGGAATTGCAATCTGCGTGGCTGAACATGGATAAGGAGGAGACAGCAGGAGCGCTGGACAGGACTGACTGCAGCACGCATTAGACACGAGGGGAAGAAGCCCGTGAGATGTTCAGGCGATCTCTCCTCAGGCAGTTAGGATGGAGCTAAGCTGAAGGACTCGGCAATGTGTTCGGTTGTAGAAGCACCAGAAGGATGAAGGCAAGTGGAAAAAGGTGGAGGTGCTCACCGCTGAGGACAGCAGGATGCCGGTAGGACACGTATACATTGTGATTCAGGTCAACTTTAGCCATTTAGGGGCTTAAAATAAACATAGTAGACTGGACCCTCACTGTGACCTATGGGAAAAAGTGAGGCATTTCCAGAGGGCAGTGGTAGGACTTGGAGTGGGCTTGCTTAACCCCAGTGATACGCCGCTCTCCCTTTTCACTATGGGAGAGCACTAGGTGACTGTCTTGTGCTTGACTTAAGTCGGTGAAAACTCTCCCCCGCCTCTTACGGAGGAAAACCCAGGAAAATCCAGGCGTGAATGCCCAAGTGACAGCTTGTAAGAGACACGGCCAGCAATCAGCGACAAGTGTGAGAAGGGTGAGAACAGGAGGCTAAAAGAAGGGCTGCCTGGGGTGCCAAGCGGGAGAGATTATTTCGAGTGGATCAAAGGAAAGGGAAGCAGGACATGATAATCTGGGACAGCCCTTCTCCACGATGGGTTCTACTGGGCTCCAAGCTCGCATCTGCAGGGAAGCAGCAGGAGCCACAGGGACCAGGTCTCTTAAAGCAGGGCTGGACGAAGAAGTGATGCGTGTGCACTAAGGAGCGGTCTCAGAGCAGGCAGGGGATATCTGCATCGAAAGACGTCACCGGCTCTTAATTTGTCATTGTTTTAGAAGGAATAGTAGTTCATTTGGAGGCTGTTGGGGCTATTGCCAAAGCAAAGCAGTAGTCCATGGAGCAAAGGTCCCACCTGGCCTTACTGAAGGAGGTGACTGGTACAGTGGATAAAGCAGCTTTTCTCAGAGGAGGCTGTGAAGATGCTTTTCGGTCAACGCGAGTCACACCGTGCATGCGACTCCCGCCTCCGAACTCTTTGGCTCTGGGGACCATGAGGTGGCGCAGTTACCCTGGATATCGGATCACAGCTGGCTGCACACTGGCCAGGTATCTTCCCAAAATACACGTCCGCTCCCCAGCCGCGTAACTACAACCATGTGTTAAGGAGCTGCTGCTTTTATACGCCGTATAGCTACATCACCTAACCCCTCTTTTTTTTTTTTGCCTTCCCAGGGAGTCAGCGGGGTTCTGCGGGACAAGAAAGAGCAATCAAGCGTATTACGCTCTCCTGTTAGCAAGTGTGCCCCGTGCAGGGATCCCTTTCCTCTCCTTTTCTTAAATAAGGCTTTAAAAAAATAAACTAATGGCAAATGCATTTTATGTTTCTCCCCCAGAAAGCACCACAAGGACATCGCTTGTTTTATTAGCGGGGCAACGGGATGCAAAATAACAGAGACAGACCACATGGCAGAAGGTGTTGGTGGTGACTCCCGCCCTCCGCATGCACCATCTCCAGGAGTGGGAAGAAAAGGTCTGAGAGTTGAGTCCCGTTTGAGGTAGTGCCCATTGCTGTCTGTCTTTGGGTCCCTTTTGGGCTTGTGAAGGGGTGGTAGCTCCAGTGCCTTAACTGATTTCCAGGGAGGGGGGCTGCCTTGGTTCTCCCTCAGGTTCCCCATCGGTTTGAACTGGATCTGGGGGTTTTTTCCTGCTTCCCCTTCCCAGCAGTTGGGTTGTCTTGCTGTGTGCTCACACATTGCCCCAAAAGTGGTTGTGTTTCAGTGGAAAATCTGCATCCACTCATGAAGCTGGGACTCATCCCCATGGAGAGAGACAACCTGAGTCCCACGTTTCACGTGAGCTCCATCCTGGGAATAAAAATGCTTTGGTATACAAAGAGCATTTCCTCCCTGGGATGCTGTATTTGCTCATGCAATGGCCATAGCTTCGTTCAACCTAGAGTTTGCCTTCAGAAGCTGTGGTGAAGCTGAGGCAGCTAAGTCTTCTTCAGCTTCTGGCATTCAGCATGGCCATAACGTGCATGCGTTACACGCACGGGTGCAGTACAGTGCTGCATAAGCACCCGTATGGGAAACACACCCTGTCAGTAGGTTTTGGTATTCGTTCCCTAGAGCATCGCTGATCCCGAGCGTGATACGGTGCCAGCTCACCCTCCTGCTCCACAGGCGCGTTTTGCTATGTCTATAAATGCCCGCTCAGCGTGTCAGGCCCTGATTCTTATCACCTGTACACTTGAGAGATCAAAACAGCCAAAGAAAGGCTTCTCCAGACTCTGCTGCGAGTGCTCCTGCCGCCCGCCTGCCCCTGGCCGCATTCCAGCGCCGGAGAGGAGCTCCACGCTCTCCTGTGCAAGCACCACACCGGCACCATCTCCTCCCTTGGCCAAAAGGGCAGGTCTCTGGCATTTGAGGCAGACCACCGCTGGCCAGAAAGCCCAACGGGTACAGGTGCTGGCTTTGCCTCCGAGGAGAGAGGGGACAAACGCCCCAGGTAGAGGAAGGAGCAAGGCGACCACTTGTCTTGGGCATGCCCACCTCTGACATGCTTTTGCAATTGCCTTCCAAGCTCAGTGCAGTGTCCCCCATACCTCACCTCAAGAAGGACCAGCTTTTGGCAAGGATTAGCACAGAAAAGCGGTTTCATGGCACGGCTTCACCCTACAAGTACCACACTGAAGTGGACAAGCCGTGAGCCTGGCTTTCCTCTGGGCACCTCAAAAGCCCAACTAAACCCCCATGAGATCTGAGTTTCCCTTCAGGAGTGCCCTCCTCCACCCACTGCGTGCCCAGGGCTCCTGAATGAACACCCTTCAGGGTGTAATTAATTATAGGTAATGTTTTCTTCACCTTCCAAAACTGCCTCCCACCTTCCCTCAGCAGTTTGTGTGATGCTGGCTCCCAGACCAGCTACCCAAAGCCTGCCAGGTCTCCCACTTGGGTGGGCTGAGATGTGGAGATGTGATGCCTCCGGTCCCCCATTTCATCGGGGACTTGGCCCGCCTTGTGCGTTGGGATCGAGGATGAGGGCAGCAGCTGCAGCAGGGACCTGTCCACCCTTGACGTCTCCGTTTGGGTGGCACTCGAGCTTTCCCCCGTGCTTTTCTGACGCCCGACCCAGGCACCGCGTCCACTTTTGCTGTCGGCTCCTGGTTGCGAGCTGAGCCCCACAAACCTACGCATTCCTCCTTGCTTACACACCACGAGCTTTATTTGTTTTAATCAAGGGGGCCCCTGATAATTATTAACATATTTAATTATTTTTACTCTGAGTCACTTGGCTCGGGCGCGGAGCGATCACAGGGATTGCTTTATCGCCGAGACGCGGCCCGGGAGCATTTGCACCACCAAGCCATCGCCCTCCACGACGCCTGCCGCGCAGCCGGCCTTCCTCCCAGCCTGAGCTGCTTTTTGCTTCGCTGGGAAGTGCCGGCCTCAAAAGGGGCAAAACCGGGCGCATTCAGACAATTTGCAGGGCTAAGGGTCTGCATCCCGCGGCTGCTGACTCTGGGACAGAGCTGGCAGGGAAAGGTCTTCACCTGAGCTCTCCATGGGGAGCTGTTAGTCTGCTTGCCGCCCCCCCCCCAAATTACACCACCCAGCTCCCCCTGCCCCGGGCTCGCCGGCATTTTACGTGGCCTCGCACCAGCAATCAGAGCGCGCTGCAATTAGCGGTGTTTGTCTGAGGAAACTCGTAACTCTGCACTTCCACATGATTTATGAGGTTCCCCAGCCCGGGCTGGCCCGGGAGCTGCGATCGTTCCCAGCCCCAGTGGTTCACGGCGAGGCTACCGGGGAGGTCCGGGTGGTTTTCCTCCCCCGGGGTCCATCAGGGCTTTGCAGGGAAGCGTTAGCCTTGGCAAATACCCCCTGTACACCCCGGGGTCCGGGACCTTTGGTTGGGGGCCAGACCCACGTGTCTGGGGTGCCTTTGCACTGGGATGCATCCGCACCACCCTGGGTGAGCTGGGTTCCTGCTCCCTCCTCTGTGCCCTGGGACTTTCTCCCCCAAATAAGTCAGGACGCTGTGATCATGGATCCCACAGGATAGCCTTCTTCCTGAGCGTCCCACATCCAGGAGAATCCGTGTGGCTGGCAAGCAAGAATGGCTTTAACTGCCCGTCCCACCCGTGATGCAGGATTGCATTAGCCAAATCTGTAGGAACAAGAAAACTGAAGGAGCGACTCAGGGTGCACAAGCGAGGCCTTGGCAGGGCTGGGAGTTGAGCAAAAATGTTCAGACACTCTAAAGAAGATGAATCATAGTATCACAGAATCATGGAACAGTTTGGGTTGGAAGGGACCTTTCAAGGCCATCTAGTCCAACCCCCTGCCATGAGCAGGGACATCCCCAACTCGAGCAGGTTGCTCAGAGCCCCGTCCAACCTGACCTGGGATGTTTCCAGGGATGGGGCATCAACCACCTCTCTGGGCAACCTGGGCCAGGTTTTCACCACCCTCAGTGTGAAAAATTTCTTCCTTAGATCTAGTCTGTATTTAAGAATAAGTTTTGGTTAAATACTTACATATTTATACAGAGAGAGAGAGAGAGGAAGAGGTGGAAAGAAATAAGTTTCACAAACCAAAAACTTCACAATCTTATACAAATCAAACCTTTTAATAAAAACCAGAATACTGATACTACTTTAAAAAGACATAAGATAAGGGCTGGTCTCTGCTTTCCCTGGAGGGAAAAGATTGGAAAATAGTGGTCAGGCTGTTCCTACTAAGGTTGGGCTCCTGCTCAGAAAGCTTTCTTTTTTTTTTCTGTGCGAAGCTTTTTATCAGCATATTTGTTAGCTCTAATAATAGCAGCACTTCTTTTGTCTTGGCTGTTTTCACTGCAGACTCCAGGGAGCAGAGCTGGTGTCCCAGCGTGTAAAGGCTTGTCCCCACCAAAGCCCCTTTCTAGTCTTGGTCAGGGCTTTGGATGGACAATGATCTCCCTAAAGTCCTTGTATTTTTGGTGTTCTCTTGTCCCTCTAAAGACTTTGCACGTCTTTCCAAGCAGCCCCCAAAAGCCACATCCTGGCAGCTGCCTGCAAGACCCCGTAGGCAGGAGGTGCATGGGGAGGGGTCAGAAGAAGGAGTGTTTGGAGCTGATTTTTGCTCCTGTGCCGTAAGCGCAGCCTGGGCCCTGTGATGGCGATCCGGGGCCAAGCACCATCCCAGCCTCACACCTGCTTGTCTGGGGACATTTAGCAGCTACAGTCCTGCTTGCTTTGGACACAGTGGGGAAAAAGCAAATGCATAAGTGTGGGATGAATTTCTGAGCTTGGCTCCATCTTCACCCAGTGAACGGAAGAGTGGGATTTGGGAACATAACATCATTGCAAAATAGAAGGGACTTCTCTTGTTTAGAGATGCTACAAGCTGAGGTGAGGGGTAAATGGGAGAGCAGTGCCCAGCTCCACTTGTAGATGTTGCCTTGGAGGAAGAGCGACTTCCCTGAAGTGGCAGATGACAGCAGCTGGAAGGTGCCATGGGAGGCTGGAGAGAAGGATGGGGAGAAGCACCCAGGGGCCCAAAAGTGCAGGAGGTGGGAAGGAGCATCAGGAAGAACCATCTTTCCTGTTTGCTCCAGTTGCAGCTGCTGAGCATCATCCTGGGACATGTCAGGATCTCAAAATCTCTGCACTCAGAGAATCACAGAATCATAGAATCTTTGGGTGGGAAGGGACCTTTCAAGGTCATCCAGTCCAACCCCCTGCCATGAGTAGGGACATCCCCAACTCGAGCAGGTTGCTCAGAGCCCCGTCCAACCTGACCTGGGATGTTTCCAGGGATGGGGCATCCACCACTTCTCTGGGCAACCTGGGCCAGGGCTTCACCACCCTCAGTGTCAAAAATGTCTTCCTTAGATCTAGTCTGAATCTCCCCTCTTTTAGTTTAAAACCATCACCCCTTGTCCTATCGCTACAGGCCCTGCTAACAAGCCTGTCCCCATCTTTCTCCTCAGCCCCTCTCAGCCCTGGCAGCTGCAGGAAGGTCTCCCCGGAGCCTTCTCTGCTCCAGGCTGAGCCCCCCCAGCTCTCCCAGCCTGTCCTCCCAGCAGAGCTGTTCCAGCCCTAGGAGCATTGCTGGGGCCTCCTCTGGCCCTGCTCCAGCAGGTCCATGTCTCTCCTGTGCCGAGGGCTCCAGAGCTGGACGCAGCACTGCAGGGGGGTCTCCCCAGAGCGGGGCAGAGGGGCAGAATGCCCTCCCTCGCCCTGCTGGCCACGCGGCTTTGGGGGCAGCCCAGGACACGGGTGGCTTCTGGGCTGTGAGTGCACATTGCCGGCTCCTGTCCAGCTTTTCACCCACCGGGACCCCCAAGTCCTTCTCCATGGGGCTGCTCTCCATCCCTTTACCCCCAGCCTGTGCTGATACTGGGGTTTGCCCTGACCCGGGTGCACAACCTTGCCCTTGGCCTTGCTGAACCTCATGAGGTTCACCTGGGCCCGTTCCTTGAGCTTGTCCAGGTCCCTCTGGAGGGCATCTCGTCCCTCAGGTGTGTCAACCGCACCACTCAGCTTGGTGTCATCTGCAAACTTGCTGAGGGTGCCCTTGATCCCACTGTCTGTGTCACTGATGAAGATTCTAAAGAGTACTGGTCCCAGTACAGACCCCTGAGGGACAGCGCTTGTCACTGATCTCCATCTGGGCATTGAGCCGTTGACCACTACCCTCTGCATGCGTCCATCCAACCAATTCCTCATCCACCCAACAGTCCACCCATCAAATCCATCTCTCTCCAATGTAGAGAGAAGGCTGTTGTGGGGGACCATGTCAGAAGCCTTACAGAAGTCCAGATAGATGACATCTGTAGCCCTTCTTGCATTACTTGAGCCTGGGTTATTTTTCATCCAGATGGTGTGCCTGAGCTAACTCCCAGCTTGCATGAGTGACTGTCCTGGCAAAATGGAATGAAAAACCACGAGTGGTGACTCTCTCATTGCTGCTGCTGCTGAGAACAGACCGGTGCCATCACAGCATCCTCCGCTCTCCACGGCTCCCCCTCCCCTCTGCAAACCGCCAGACAAAGCTCCTTTATTGCAAGGCCAGAGCAAGGAGGGGAAAAAATAGAGCCATTAAAGCTGAGACTATATTAAGCCACGGAAAACCACAAAAATAAGTGCCTGCAATCCCAGCAGTGCTAAACCTGTTCGCTGACTTCCCCTCCGAAACCAATCTCGACCTGACCCGGGTGGGAAAATGCCTGTAGTCGTAACCACCCCGTCATGAAAACACAAAGCGAGGCATTTATCTGAGCGTTTGATTGCACAGCTCGGCGCTGCGATTTGCTCCGCTCTGCAAAATAACAAAGCCAAGACGCTGCAGGTAACAGTCAGGCCAAGAAGCCTGCGAGTTTCATTCCCTGCAAGTGAGTTTTGGCACAGTAGCTACTTCACACCCAATTAATTACTTCAGCACCAGATTATACTTGCAGGCTCCAATAGAAGTGATAATAGGAACCAATTAAATTAATTTATATTTACTTTGTAAGCATATTTTCCTTTGGTAAATCTTTGCTTTAATTTGACAGATTGGACTCCAGCATTTTGTTTGTGTTAAGAGATATGGCCCTAAATCCAGAGGAACAAATCCAAACCTGTAAAATCAAGAAGTCCTTCCCTTTCAGGTTCAAAAACATGTAGGACATGGAGTTAAAAAAAAAAAAAAAAAGGAAAAAAGAAGAATATATGCATGTGCCCAGACTAATAAAAACACACCATGAGATCTGTGGGGAGGTGCCAGCGTGTCTTTCTGGAAGAACATGAGCACGAGCTGGGTTGGAGGCGGTGGTTGGCAAGATGTCCGTGCCAGAGCTCGAAATGGAGATAAGCTTTCACGTCACAGCGTGCATGGGAGAGAGCCGCGTTCTGCTGTCACCTGCTGTCAGGGAACCGGCACATTTGTCCAGGAACAGCTTAAGGCCTTTGTGGCTTTTGTGAACTCCGTACAGGAAAAATCGGAGCTGAACGATTTATAAACCATTGCATGATTTCATCCACGTCTCGGGGAACAAACCTAATGAAGGACAGTACCAGCCAGCTGAAGAGTGACCTGACAGAGACAGAAAAAGCTATGAAACCAGACCTGTGCCCCAGCATGTGATGCTGTATGTTTATATCCCTGTTAGCTTTCCCTATCCCACCAGCAGCCCTTCCTTCCGCCCCTTTCCCCCCTGGCACTGTCCCCACCAACCTCCAAGGGTTCGTGAAGTTAAGACCTTCCTGTCACCCTGGTGAAACTGTTCCTGAAATGCTTAAGGCACCTGCTATCCTTTCTTCTCCTCTCTTCTCTCTTGAGCATCTACCACAGGGAAGTGCAGCTCTAGCAAAACCATCCTTGGAAACCAAACCTGGGGATCTACCAGAGCCCTCCACTGCTGCAGGACAGGCTGATCTGGTGTTTATCCCCAAGCTTCAAGCAACAGACTGGGAATTGCAGTGTGAACCACGCTGTCCCTTGTGAAAAACCTCCATCGAAATTGGTAGGGTCTTTATGGTGGCTTCCACTGATGGTATTAAATCATGGACCCCACTAAAGGCAGCAGGACTAGGGACACCCAAGAAGACAGCATGGCCCTGTGACTGTGGTCAGGGAAGAAATTTCTTTGCACTGATGATGGTGGGCTGAACCTGTGCAGGATGAGAACAAATACATGTCCTCATGGACGCTCACTTTGTCTACACGGAGGGGAGCTCTGTTGAAGCCTCTGAGCTGGCAGGAATGGGGACACGATGGGGAAAACCTGCCCCTTTCTTTCCCTGCAGAATGGAAGTCAGGCGGCTCACCAAAGTTGCCAAAGGGGCTTTGGGGACTTCAATGTCTTTGGAAAGCCTTTGAGCTCCTTTTGGGCTCTGGAAATTTGCTACTTCCAATGTTACTGTTTTCTCAGCCTAGCATACCATGTGGATTTTACAGCCATAGAGTTGCTACTCATTTTTCACCCTCTGGATGGTGATTTATGGCTTCTGGAACAAAGGTTAAACCTCTTCCTCTCCTTGTTAGTGCTGTTTCACACACTTCACACACATCAGTGCCGTGGCACTCGGAAGAGTTCGTTGGCCAAGGCCCCATAAAATCCTGTTTTATCTTCATTTTGGATCTCCCATGCTTTAAGTCTGGGAGATGTGTGTGTATCTCATCTAGGCAGACCCACAAACAAGAAGTCTTCAGTGCAATGCAGTGGAGAAGGATCAAAACAACCCACCCAAAAACATCTAGGATAACACAAGTACTCCCATCTCCTCTGGCATATACTAGCAAGTCAATAACATCAGGCTGACACAAAGTGCTGGGTAGGTGCCTGTTTTCTTTGCCCATGCAAAGCTATGTTGCCCACTCAACAGCATGCTTGTGAAGATAGACACGCATTCGTCAGGTTGGCAACCTTGTTTGCCCCCCTCCAACTCGTGTGAAAAAAAATAATCAAGGAAATAAAAACATTGTGTTGCATGAAGGACATGCTGCATCCTTGCAGTCTAGACTTCCCAAAACCCATTTTAGCTAATTTCTCTTTTCTGACTCACTCTTTTTCCTTTTTAACACTCAGCTTGCTTTCTGCTAGTGACTGCGATGAAGAACTGCACGTGGATGGTCTCTGTGGCAGTAGCTGCTGCATTCTGTCTGGGCTGTAGATGGGGTCATTGCTGAAAGCCAAGGGTTGGTCCTGAGCTAAAGGCACCCATCTGCTGGTGACCCATGATGGATGAAGCTGCTGCGGGTGGTCACTGTCCTGAAGCTATAGGAATGCTCCAACACGTGGTTCTTCATCCGCAGTGAGACGCTTAACTGCTTTACCACCACACCCCATGAGCCATTGTTATACTTGGCTTATTCTTCCACCAGATGCAGGTTTTCTGTTTTAAAGGAGAACTTAAAAATGAGAACTATGCGAGGAGAGATTTACGGGCTGTGTTACCACTGGGCCAGGCAGTGAGGTCCTTAAGAGCTGAAGTCAGTCTGCAGAAATATTCAAGTTCTGCTTTTCACCCTCCATGAACTCCACCAGATTGACTGAGAATAGCCTCTGTGCTCTCCTGTCTACTGCAGCTAAATCTGGGCATCCTTTAGCAGAAGAGATGAGACCTAGCCAGGTTGTGCCGGAAGAACCCCAGAAGGAAAACTGTATGAGCCATCATTTCTGGGACATGCTCAGCAAGACATGAGGATATCACGTTCTCATTTCTGTGTCTTCTCCAGCCCTTCTCCATCCTTATTGGAAGCCTCTGGTGAGCCCTGAATATGTCACTGCTTCTTCCTCTGGATCCCTCTGAAAAGCTAGTTTCTGCCTTAATAATTTTAGGAGAGGAGATGATGTTATCAAACAACATGAACATTTTAACACTGTCAAAGGCCCACACCAGACTGAGAAATGAGACTCTTGGGTTGTTTGAATTCTTGCCTCTTCACCCCTCACCCTTCTTTCTGCTTAGGTCCCTCATGTGCATTGACTGCATCAATAAAAATCTAGTTTGTAAGTTGTCCAACTATTGCTATGTCAACCTTTTTTGAAAGGCCCCCCCAAAAAGTGAAAAGTCACAAAAAGTTTCAAAAGCCTAGGAAAAACAAGTCTCATGCTAGATCTCAACCTGCTTCACTTACCAAGGGAAGGTCAAAAGGAGGCTCAGGAAGGGTAGAAGTTTGTCCTCAGGAGAAAACACCCAGAGGCAACAGAGCCTTGTAGTCTATCAGAGGTCCAAGGCCGGAACCTAAAAGCAGACATATTTCATTTCAAAATGAGGCCCAGTGCTTTAACAGTGGGAATGATTAAGTGTTGAGACAAAATACCAATGAAAGAAGTAGATTCTTCCTCTTCAGATATTTTCAAATTGTGAGCAGATGCCTGCTGAAACAGAGGTTTTAGCCAAGCACAAGTTATTGGGTTCCTTATTGGAGTATGCAATTTTATGGTCCATATTATATGGAGCTCAGAATAGATGATCTTATGGCCCACTGTGACTTTAAAATCTAAGAAACAGGTAGTTCTGGATCGAAAGGAGCCAGGTTTCCTCTGGATTTGTGTCTTGAGGCTGACTGACTCTGCTGCCTACGAAGACACAAAATCCGATTGAAGCTTTTCTCATTTAACAGCCGTGCTGTTAAAAATGCACACTCTATTTCCAAGTTGAATTTGTCTGGCTTCAGTGTGGTTATGGGTCTGAATCTCTCTGCTTGACTGGCTGGAAATCTTTTATCTCAGGAGGATACCAAGCAAAGGCTCTTTGGCCTCTAATCTCCTTCCAGTGTGGTTGAGGTTGGCCAACGAAGTCGGATGCTGTTACAGCAGGAATGGACAGACATGAACACATGCACACGATCACAGTCTGACAGAGAGAAGATTGCAATAGCTTCATTTCTCCAGGCTAAAAATAGAGAATAATGAAGGTTACCATTAAATTAAAGGAAAATGTATTTATTTAGATGGAGGTTGATATGTTTGAGAACATCCTCAGTCAAAGTGGTTGCCTCTGATAGCAGGAGACTGAGTTGGATGACTCCGAAGATCTTGTCATGTCTTTTGGGGTATAGACTAAATATTTGTGTCAGCCTGACTTTATTTATTCTTGGATTTGTAAAATGTGAGAGTCATTCAGTGCAGAAATCTGGTCCCTACTCAGTTTTCATGAGAGGTTGGCAGCTTACACTCTAAAAATAAAAGCTCAAGCAGTATTCACCGTCCACATCATCTGAACCAGTTAGGATTCAATTAAGAGCATTTCTGGGCTGTATTTTAGGAGTTAGTGTCTGTCAGGATTTTACCTTGGGGTTCTTGGGTTAAACCTTCCTGTCTCGGTGTCGTGCTGTGTGGAATAGCTTTGCTCTTTGAAGGAATCCATCTCCTTGTCCTTCCCCCCACACCCTCCCACAGACACGAGGGTGAGCTGATTTTTGGTATGTAGTAATAACAATTTGTCAGGATGCCAAGTTCAAAGCCTCTAACCTACTGCCAATGCGAAGCCCAAGAGTGAGGTCACGACTAATCTCAGACTTCTGACCTCCCAGTCACATCCACCATTACTGGATCAGAGGAGAGAAGTGGAAGAGCTTATTTTGAAAGGTTTTAGATTTCAGGTGAGGTCAACAAAAGATTTGCCCAGATGGAAGAAATCAAGAGGATAATATGGAGCATATTAGGGAAGATGAAAGGCATCGTGTAAAGCAATCTCCCCCTTAGCCTAGAAAGGAAAGTCTAACTACCAGGGTAACCTTCCGGTAACGGCAAATAAGCCCAAGCCATCAGAAAATGTAGCAGAAACCAGGCATTGTCCTGCAGAAAGCAATGCAGGCTTAGAGATTCAGAGCGGCGCTGCTGGGATTTTAAAAAGCCCCTGAACAGAGTAGGCTTCAACCTCTTGAGCCAGTGGGATTTTGGTGCCTAGACACCCTCGAAAATCCCATGAGTCATCTTTCTGCATTTTGAGGAACGTGCATAGCTTGGTAACCCCAGCCTGGGGGCTCGATTCACCGCAATTCTGTATCCAAACTTTCTGAAATATATGTGCCATGTGGTAATTAAAAATATCTGGGGACTCTGCTGACAGGAGCCAGGGCATTCATGCAGCACCCAGCCCTATTCCAGCCCAGTAGCCACGTGATGGACCTGGTATTGCCAGGTCATTCTGTAGAGACCTGTTCCCAGCCATACTGGGATCCTGTAACAGACTTGGGAAGAAAAACTAGATTTCCTGACTGCCAGCTCTGAGCCATCAATAAAATGGAAAAAGGACTAACAAAATAGATTTCAATTTCTGGAACCACCTTTTGGACCAGTGACAGGATTTCTGGTGAACTGAATTTTTCTTTGGAGGGAGACAGGGAAACCCCATAGAGATGTGTCTGGGGTCCTGGGACACGGGCAGGGTCCTCCCCTCTCCCAGGTTTCTCCCTGCTGTGGTACTCTTTGCCCCCATATGCTTCCTTGCAGCTTCTCTTCCCTCCAGATTTGTGCCAGCCCTGATGCTCTGGAGGAGTTGGAGCTCTAGTAAGTTGCTCACTAATGCACAGATAAATTACACAGAGAAGCAGCCAATACTCCCATTATCAGGATAAGACAGAAGTTTTGTTAATCCAAGGTAACTGGGACATGAGCACTGGTGGACACATAGATCTCGGGGCCACGTGGAAGGAGATCCCAGACCCAAAGGGCATTTGTTGCTCTATCCAGTGCACTCTGAAAGGACTTGTACAAGACACCCCATTTTCCATTCCTGGGATACTTTTATTAGCATTTTGGACACAGGCAAGTAAGGGGAGATGGTGCTGTCAGCCTCAGTGCACGTGGTCTTATCTGGGGTTAGCTGGGCCATTTTCAGCTCAGAGCGGATAACAGCGCTTTGTGGAACAACCATATATGTGTTGCATTTATTAGTATTAACGCAAATGTTGTTACAAACATAAATCAAATTAAAGTTCAGACTTTTCCATACAAGTTTAAATGTGTATCATAGCCAGTATCATAGTTAATTCAATTGTTTCCTTGTTTTCGCAGGCCCAGACTAGAAAATAAATCAAATTTTGTAACAGACTGAACGGGACACGTGAAGGCTGCAGTCTCCCAGCTCATCCCTGTGAAATCTGCTTTTAGCACCTCTTCCCCTGACTTCTTGTGGAGCAGCCCCCAGACAGGAGAAGGCTGAGATGCCTCTGGCATGAAAATAATCATCTGTCAGTGAGGAGCGTTGCAGGGGGTTTGTGTACGACTGCTACGCCGACCAAGGCGCTCTCCCGACACGTCCTACCACGTCTCGGGCAGACGACCGCTGGACCTACACCAGCAAGATAAGCGACATGTTTGCTATTGCAATCCAAAGGACCTTCAACCCATTGTAGAAATAGGACTATAAAATATAGCGGAAATGGGTCTTAGCAGGAAATGTGAGTTCCTGTGTCCAAAAATAACAGCAAGAGCACTGTGGAAACAGAGCAGTTGATAGGAAGGGAATACTACTCAAGATGTGGATTTTTGACCCCCGTTTTACGCATCTTACTGGTTTTCAGTGGCAATATTGGCAAGGTGAGGAACTATTTGTCATCGGGAGCAGCCTGAAGTCCAGAATCATCCAGGGACAGATGCACACTCCGTCAAGGCATTGTTCTCCGGGCTCATCGGTTGCCAAAGAAGTGAACCCAAATCTTCGCGGAAAATTCATCCTTTATATAAGCCAAAGATATTTTTTTTTCGCCTTACAACCCTTACAACGTATTTCACTCCATTTCACGGCAGGTGCACAGGGACCCGTTTTCTGTAGCTTGTTTTACCCGGTTGTTTGTCTCAAAGCTTTTCCCAGTGGCGACACACAGTTGTTTTTCCTATAGATCTGGTATCAGCTACAAAAAGGACACATATTTTTATGTGACAAAGTTCAAGTCATTTGTCTGAATCCACTTCTTGGGAAGAAATTATAACCTGCCCTTGCATGGAGCGCAGTAGAAGCGCAGTAGAAGCCAATTAATTAATCTAATTTGATTTGTCCCTCCCGTTGCTGACTCGTGGCATCCTACTGCGTTCAAATTCACATCACCGTTACGTAACAGCAACTGGTCTTTACTCTCCCACTGTCGCCAAGATGTTGTTTGCTAAAATATTGTCTGCTTTTGAAATGATAATTGTAACATAATCGTGGGAGAGATGAGGAAGATTACACTTCAGGTAATTAGTGTAAGGACATGCTATAATGAAAATCCTCGCCCAGGGGAAAAACAGCAGGAGATGTTGCCCTGAAGCTATGATCCAAATCTTCAGTCTTCAGTTGTCCTTCTCTTTTCCCACCTGCTTTGATCAGTGAAGCCGTTTACAATATGAATATTTTATTTATAATTTTCCTTCATATCTGCTCAGACGAAGAGGAAGAGGTATGATCTCTCCCATTTTACAGCTGTGTGTTCCTGGATTGATTTTGCTCGGGAAATAATTTGAACTGTTTTTAGAAGGCAAGCAGAGAGGGATTTAGGTTTTCCCATTAAGAAATGTAAATTACTGAGTTGTTATAAATTAGCCTAATTTGATTTAAGCAGAACAGAGTGGAAATTAGGACCTGTCAATTTTCTTCTTCCTCAGACATAATGGAAGATGGAAAGGACAAAATAAATATAAAAAAGATCTTATATGATACAACAGAGATGCTGACAGAATTAATCCTCAGGCGTATTGGTTATTATGCAAATGGATTTAACGCTATAGAAAAAAAAGACTCCTACTTGTTTGACTAACTTTTCAAGTTCCAAAATGTTAAGTAAAAAAAGTGAACCATAACTGCCGTTAGTCAACCAGTTTCTCTCCATGGGACACCTTGAGCACTTCAATCAACTTCCTCAAGCACCAGTTTTTGAATCTGCAAAATCCGCCTCAGAGCAAAGAGCTGGACTTAAGAAAGGCCACCCCCCCAGCCCCGAAAAGCTCGATTTGGGGATTTTTTTTGGAGCCCAGGTTGATGTTTGAAACGAAAGTGCTTTAAGCAACGTTGCTAAACCCAGACCGCTCCAGAGATACCAGAGTGGGAAGGGCTGGGAGAAGTATGCGCAATTCTGCGCTACCGTCTGCCTACCCCCAGCGGCGACCCAATTTATAACGGCAAAAATTACTCACCCGTAGCAATACGTTTGGCACGAGCTCCTGTGACCAAAGGCCCTGGCGAGCAGCAGAGGAGGCTTGGCTGAGTGATTTTTGCTTGGCTTCACTCCGGCACCCATCTCCAGCTCCCGCCGAGCCCACGTTAAATGGAGCAAAAAATCAAACCGTTTCGTACCCGTTTCAAAGGAGGCAAGTTTTCACAGCTCCCAGGTCATTTCTAAGAAGCTGTGCCTACAGCTAGGTCCCTTCTGGTTCTGGCACAACCGCTGTCAGCTCTTCTACCAAAAACCAGTAGCCCATGACTGATGATGTACAAAACGAAAGGTCGCTCGCTCTTTTTCTTGGTTTTCCTGGCTGAATGCAAAGCCTGCTGTAGGTCCCTTTGTTCTCAGCAAGAACGGAGGTTAACTGTTTTTAAAATGAAAGGCAGGATTTGAAAGACCCCCTCTGAGATGAGCTAAGGTGATTGCAGAGTGGGCTGCAGGAGCGGTGGGCAAGCGGTCCGATTTTTTTCTCCTGGCTATTATTTGCTTTTATTGCATGAAGCAGGCACTAGGGACTGTACATGGAGAATCTCAGCCAGGCTGAAATTAGTGTTTTCACCAACTGGGTATCAGGTTGCATCTGCTGAGGATCAGTGTTCAGCATGGCCACCGTGCATTTCGCAGCACATTAATTAATCCAGAGATCCGATCAATACACCTCGTGACGCTGACAGTACTGCAATAGCACGCTCTGGCCATCTGAACCTGAATGCAGACTGATGTTTCGTGCCGATGCACCCAGGACCCAGACCTCCTGCACCGCTGATGGTTCTGAAAATGTCATGTTGATAATGCAGGTCCTTGGTGGAGCCTGTTATGACTGACAAACCTCCAAGGAACCTCGAAAGGTCCACAGCTCCTGCTAGGCTTCTTGCTGTTGCCTGGTTGACCTTAGGTGCAACCCATGGGCAGAGCACGTGGCACCAGCTTGTCCCTGAGTAGTTGAAGTTCCTTGCTGTGCATCTGCATTGCTTAGGGTCAATACCACCAGTTCCAATCCTTCCTTTCTTTTTGCATGGTCCCTACAAGGAGTGGATAGACTGATGTACGTGACCCGTTTGGTGATGATACCAATCACTGTCTTGTAATTTCGTAGCCTGGAATTTGCGGAAGGAAAAAGCTAAATAAACCCACTTCAATTCTCCTCCTGCTCATCTTTGGGATTTTTCATACAACGTCAACCTCTGTCCCCTGCTGGGATGAGACCAGTTTGTGGGAAGTTTTGGACTGCAACCCAAAGAGTGATTCAGCCTTTCCAGTCCCAGACCAAGCAGCTGCAGCCTTCTGTGCCAGCAGCGTTCCCAAAACCAACCTCCCGCCCCCAACAACCAGCAACACAAAGCAAAGGAAGTCCCTGATGAAAACCTAGTGTTAGAAAACAACCCTCTCCGAACTATAAAGCACTGCATTATCATCTTTAAAAACAGGGACAGGAGTTGCAAACTTTTTAAACACTTTCCCATACACGAAGGTCAAAATCTTTTACAGCCTACAGCTATTACGAAAGCCAAGTATTAGGAAGCTAAGCTATACAAGTGGTGCCACTTAATCATATTTTAAGATGTTCCCAGCCCTCACTATCGTGGTGGCGATACCAAGGTATCCAGGCTGGCCAGGTGGCTTAGCTCTTGAGTTTTATTTGTCCCGAATATAGGTGTTATGGTCATGGAGAGTTCAGAGGTTAATGGCGCAGTTACAGGGCACAGGCTTGTGTGGGAATACGATGAAATCTGAAAACTATTACACATATTTGGGCTCCACATCTTGCCTGGCCACACACAGGCCTATTTAATGCTTTCATGGACCAGAGTTTGCCGCAAGACGACTGGCGTCACTCAAGGTTTGCAGTTGGGTAATTGAGATGCAAGCCTGGAGGCAGTGATCCAATCTTTCACATTCTGGGTGTCAATGACCTCGAGAAATGTGAAGCAACAGTGGATAGAGACCATTGGAGAATTTTATGATAACTCATGGAAAATAAAAGAAGGTACAGGAGGAGTAAAATTATTGCTCCAAAATGGATGACCTCGGTTAAGGTGCTGGCTGATCACATACATCCACATGCCGCGGTGCCAACTCCTTCCCTTCATGCAGTTGTATTTCCCTTTGGCTTTGTTCCCCAGTGTAAATCACCCAGAGTCTGGCTCAGTGCTGGTGTCAGGTATCAGCCCGGTGCTTGGTTTCAGCCCGGCTCCTCAAAGTTTACCATAAATAAAGACAGAGTGACGTAGGGAAGCAGCAGGTAGACAGTATTTCTTCCCCAGGCCCTTGGCAGCTATCTGGGGCTCTTGTGACAATCTCTTCAAGTTGAAAAAAACCCCTTCTGACTACAATAATTTAATTAAATAACTAGCTTGGAGAATATCAGAAGACTCATAGTTGAGACAACGATGATTAAAGATAATTTAAAACCCCAATAAAATGCGTTAGAGTTCCTGTGTTTTGGCGGTTTTGTTCTGCACTGGTTTGAGAGGCTTCTTCCATAGAGGAAACCCAGTGTACGACTTGGTCTGGGAGGGCAGAAGGCATTTAATGAGTTTCTCTTTTCTGTTCTCTCTCTTCTTCACAATGTTTTTTCAGAAAATAGAAAGAGATAGCAGTGCCTGAAGGAACCACAAGTCTCTCTCTTCCCCGATCAAGCCATCACACTCTCCATGTCCCACAGGTGATAAACTCCCTCTTTTCCCCAGGGGAAATAACCAATAACCATCTTACCATCCTCTCCCTTTAATTACTGAACAGCTTGCACTTAACTTTTTTTTCTTTCAGTCAATTAACACATCTTGTTCAACTCTGGGCACTTGCTAGTGAAGTGTATCCACCACAGAATTTTGTTGCTTCTATTTCAGACCTGAAGAAGGCCTGGTGTGATGGAAACCTCATCTACTACTCAGTAGCAGATTGGTCTAATAAGAAATGTTCTCCCTACCACAAACCTTGCCTAGAAGGAGACATCCTTACAGCACAGCTGGGTGTGAAGTCTTCTATCCTGCTTTGTGCTTCAAATGGGGTAGCAGATGTGGAGAGCATCTGTGGTCCATCACTACAGAGATGCCATCTGCAGGGTTATCATGACTGCCCATGTCTCGGTATCATGCTTATGGTCTCTGCCCCATCACCTTGTCCATCCTGGCCAAGGGAAGTCCTGCAATCCTGGAAGCTCTGCAGCTGCAATTCAATAGCCCATGAACTATTGACGGAGGAGCTGGCAGCTAACCTGTATGTGGTTGGCCACAGGAAGGCAGCTGAGGCTTGGGTGATAGCATCCAAAATTATCTTCAGTTGGCCTTTCTGGGACTGGGATCTTTGGTCATCACAGAGTGCAGAGGAAAATCTACAGCTTTGAGAAGATGGCAATGCAGAAGAGGTGACCAAACCCAGTAACAAACCTATCTAGGACCAGGGCCGTTGCTGTGCTTCTTTGACCCACATTTGACACATTGTCTTCAACAGTGGTCACCACCAAATACTCCAAAGGAAAGTGTAAGAAACCCCATAACTATAGGACTCATCAACTCCATACAGACCCAGCAAGTCTGAGATGGTTCATTGCTCCCAGGCAAGAAGAGCTCTACCTGTTTCAAAACCTAGATGATCTCTTTAAGGAGACAATCGCTCACCTCTGAACTTTGCTGAAATCTTGGAATTAGGCAATTGAAAGGAGAGAAAGAGGCAGAATTTAAATGTTTGAAATATCTGTGGCAAATTCCTGCCCGCAGGCTGGTGCTCAGAGACACATTGCTGCTACTTGTCAATTAAATCCTTACCTCAGTTGTTTAGTACGTTGTTAGTGAAGTTTGTTTCCAGAGGTTAAATCCTCTGGAGGTCTTTAGACGTTGGAGATGGACTGGGGAGGAGGGTCCCATGGAAGTAGCCTGTGCTGATAAAGAAGTGGATGAGGCAGCAGACCATGAGAAAGGGGTGAGGAGGGGCTGAGAAGAGGAGAGCAGAGAAGGAGGAGGAGTAGCTGCCCGAATGGGAATAGGTTGAGATGTTTGAGATTCACAAATAGGCCATGTAGGATTGTTTAAAGGCTCCCAAGACTTGACATGGAGGCACTGAGAAAGCCCAGGGCCATGTTAGCTGTGGCTGGTGGACATTTAATAGGAGAAAGTGAACTCTGCACAGGCGAGGGTCCGGAGCTCCAGCTGCTCGGTAACATCTATGGGTAGATCCAGGCAACCATAGCAGCCGTCACAGCACAGCCTGACAGACCTGAGGCTGCTGTGAGGATGGCACAGGCCATCACAGCATTGCAAACCGTGCATGAGAGGTGCGTGGTTTAGAAGAAGACATGCACCTGCTTCTGTGCATTTAGCACCAATAGCCCCGGAGCCTTTCTCCACCCAGGGTCATCATCAGCACCCAGTAGCCCAGTAAGTTCATCTACCCAGTAAACCCACCAGGCACCCAGAGACCTCCTGCCTGCTGGAGGTGGAGGGATGCGCTGGAGGGGAAGGGAGCGATGCTGCTGCCACCTCCCTGGTATCCCGGTGTCTCTGCAGGGACCGGTGCTAAGGGAAGGCTGGTGGTGGCAGCGATTTTCTGACCCACCAGAAAGCGAATTGGAGATGCGTTTTCCCACCAAACGACACCGTGATCTTGTGGTCATTTTGGGTACAGACACGCAGGGCGATAATTTACGCAGCAGGGATGATACTCGCATCACAACCTCCTGCCGAGGGTAATTTATTTAAAGGAGAGAAGCAGCATATTGCGGAGCAGGGGATGGGGGAGAAGATGACGTGCTTGCACGGCACTGAAAGCCAATGGTGGATGCAGGGCAGTTAAAGAAGAGGGTGAACTCATTCCCTGGAAGTAGCCCAGGGACAGGACAACTGAATAGCCGTGAGATGGTGGCTTTGCATCGTTATAGCTCTGCTGCAGTTGAACATTCTGGTGTTACAGGTAGTTGACACAGATGTAAAAGTTATTGGTTGAAACCCCCCAACCCCTTTCCCTATTTCAGCTTTTTCCTTGTTGCATTTCAAGAATTTTTTGCCTTGTTCTGTTTATTCAGCCAGCTTTGGTGCTGGATGTATTTGAGTTTCTTGTCACACATGCCTCCCTGTTTAAATGTCAAGACTGACTATTTAGGAGATTATCAGCCTCGGGAAGAAATTAAACATGCTCTAATAATGTCCCGTGACCCTGGCACATCCTTGCCACAGTAGTGGATGTTTATGCAGATAATGAGAGCATCAGAAATTAAAATAATTAGTTTTCATGTTACAAAGACAATCAGAGATTCTGAAGGGAGGTAAATCTTCATTATCCAGTACAAATCTGATGCAAAACTCCAATTGATTTTTTACAGGAAATGTTGATTTCTTTTTAATTTGTCATGGTGTTTTTTCTTTGAGGGTGGCAGGAGGATTCCTGCACACAGAGACCAAAAATTAAAATACTTGAGCTTTCTTTTCAGCAGAAAAAAAAAGCAGAACATTCAAATAGAAGCAAACAAAAAAAGTGTAGGTTTTCTTTTTCCATTGAAAAGACATTTTTAATCCCCCCAAAAGGCCTGAGGAGGCAATATTTGTCCATGTCTGCTCTGGGGGTTTAAGTCAATATTTGCTGGAAGTTACAGAGAGATTCCTGCTATTGATCCACATTTGCTTATTCTGGATTTTCTTGCAGTTTTCTTGATGCATTTGTTCCTTGCCGGAGTCTGAGACAGGACATGGGGTTGCTCAGGGGTCTGGTTCACACTTGGCAGCCCCCGTCACTTAAGCACACTTTGCACGGCACAGACAGGAGGCCAAAACAGGGTCCTACTAGGGTAGGGTGGATTGAAATGTGAAGGAGAGCTCTGGTTGTGTCCAGCTGAGAGCAGAGCTCAGTCCATGCAGCTTGTGGGTGGAGGGTAAAGTCTTGTTCCCACTTGCTTCATGACAGACCTCCTGCCCGGTCCCAGTGGCTGGACTGGGCGCCACATTGCACCATCTGCATGCTCCCAGGTCTACAAACCATGACATTGAGGCAATCGTTTAGAAACACTTGCCAGGAAGGAGTTCAACACTTCTCACACCCTGGTCCATGGACTATTTCTTTCACCTGCCACGTCTTTTGGCACCATCCTTTTCCATCCTGTTGGTGCTTAGGGGCTCCAGAGCAGCAACGCAAGAGCAATCACAAGAGTTGGGAAAGAAACAGATTGAGCCCCTTTGCTGAATTCCCTGCAGAGGATGGTCTTGAGACACCCGCCTGGAAGGTCTTCCGAGAAAAATATCCACTGCCTATGCCCCTTGCTTAATACTCTTCATCTGGAGAAAGTTAAAGGAATCCCAACACTCTCCCAAACACAGCAATGTATTTAGCAGTTTAGCAGAAGGTCAAAATTAATTTCTCCGTGAGGAAATAATATGTCCCACACATATGAGCTATTTACTTCCCATAATTTGTGTGCTAGTTGGACTGCACTGAGCTGTGGGCTGCAGCTCATTCCTGTGTTTGAATGTAGCAAATATGGACAGACCCACACTGAAACATGTCCATGGGGCTCTTTTGTTTTCTCTGACTGGACATGTTATAAAGCCCCTGCTCTGCAAACCAAAAAGAAAGATAGCTGGTAGGAAGCAGCTGTGGGAGGTAGAATCTGGCCTTGGTATGGAGAGATGAACTGAGGCAAAGTTTTGAGCCCAAGTGTCCATCACATTGAGATATGCAGAGGTAATTAAGGTCCCACAGCTGAACAACTGTAGATTTAGCATCCCCATGCCAAGTGGCAATGAAATACATAGTTCATCCTGGTAACCCAGAGAACACCTTAGACTTGAGGACCTTGATAAGAAATGACAGCTCAATCTGGCATGGGTAGAGGCCGATGAACGCAGTGCAGAAATCAGGGAGCTCCTTACATTGGCGTCAAAAAAAGTGTAAGCACACGACAAGCCCCTGTTCGCTCTCTGGTTGCATTCAGGACAGCTCAGGGGCACCCAAATCAGACCAAGTGCCCTCTCTGATACAATCACTGTAAATTTGTGATTGATTTAGGCTGTCAGGCTCTGGACTGTCTCAGAAGACCCAGGCCATGATCTTCATTTCAGTGCCTCTCCCCATCCCCCATATAAAGCAGGACTTGTCTCCTTTGAGATTTCCAGGAAGGAAGAAGAGCTGATGAGCCCCGCTGGCAAAGGTGCCGGGCTGAGACAAAAAGCCCCGGGGAGTCTAAGCAAAGATGTGTGTGAAGAAAAGTAGCCAGGATTTAAGGTGAAAGTCTGTAAAGGAGGCCAGCTGGAGCACCTTGTCTGAGGATGCACCTCTGAAATATGTCCAGTTTGGCAAGCCTGGGGGAATCTCCTTCATTTTTATCACTGTCTTGAAGCATGTCTTGATTCTTGCTTTGATGACTGCCTTTGGAGACAAGGTTTAGGGTTTGCCCATGGGATGAATGAGGTTGGGACGGTAGAGGCTGGCAGTGCCTAGCTGGCCCTACAAGCAGACAGAGTCACACTTGGAGGAGCAGAGCAATGTTCAGGGTGCAATGCCTGCCCACAGAACAAATCAGGAGCAGAGGTAGGAAGAGCAAGGAGCACATGCACCACATTTTCTTGTGTAGTGCCTGTACCCCATGCAGCTTTTTTAGTTAGTGAGGATCTGAAAAACTCCACTTGGTTCTCTTTCTTTGTAAAAAGGTGGGTCGCAGCATACACATATGCAATAGATTTTCACAATTCATATCACAAAATATGGGATGGCTAAGGTGTTGAGACTGTTTCCCTACATGTTGCTTTTCACGTTCAGCTTGCCCATCTCTTTTGCTTTGGGCATAGCCAAGGAAATCCCCACTGCAGGTGACTGTGCAAGGTGCAATATCCTTCCTGCTCCTGTGTGTTGTGGGGCATCATCACCACTTAACCCAGGAAGAAAATAAGACTCAGAAAGACTCAGAAAGATTTTACTGAGGATCATAAAATGGGGGGACCCCACTTTCCCAAAGGCAAGGGCTGTCCCAGATCCCATGATTGTGTCCCACTCACTTGTGGTGACACAAACAAGTTGTGAGTTACTTTAGAGGGCACACTTGGTCCTCAACCAGCTCCAACGTGAGGGCCAAATCTTCAGCCAGGATAAATCTATGTGACTCCATGGCACAGGAGACAGAGAGAGTTATAAAACATCTGGGGTCTAGGCTTAAGTTTCATAGAATCATAGAATCGTTTGAGTTGGAAAACTCAATCATCAATTAAAATGATCAATTTAAAATCACCAATTCCAACTGTTAACCTAATGCTGCCGAGTCCACCACTAAACCATGTCCCTAAGCACCACATCTACACGTATTTTAAATACCTCCGGGGGATGGTGACTCCACCACCTCCCTGGGCAGCCTGTTCCAGTGCTTGACAACCCTTTTGGTGAAGACATTTTCCCTAATATCCAATCTAAACCTCCCCTGGCACAACTTGAGGCCATTTCCTCTCGTCCTATCGCTGGTTACGTGGGAGAAGAGACCAACATCCCCCTCACCATAACCCCCTTTCAGGTAATTGTAGAGAATGATGAGGTCTTCCCTCAGCCTCCTCTTCTCCAGACTCAACACCCCCAGTTCCCTCAGCCGCTCCTCATCAGACTTGTGCTCCAGACCCCTCACCAGCTTCGTTGCCCTTCGTGGACACGCTCCAGCACCTCAATGTCTTTCTTGTATTGAGGGGCCCAAAAGTGAACCTGGGAACACTGCTGGCTCATATTCAGCTGGCTGTCCACCAACACCACCAGGTGCTTTTTGGTTGAGCAGATTTCCAGCCACTCTTCCCCAAGCCTACAATGTTCCAGGGGGTTGTTGTGACCCAAGTGCAGGACCCGGTGCTGAGCCTTGCTGAGTTTCATACAACTGGCCTGGGCCCATCGATCCAGCCTGTCCACATCCTTTTGCAGAGCCTTCCTAGATCAACACTCCCATCCAACTTGGTGTCCCCTGCAAACTTACTGAGGATGCACTCGAGCCCTTCATCCAGATCATTGATAAAGATATTGAACAGAACTGGCTCCAATGCTGAGCTTGGGTTCTTTGTTACCCAGTAGTGAGAGCTGGAAAAGACCTAGGAGAATTTCAATCCGTTTGTCTTGCTGAGGCAGAATCGCTCCTCACAGTGTATTTTCTCTTGCTTTACCCTGTCTTATTTTAAAAGCAATGGGATGTTCCCCAAGGTGCTTTTGAGGGGGATTCTTTTCAGCTTGCCTTGGCTTTTGAAACAGATGAACATGGCTGAGTCAATAGCTGGGAAACCAATCAAGCTCCTTAGGTGTGGAAACACAAGGTCAGACCCCCCGTGAATGGGTCCTTTCAGGGAGCAGCATTTTGCCCTGGAAGCAAATCCCATCCCTTCCCCGTAGCCCTGCTGGTTTTGAAACTAGTCATTTTCTTTAGCTTTTTGGGCATGGTCCAGCTGTCCCATGTCCCCTTCTCTGTTTCCGTTCATTATAGCTTGGCATTGAGTGCTCCAGGGTCAAGACTGCAGAAGAAAAGACAGACTTTATTGTTTTTTAGCATTATAATGATAAATGTGCCCATCAACATGGTTCCACCCACTACTGCTAACCCTGCTCAGGGCATGCAGTGGTGGCCGTGGAAAGCCCCTGCAGTCAATGGGGAAAGAAGCCTTCTTTTCTTCTCTTCTTGAAAATCTGTGCCACAGATCTATGGCATTCATGTCAAAATCTGTGCCAAGCTATGTTGGCTTTGGGGCAACGGGGTTTTCAGCCTTCAGTCCTTGTTGTTTGTGCAGTGTTAGACCCCAGGCAGCTGCATCCAGCTCTTATTGGGGTGGAGGAGGGGGGACTTGTAGTGGTTCACATTGACTGAAAGAGCATTGGGCCAGAACAGATATGGGGGTATGATCTCAATCAAAAATGTCTGCAAAGAAAAGCATGAGAGGAAAACATTGACCCTCCTGTGGGTATGCTAAGGGGTGTGAGGGAAAACCAGAGGGATATGGAAGGTCCCTGGGTTTGGCTCCATCATATTAATCAATAGTCAATTTTAGCCTCCTGTAGCCTCCTCAACCCTGAAACAACTCAAAGGGTTTCTTTCTCATGCACAAATGTGACTTTGTTCACCAAAGGCAACTTTATTGTGACCCTGTTGTATAGAGCGCAGCAAATCTGGAGAGCAGACTGAAATACGAAACAAAAAAAAAACTTGACAGCAGGAATTGGAGGAGGGAAAAATCTCCCCCTGGAAATGGTCTGAAGGACAAGTCTGGGACCCACTTTTCAAAGGGCCACGTGAGCTGACAGTCTGCATTGGGGCTGCTTTTCAAACATTACAGGAGAATGCTTCGAAACCATCAGAAGGCAAGTTTTAAGTTTGGGCCAAAATAGAGGTGGGAAATTGTGGCACAACCTTTGCTGAAATACCCTGATATTTTTTTCAGACTAAGCAGAGTGGATCATCTGGAGGAACAGACACATTTTTGGATACTTGTCAGCTCCTCAAAGGCTTATGAGAGTTCTTTGCAGCCCAGTTTTCTTCTGAAGGCTTGCATGGGAAAATTATAATGGAAGGCATGATTCTAGATCAAGGAGTTTCTGCTGCTCATGTGTATATATTGCTTTGTGTGTCCTCTGCTCATATGGATATATGACTGCTTTTTTAATGTTGCTTTGGAACCTGTTTCTGCTGAAATTGTGTGAATGTGTCTGAAAAGATCTTTTGGGGCCAGAAGACCTGGGGATAAAAGCCCTCCCTGCAGGAACAACAAGCGGTTGTGCTGGCCATCAAATGCGTAGCACATGGCTCATCGTAGCACATGAGCTACGTGATGAGCTCATCACGTAGCTCATTTCTAGCCTGGGGTCTTTGCTGCGTCAGCTGAATGCTGGCCTGATGGTGTGATTCCGAGCTGAAGCCTTGGCCGCTGCTAGGGACCACAGCAGAGTCCTGGTGAAATCCAAAACTGCATAATGAGAATTTTGCAAGCCACAAGATATGGCTCCTGCAGACCCAACTGAGCCGATGGAAGATGCACCATGACTGCACCCCACCAGAGCAGCTGTGGCTTTCTGAGCCCCAGCGTGCAGGTACATGCCTGCGATGTACCAAACCATCCCCTGCCCCGTGTTCGGCCAGGCTGTCCGGTCTGGGCTGGGCGTCCCACCAGCGGCGCAGAGCAGCTGGTTGTGGTGGCACATCAGCCAGCTCAGGGCCTCCTGCCTGTTCACTGATTTACGCAGAAACTTGCAAAGGGGATCTGTCCTACCCCTTCGCACGGTCTCAAGTCACTCCGCTCCTCTTTGCTGCCCCGATCCGCTCTGTGCTCCACCACCTCTCCAGGTCGCTCGTTACCCACCTCTTCCCGAGCCCGGGGAGGCATCACCACCCGGCGAGCCCACACAACGTCCCCGGGGGCTTTCCTGGCCCTTTCTGGGGGTTAAGTGGTTTCCTCCGTTCCCTTTATTTCCAACTGAGAGATTAACTGGGTTTCAGGACATGGTTTTAATGTGGTGCTGCGTGAAGTAGCCGGGGGTCAGCGTCTGTGGCTTGCATGTTTTAGCAATTTTATTTGATGATCAAAGCATGAGGGGGCAGGCATGGTGGGATTTATGCACAGGATGTTCATTGCCGAGTTCTCCAAACTATACCACACTGAGCACCACTGCCTTCCAGCTTCATTATACCTTTACTAACCTTGAGTGCATGTTTTTCTTTGCCTTGCCTTCCCTTCCCCTTCTTCTTCCCCTTCCCCTTCCCCTATTTTCCCTCTCTTCTTCCCTCTCCTTCCCTCTCTCTCTCCTTCTCCCTTCCCACTAGAGGCAAAAAATGCAAGGCAAAAGGGAACTTCGGAACAGAGACGGGGTTTTGTTCTCAAAACTATGCTTTAAAACAGATGACTGTTGTCACCTATGGATAAATCAGGGTTTTCTATTGCTGTCACTGGGGCTGTACAATTTTGCAGCAGCTGACCATCTTCCCTGTTTCAATGCAATAATGCTCAGGAGATGTGGTGCCTCCAAGTATTGCAAGTGTGAGGATGGAGAGGGTGGGATGAAGCTCTGTCTCTGAAGCTGGCCAGGCCATGGAGGTGGTTTTGCCTGGGGAGGACACATTGGGGTTACTGTTCAGGGCACTTAAAGCAAAGACAAATAAATAAATGGCAAGTTGAGGCTTGGACAGAGAAGCTTTGCTTAACCTCAGCCTCTGGATGGAAGTACTGCCATGGTTGGAAAAGCCCCTACCTGCCCCAGGGTCAGGCTGGACACAGCTCACAAATCCTAGCTCATGGGTCCTGGCTAGGATGCTCTAGCCACACCATGAGCTAAATAAAGTTAAATAAAGTTACAGGGAACCCTTGAGGCATGGACAATCTGACACTGGGCCAGAAGAGGAGGTAGGCAGGGTTCCATCCACCCTTTGTGGATGTGCTCCACAGCTCCTTCAGCTTTCCAAAAATCAGTGTCATGGGTGGAGGAGGCACATCCAGAGCCCCAAGTACCTGGAATCCAGGCTGGGAGGAGAATCTTCTGGCACCTATGGCTCTTCAAGTGGAAGAGCATGACATCCCAAAACACTGCCAGTCATGGGGACTTGTTTTGTGCCTGGAGAGGAAAGAAGGAGGTGGACTATTCAAAAAATGTGTAGACGTGGCACTTCAGGACATGGTTTAGTGGGCATGGTGGTGTTGGGTTGATGGTTGGACTTGATGATTTTAAAGGTCTTTTCCAACCTTAATGGTCCTGTGATTCTGTGACTCCCAGCCCTCCCCAGATCCTTTGCCCATTTCTTAGCTCTCTTACCCAGGCAGCGCTGATCAGTTCTGATTCAAGAGAAGCGAAGGGCAATGGGGCCAGTTTTAAAATTAGACTTGTAAGGAGCCCTTATCTCCAGCTAGGCTTTATCAGTTGGGCAGCCAAGCCTTATCCCACCCCATAATCCCCTCTTCTGGAGGCTCTTGAATGCCAGCGACAACAAAAATGTGCTGTGTTGAAATCGTCACCTGAGGAAATGTGAAATATCACACGAGGAGGGCTGGGTGGAAAATGTATTGGCGGGCTCCCCCACCCCCCCCGTCCTTGGCCGTGGTCACGTTTCGTCAGTGGATAAATGCTCATTTTGCAGCAGCTGTTTTGGAGAAACCGAAGCATCTTCCCCTTTGCCTGGCTGCTTGTATGCAGGGCATGGGAAGATTATCCTGCTGGTAGCCCCTTTCAAAGAGCTCATTAATGTCACCAGGGAGGTTTTCTGCTATAATAATGCCGGTGTTGTTTCAAGTCCGGCTGTATCCAAGTCTTAATGTTTTACTTCAGGTGCTGGAAGTGTTTGATGTGGTGCCAGCCACAAACCAAAATGTATTCTGCAGAGGGAAGGGCCGGAAGGGATAAATCCTACCCTGAGACGAGGGTCCTGAATGGAAACCTCAGACCCGAATGGCCTCGAAAAAAATGGGTTTAAGTATTATGCTTGGCCCTGAGGCATCTAAATAAAAACCTGAAACCAAACAACTCCATTCACCTTCTCTTGGGGTACCTCTAGTTTTGCATCATACACCCTTGCACTATCTCTCCTAGCTGGGGTGTCACATACACTCCGTAGGCTTTCTTCAGCCTGAAGTTGGTGGTTGAAGGTGAAAATCAGCCCGTTCATGAGCTTGGCTAAAGTTTTTTTAATTTAACCCTCTCTGGCATCTTCTCTGTCAGATCACAGAATCACAGATTCACTAGGTTGGAAAGGACCTTCAAGATCATCAAGTCCAACCATTAATCCAGCACCACCATGTTCCTTAAACCATGTCCTGAAGCGCCACATCTACACGTTTTTTGAACACTTCCAGAGATGGCGACTCCACCACCTCCCTGGGCAGCCTGTTCCAACGACTTACCACCCTCTCAGTAAAGAAATTTTTCCTAATATCCAATCTAAACCTCCCCTGGTGCAACTGGAGGCCATTTCCTCTTGTCCTATCACTAGTTACTTGGGAGAAGAGACCAACACCCTCGTCGCCACAACCCCCTTTCAGGCAGTTGTAGAGAGCGATAAGGTCTCCCCTCAGCCTCCTCTTCTCCAGACTCAACACCCCCAGTTCTCTCAGCCGCTCCTCATCAGACTTGTGCTCCAGACCCCTCACCAGCTCCGTTGCCCTTCTCTGGACACGCTCCAGTGCCTCAATGTCCTTCTTGTAGTGAGGGGCCCAACACTGAACACAGGATTCGAGGTGCAGCCTCACCAGTGCAGGGTGCAGGGGCACGATCCCTCCCCTGCTCCTGCTGGCCACACTAGTGCTGATACAGGCCAGGACGCTGTTGGCCTTCTTGGCCACCTGGGCACACTGCTGGCTCATGTTCAGCTGGCTGTCAACCAGCACCCCCAGGTCCCTTTCTGCCGGGCTGCTCTCCAGCCACTCCTGCCCAAGCCTGGAGCGTTGCATGGGGTTGTTGTGGCCCAAGTGCAGGACCTGGCACTTGGCCTTATTAAACCTCATATAGTTGACCTCAGCCCATTAATCCAGCCTGTCCAGATCCCTCTGCAGAGTCCTCCTACCCTCCAGCAGATCAACACTCCCACCCAACTTGGTGTCATCTGCAAACTTACTGAGGGAGCACTCGATCCCCTCATCCAGATCATCGATAAAGATATTGAACAAGACCGGCCCCAGAACCGAGCCCTGGGGAACACCGCTTGTGACCGGCCGCCAGCCGGATTTAACTCCATTCACCACAACTCTCTGGGCTCGGCCATCCAGCCAGTTCCTCACCCAGCGAAGAGTAAACCTGTCTAAGCCACGAGCCGCCAGTTTCTCCAGGAGAATGCTGTGGGAGACGCTGTCAAAGATGCTCACTCTGGGTCAGCAGCCCAGCCACAGGTGAGGTCTCATGGCTGCTAGACTTGATCATGTGAAGTTTTCCACTTCTTTCCACCGAAACACAGGTTTTGGAGCAGTTGTTTGCTTACAGAACAGCTCTAGGATTCAGTAACATGAACTAACAAGCTTCCTACAGGCTCTTTGCATTCACACTCCCTCTGCTTCTATATTTTTAATGAGCTCTTGACATTTTTACTCTTTCCCTCTTTGCTGCAGGGATGAGTCTGCGATCTGCAGCCCGCACACTCTGCAGCTAGTGGGACCAATTTCCAAGTGTCCCGCAGATAAAGTGGTGTAGGATCTGCATCCATAGACCCTCCCCTGGCCCAGAGCCTTCAGCACGTGTGTCTTGTAAAGCGTGTTGCACATTCCCAGGGCTTCATAAACAGCAGCCAGTGGCTGCCAGACAAGCCGAGATGAGTAATCTTTCTCCCCTCCTGCTGCCTTCCCGTCCGTGTTGCGATCTGATTGATAAACCAGCGATATAAAAGGATACGCATTTAGTCCACAGTTTCTCTTAATCACCTCAGAAAATGGCTGAAGTGACTGGTGTCGGCTTGCACTTTTTTTTTTTTTCCTTTTTTTTAAGAGGGTGTTCTTCTGTTCTGCTTCTCCCTCACTGTTTAGAACTTGTTGTTTTGCCGAGAAGGCTCAAAAATGTCTCCTCCAGGCTTCGTGGGTAACCCTCTAATCAAAATCCCAAGGAGGAGAGGGAGAAAGAAGTAGAGAGAACGAGCCCGTTTTGGCTACTGTGAACAGTCCCATCAGCATCTGATGTTCAGGGACCCACTGTGGTCTCATCCAGCATCTGAAGACCTAATGTGGTCTCCTCAAGCTCCCTCTGCGGTCAGGAGGCTGCTTGAAGCAGCTCGAAGCACAGCCTCAACATGGCAGATCCACGCCTTTAACCAGCAGACAGCTTTTTGGGGTATTCTGCCAGACAAGTCAGACCCTGGGTCTCTGCTCGGCTGTTCACTTACCCAGACTGAAATCCCTTCTCACCCCCGGCCCCCTGTGCCACGGAGGACGAGTAGCAGGAGGGGGGTCAGAGAAATACACTATGCGCAACGTAACGGGTACGGTTTTAATGGGGGATGTGAAAAGGGTCCCTGATGTCCTGTTGACACAGGTCTGGGTGAGGTGAGAGGGCGGCTGCCAGCTCCTGAGAGCCTTCTGCCTCCACCTTGGGAGGACAGGCAGCGATGCCGGAGGGTCCAGCACTGCACCCCAAGTTAGCCCCTCTGCAGCGGCGTTTGCTGCTGGAAGAAGCCCCAGCGAGTACCTAGACGTTGCAGTTTCAGGCTCTTCTAAGCGTGTTCAAGAGAGCTGGAACCTGAGCTGAGGTGTGCGGGCAGCAGGGAGACAAGAGGGGTTTTCTTCTGCACAAACATACAACGGGAAGGTGTCCTCGCTTGACCCCCCCAGGGGCTGGGGTGCTCTGCACCCACGACCCGCTATACCCCAAGATATACATATTCGCAGTGGTGTCAGCTGCAATATTTATGCGACAGGGATGGACGCCTGGAGTCTGAATCACCCAGCAGTGGGAAGCCACAAGTCACAGCGCTTGGCACGGCGGGTACGTACTTGCAGTGACAAAGTCCCCGCAGAGGGAGGAGTAGGCTGCCAGCCGCCCTTCCAGCCTCTTCGCTGCCAGCAGACCTGTGTAATTTGAATGCAAATTCCCCGCAGATGAGGTGACACCTCGCTTTTCACCCAGAGGCAGATGAAAGGTCTACTTGAGCATGCAGACGGAGACGGGTGGCCTGGGAGCTGCGGGACGGGCTGGCTCTGTGGCCGAGGGCAGCCTGTTTGCAGAGGGGAGTGATGCTGGCATCTCCTTCAAACAGATTCCACTCGCTCCAGACTTTTCTTAATACTCGCTTTGAGCTCTGAAGAACTTCAAAATCTTTGGGCTGTCTTTCTAAAAAGACACACGGAGCAGAGCAGGCTCCCAGCTCCCAAGAGCAAAGGGGCTGCTCAGACAGTGTCGGGTTTGTTTTGTTTCAAGGATGTGTGCCTGGATCACACAAGCGAGGCAAAAACAAATATGCAAAGTGCATCAGGACGGAAATGAAAGCGGCAGTAGGTCATGGCTTTCCCCGCACCCGATGGTCTGCAGATCTAAGGAGTCCCTCAGATTAGGTTGCGAGGAGCACTGCAGTCCACGAAGTCCCCCCTAGCCCAAATATTTGATGGCTCCAGCTCTCCAAAGCTATCCCATTCACACACTGCCAGCTAATTGGGACAAAAGGCTCTGTGAAATTTTAACAGAAAAAAATATATCTGCAATTCTTGAGCTTTCTGCTGAGAGTTTGAGCTGAAAATTTTCCGCACCTGAAAGGGGAGAAGACTCAGAGGACTACATGGTCTCATCCATCAACGTTAATTACGCAGGGCTAACTAAGACAGAATTTTTAAAGTCACGAGAGTGACAGTAAGAGTGGAGCATTGGGCAACAAGGAGCTGCAGAGCTGAGCAGCTGGGGCTGAACGCGCCAGCTCAGACACAAGGCTGTGTGGGATCCCATTGTACCCTTAGGCTCCAGTGGAAAGGGCACCAGTAGGAGGAAGAAATGGCCCTACAGATGTGACAAGGCTGACCTGCAGTCACTGCAGATGCCCCTGGGTGGGTGGCAGACATGCAGTCCACAGCACATCTGAGCCTCCACCACTTTTCCATCACCTTCAACATGGCCAAAGCTTTCTCCTACATGTCAAATCAATCGTGTTTCTCATATCTCCTACTCCACAGCCCTCTTGGGCCAAGTCATACCCCAAGGTATTTGCACACTGAGGGACAGCTGAGGCACACAGCTCTCCTCTTTAACCTCTGTGCTGGGAAATCATGTAAAATTAGGACCTGAGATGGGCTGGACTTTGTGCTCTGTTCTTGATATCTCATTAGCTGTTCAGCTGGGAGGGGTGTGTGAAAGGCATAAATCAGGAATCCTCCTAATATCACCAAGTCAAGCTCCCCTTCCCTCTCCGCTGAAAGGAATAACCTCCTGTGATGCAGATGAAACCTTTACTTAAAGGTCATGCTCATGGCTTTGTTGTGCCCTACAGAAGTCCCGAAGCAGCGGATTTCATAAGTGGAAATCAGGAGGGGCTGTTAGATGGAAATGTTCTGAAAATGTTAGCCAGAGGGGAAAGGCTGCCTGCAGAGCTGATAAATATGCCGTCTGTAAGGGTGTAAATCATTGCTCCAAGGCATGACTCTGTAGAAAGCTTGTAACACTTTTAAACGCATGTGCCAGTTGTCCTTTCCAAAAGGGAGATTGGTTAATGGTTACGGGGAGATGTTTGCCTCCACTGTGACTGTGCTCCCTGGCTCTTCTTTGCCTGGTGGTCTTGGGGTAGAGAATCAGCTTCATTTCTGGTGATGCTTCCCTAGGTTATATTCCACTTCTTATGCTTTGGATGTATCTTCAGCATGTGACTGGTGTGTGAGGAGAGGAGGAAGAGGGTAAGGGTACCCGTGTCCTGGAGAAAGAAAGGTGAATTGCTTTTCTGTGTCACAGACCTTGGGTGTTGGACCTGGGCACATAAATCTGCAGGTTGGAGATTCATCTCGACTCCCAGAGGCTCTGTCTGTGCTACAACCTTTAGGTGGCAAAGCTATGGCTTTTGGCGATATAGAGAGGTGCAGCCTTTGGGTAAGAAAAGAGTTGGTGATCACCCAGATACGCTACCCTACCGGTAAACCTGGGTGACTGGAGGGAGAGCAGCTGTGGGTGATATGGAAGAGCATCTTCTCCCACCAGCACAGCTACTAGAAGAGGCTGTTCCATGGCTAGGATCACCTGGTGTAATGACCATGCTGATGGGATAGGGTTTCTAGGGTAGAAAAATGGCTAATTATCCCAGTGGAAGCACATCCATGTTGAGAGCGGCTGCTGTTATCAAAGATAATGCTTGGCTGACTTCATCTGCCAGTGACGGATGGGGAATCCTAAACCATAGACTGCACCTGTGTCCCCTCACCCTTCCTGCACGACACCCCCTCTCCCCATGCATGGCATGCAGGATGGGTCTTCTGCTCTTTGCTGGTGTCTTTGTCCAGTCTGTAGCAATCTCTGCTGTTTCCCTGCTTCTTTTGCCAACCTCTGTAATAACACCCCCCTTTTCCCCTTTAAACCCAGAGGTATTTAAAGCCAACACCTCTGGGTTTAGCAACACGTGGAAAGGCAACTGTAGTCCTGCTCTACCCACCTCCACCTTCCCAGGTCAGTAATAAGTATGTTGTATGAGCCCCAGGGTCACCTCCAAGCTTTCCCAGCCCAAAGCAATGGGAGCAGGAGGGGACAGCATCACAGGGGGGGAAAGCCGGTCTCTTGCATGGAAAGACAAGGTATTCCCCGCTCTTGTAGCTGCCCCTCAGGGCAAGTACAGCCTGACTCCGTGCATAAGAGGAGACACTGTGGATAAATGGGAGTGGGATGATATCAGAGTTGGTCCAGGGAGGACTTTCTGGTCCGTTGAGCCTGGTAAGCAGTGACATCATTTCCATTAGTCTCGGCTCCATGGAGCTACAATTCATCAGGCACCTCACTGGGAAAGTGGTGGAGTCCTTTGCAAGACAAAGCTGAAGGGAATGCCGGAGCTGTAATCGTAAACAATATAAATTACTGTGCGTGTATCTTTATGATCTATATCTAATGCAAATGCTGACTGTCTCCAAGGTAGTAAAACATCACCCCCAGAGGAAATAATAACAATTATCTTACATTACCTGTAGCCAATGTTTCTGTTAAAACTTAATATTTAAGGAACTATATAAAGTAGGTGTGCATTTATAAATCAGAATTTTAACACTTATATAAAACACTTCTAAATGTTAATCAGTCAATCCCCAGCACCCTAAAAAGTCTTAATTGAGTGGTAAATAAGGAGAATTATCTTTATACATCTGAGGATGGCCACAGACATCATCACTATTTTTAGTGAAGGGGCTGGAACTCAGGCGCTCGATGCTCATACCACAAGATATCTACACGGTCATGGGCTTGGTATGTGTGGGTAGACACATATGCACTTATATTTAATGTAAGCAAGATGCTAATGGGGTGAACACACCATGATGTGGAGACGTGGGTCTAACATGAAGAAGTAACAGCAGTTTTAGCAAATGGATAATCTCCAGACATGCGTACGTGTTCATACATGTATGTGCAGTTGGAGTCAAACCTTGTCATTTTCCTTATCCCACTAGGAATGCCTGAAACTGCCCGTCGTAAACCTGTCCTTAAAATTCAGGAGAAAACACGGACTTTCCCTTGCGTCAGTAGCTTGGATGCAGTGTCAGAGCCATGACTGCAGTGGAAACACAGAAGCAAACCTGACTTGAGAAAATAAATAAGTGCAACCGATTTGGAGTCCTTGAGTCAAATTAATTTCATGTGCAATTCTGTTGAAAACAAACAAGAATGGCTCAGAGCCATTCTGTCTGTAACAGATGTTGGAATCTCTTTACTAGTAGCCAAATCTCGTTGCTGTTGAGTAGTCTTAAACCATTGCTTGTGGGCCAGGTGCTGCTCAAGGTCTTCTCCCGTCACTTATGGCTGGGCAAAAAGGAAAAAGCAGTGGAGGTCATGGGTGCTTGCCCAACAGTGCCTGACCACTATCACTTGCTCTAGGCTTGCTTGTTTATGGATCAGCAGGGTAGCGCTGGAAAAGGGGGGGCAACATCTAACTGGTCAACATGACATTGTCCAAGCTGGTTGAAAGCCAGGTATAAACGACCCTCATGGCTCTACATCATGTTTTTCAGAGCAGGTCTTGAAGACAAAAACAGAGTTTGGAAGAGCATGTTTTACTCTTGTGGTTAAGGGTTAAAAAAAAATCCCCCCCCAAAGGCAGAAAGCTTTACTAATTAAGGCCCAGTTGGAAATGACTGGTTTGTACTGGCAAGCTGCTACTCCCAGAAAGAGCTGGACTGAATTCCCTACAATCACTCACATGAGTAAGCACTGCAAAAGCACAGTTTGGCCTGGAAGGAGCTAATAAGCATGCAGATAAAATCTTATTTTGAAAGCAGCAACAAAGGACACGTGATTTATATCTCAGTTGGTGACTTCATATGTTTTGCAGAGTTTCTCCAAAATGTATAGGAATTCATAATTCATTTTTACAATGCATTAGATTAAAATAATAAATGTCAGGAAGTTTTCTGAGAGAACGAAAACTCTGTAAGCAGCACTGAGGGATCAAAAGAGATTTTGACAGGGAGAGACTCCTGTTGACTTGAGGGGGCTTTGGATCAGGCTTGAGATTGGCAACAAAATGGACAATAGTTAATAAAACCTTGCCTGTTCGACATGCTGGAGCTTGGGTAAGTCGGAGCAGACTAGGAGCTGACTGCGGTGTCTCGGCACGAGTCGCAGGGAGCTGCATGCTGGTTGGAGCCTTGCTGCCGCGTGTGGTGGGATCTCCTTGCTCATCTAAATGGCAGCAGCCACGGGTAAGTCAAGACAAAGGAAGTGAGAGTGGAGGCAGAGGGGAGAGTGGGGATTAGAGGGTTGGAGGAAAAACAACCTTCAAGGAGAGAAACCGTTCCAAAACTTACATTTATCCAAGGAAAAGGACAGTTGCGTTAAAAGGCTGTATATCATTTCTGGAGTTACTAATTTCCTTCATGTTGGAAGAGTTATTCTCTCTGTGTGTTTCTGTTCTTTTCCTAATGCAGGAATATATCACATGCTTCTCAGCTGAGGCAGCATTTCAGTTTTTCATGCATATTAAGAAGAGCAAAGGAGAAAACCAAACAGGTAACTCTGCTCACCTTGTCCGTAGCACAGCACTTTCAGATATTTACAGGACTCATGAGACATCATTTGAGTTGGGCAACGTTGTCTCTGTCTGTACGTACAAGAGATGTGTTTTGCTGCAAAATGCCAGTTATGGTTGGTAGGCAACTAGTACTTCTATTGGACCAGGCTGATGGGCACTTGCACCATCAAGCATGGGATGAACTTGACCTCTTTGCGGTCTAACACATGTAAGTCACTGCCTGTCCTATAGCAGATACTACCAAACTGCTCTATAACCAAGAGAAAACCAACACACATACCTATTAAATGGTGTCCTACCTTTTGGTGCTCTTTAGGCAAGATGTCAGCTGTATCCTGTTTGGTGGTCTCCACCTTTCATCAGACTCAATCTTCCTTTGACATTTCTTTTTCAAGATATCCATTTCTTTGTCTGTCATAAATATGTGACATAGCTAGCTAAATGCAAGAATTGCTATAGCCACCCCATGTCCGCTTACACATGGTCAACAGGCAGCTCTACCTCGTGCAACACAAGTGAGAACGCGTTGCTGTGGCACAACCCCTGAGCACTCTCAGCCTTGGGGAAAGGTTAGATTCAGCCCTAGCCCCACAGCTCTCTGCAATGCCTGTGTGTCTCAAGACCTCTTCATCCTTCCATGCAGGGGAACAGAAGTACAAATTTCCATATATATATATATAAAAATGATTATTTGCAAACTTTGGTTTGTACTTTTTACTGACGCTGTCATTTTGTCCGATTCTGTAAGATTGAGGGCAATTTCTTGGCAAATGGGAGAACTGGGTTTAAATGCAAGCTTTAGTTCACAGAATCACAGAATCACAGAATCACTAGGTTGGAAAGGACCTTCAAGATCATCAAGTCCAACCTTAATCCAGCGCCACCATGTCCCCTAAACCATGTCCTGAAGCGCCACATCCACACGTTTTTTAAACACTTCCAGAGACGACGACTCCACCACCTCCCTGGGCAGCCTGTTCCAATGCCTGACCACCCTCTCAGTGAAGAAATTTTTCCTAATATCCAATCTAAACCTCCCCTGGCGCAACTTGAGGCCATTTCCTCTTGTCCTATCGCTAGTTACTTGGGAGAAGAGACCAACACCCTCGTCGCCACAACCCCCTTTCAGGTAGTTGTAGAGAGCGATAAGGTCTCCCCTCAGCCTCCTCTTCTCCAGACTGAACACCCCCAGTTCTCTCAGCCGCTCCTCATCAGACTTGTGCTCCAGACCCCTCACCAGCTCCGTTGCCCTTCTCTGGACACGCTCCAGCACCTCAATGTCCTTCTTGTAGTGAGGGGCCCAACACTGAACACAGTATTCAAGCTGCGGCCTCACCAGTGCCGAGTACAGGGGCACAATCACTTCCCTGCTCCTGCTGGCCACACTAGTGCTGATACAGGCCAGGACGCTGTTGGCCTTCTTGGCCACCTGGGCACACTGCTGGCTCATGTTCAGCCGGCTGTCAGCCAGCACCCCCAGGTCCTTTTCCCCCTGGCAGCTCTCCAGCCACTCCTCCCCAAGCCTGGAGCGTTGCATGGGGTTGTTGTGGCCCAAGTGCAGGACCCTGCACTTGGCCTTATTAAACCTCATACAGTTGGCCTCTGCCCATCGATCCAGCCTGTCCAGATCCCTCTGCAGAGCCCTCCTACCCTCCAGCAGATCAACACTCCCACCCAACTTGGTGTCATCTGCAAACTTACTGAGGGAGCACTCGATTCCCTCATCCAGATCATCTGTAAAGATATTGAACAAGACCAGCCCCAGAACCGAGCCCTGGGGAACAGCACTTGTGACCGGCCGCCAGCCAGATTTAACATCGTTCACCACAACTCTCTGGGCTCGGCCATCCAGCCAGTTCCTCATCCACCGAAGAGTAAACCTGTATATAAAACCTATATGTAAACCTTCTATAAGCTTTACAATTTGCCTAGAAAGAGGCTTGGAGCTGAGTCTTGGTGCACAGTGGGAAGAAGAGGAAAACTCAGATTTGGAGAATCACAGAATAACAGGCTGGAGAGAACCTCCTGGGGTTGTGTGTCTCCGGTCTAAGACCCGCTCAAAGCAGGTCCAACACATCAGGCTGCTTAAGGCTGGACTCACTTCTGGTTATCACCATCTGTCTGGTATTGAGGAGCCCAAACCAGACTCAGTGCCCAGACATGGTCTCAGGTCCTCAGCAGAGGGGAAGAATCACGTTCCTCAGCCTGCTGGTTTCCCCTGTGCTAATCCAGCCCTGGATGTGATCATCCTGTGCTGCAAGGGCACAACACTGGCTCATGGGCATCTCGTAGTTCACCAGGACCCCCCCGGGTCTATTCAGCTGCCTGCAGCCTGTGCTGCTGTGGGGTTATTCCACCCCAGATACTGAACTTTACGTTTCTCTACATTGAACTTCGTGAGGATCCTGCTGATCCATTTACCCAGGTTATTTCTTAGAAGAATATCCCTATTCTCCAGTGCATCAACCATCCCCCCACTTGAGTATTCTTTGCAGGCTTGTTGAGAGACCAGCTTGTCCCATTGTCTAAAAACCGGTTGAATTTAATGACGACATCCTTTGGAAATGTTCACCACCTCCTACTTGATCAGCTGGGCTATACAACCTTAATGGTATAAAGGGCTCCATGTAATTTCAAGGCGTCCTCCAACCTGGTGGAAGATCTAAAGGTCCATGAGGAGCTTTAATATCTTGATGATTTATGGTGGGGATTGAGACTTTGTCCAAACTATTACTCCATTTGTATAAACCTTTCAGGCTGATGGAGGACTCTGCAAATTGAGTCCCTGACTTTTATTTAGACTCTGTGAAAACTGAGTTGCTCACAAGTGACCCTACGTCTCACCTCAGAGTGGTGAAAATTCACAGTCATGGAGCTTGGATTCATGCAGATTGAGGGCTTGGTTTGTAGATCTGAATCAAAGATATTGAAAAAGATTTTCCCGGGGGGCACAGTCATATGTGGATGATAAAAGCAAGCAAGATTAATGTACTGAGAGCATATCTTCTTACTGCATTTGCTCAGTGTCTGTTTATGAAGAATGTAAAGCAGACCCAACGGCAGAGTTCAGGCAAGGGTGTTCCCATTTACGTGTTGAGATTTCATGTCTAACATGGCCTGTAAGGCTTTTGAAAAGGCAAAACAAAAAAATGTGCCTGGTTTTTAAAAAATGCATTACTGCATCCCTCTTCATGTTTTAAGCCATTCAAAAAAAAGGGAATTCTTTATATTATTTGTATTACATTAAGCCCCGTGAAGAGCAGATACAACCCTATTTATATTGACTGCTGTGCAAGCAAATACAGTTTGTGTTGGACTGAATAGCTCAAGAAGGCATCGTTATTCGTTTCTGAGAACTGATCAGCTCAATGTCTTGCTTAAGCTCACATATGAAGTCTGTGGCAGAGCTGGAGCTGCAGGCAGAGTTACTTCTGCCAGGAAAACCAAGACCAGATCAGCGAGGTGGTGGGTGGCTTTTAAGTGTGAAGGATAAGCAGAGAGCTGTGAAAAGGTTTCTGAGAAGGAACCACAGGGGTTTGCTGGGCCGGTGTTCCCTGAAAACCTGAAACCTCCTGCTGTTGATGTTCCTGGAGAAAGAAAATGGACAGAGATGACATTCCTAATTTTTTAAGGCTGGCTTTGCAGTCTCGCTCATCTTTTCCTAGGAGCAATTAATAGTCATAGCTGATTCTCAGATGTGTGGCTAAAATATTTATTTCTCTTAATAATCTTTGGATATTAGAGGCTAGCAATAAACTGGTGTTTATAAAGACATTATGGGCAGGCTATTCCATGTTCTCTTGCCTCTTCCCCTGAAAATGCAAGGGTGCAAGTGAGGAACTCTAGCTGAGTTTGCACATCCTGGGCGGTACAGGTGGGCAGTCCTCTGCTTGGTGGTCTTCTGCACTGCTGTGCATGGTCCTGTCCAGGTGAGACCAGACCTCCTTTGAGACATGCCAGAGAGAGCCAGGACTGCAGAGGACACCAGAGAGGCTTCAGGGCACATGGACCTGGGGGGTTGGACTCAAATGCAGCCTTTGGGGGAGCAGAGAGCCAGGGGAGAGATTTTTTTCAACCTCCTTCCTTATGTTCTCATCCAGACTAATCAGCTTTTCTAGAGCTGGCTGTATTTCACTGGTGGATCAGATGATTTCTCTGTCTATGTCAGTTTAAGTTGCTAAAGCTCTGTAGGATTGAAGGGACCATAGATCTTTGAGCTGGTATTATTAATAATAATAAATTATCACATAATTCCCTTCTTATTTAAAACACAGACTTTTATCATCTCTTCCACCTTTTAAGCCCTTGGATCAATTTGCCATTTGTCAGGAAGAAATGGGAAATGAAGCTGCTCTTCCTCATGCTGCAATTGCAGGGGCATCCCAGAGGTGGATGGGAATTGAAATAAATCTCCCCTTCCAAAGCCCTGAATCCCACTCTCTCCGTAATAATAAAGAGGTTTACTCCAAGCCTTTCCCAATAAAACTCTGAGCGTACGTGTATATTTTAGGTCGAAGGAAAACATATTTGAAACCTGAAAGCAGAGAAGGAAAACCTTGTAAATTTGCCTCAGATAATTTGTAATCTCAGCTCCAACTGTCTGACCTCACCAATTTATTAGGTCTTGAATCGACTGCTTTTGGGTTTGGGTTTTCAAAAAAACCCCAGGTTTTCACTGTGCCTGTGTGGAGGGTAGAGAAGACCATGAGGGTAGAGAGCTGGTCCATGGGTAGGTATTAAAGACAATACTCTGGATGCAACCTCAAGCTGAGAAAGCCTGTAAGCATGGCTGACGGAAGGATCCCTGATTTCCAATACCCTTTTCCTCAGCATGGGCCAGTGTCAGAAGTGAGTTACCGGGACAGATGGCCCCTTTGATCTGTCCCAGTCATGCCTGCATTCTTATTCTCGTTGGTGTTTGTTACAAATAACACTACATCCAAGGAACTTCACAGCTGTAAAGTCAAGATCTAGGAAGTGCCAGTGTAAAAACTCCCAATTTTATAATTTTATTTCTCTTGATGAAGCTTAAGTTGATATAAGAATAATTCAGCCAAAGGCTCAGCTTCCACATGGACAATTTAAACCAGATTATTAATTAAAAATGGACTGTATTAGTAACTATTATTTTCAGAAAACTGCAGCAAAAGAAGGAAAGTGAAGTGCAGCAGCACTGAGCATGCTCAGGATTTATTTTTCATCCTGGTTTCCAAAGGAAATGCTGTTTATTTGATCATGCAATGTGTGAGTATACTTGTGTCCCACTTGCAGAGCTTTGAAACCCTGGTCATTTGGCCCAGATCTGGAAGAGCAAAGGAGACCTCAGAGAGATGAAGTTTGTGCAATTTCTGCAAAAATTGATAGAAGGGAGAGAATCTATCAGTTCCTGCAGCGAAGGAAGGACCTGAGCTCAATTGTATTGCTAGACACCAAATGAACATTTAAAAAGCTATTTTGTATATGCTAGTGATGCGGAAACTTTCAGCCAGAGCTTGGGGCTTATGAGACATGCAATAACTTGATGCCAGCTTCCAGTGGCTGTGTGTGTCCTGTGCAACGGCTCCTTTTTCAGGGCAGCAGCTCCGAGGAATGAGATTTCCATCGTGCCCATCTGTGGCTGCCTTTGGGCAAACCTGGTCCAAGCCCAGGATCCTGATCACGGGAATGATTTGCAGTAACAGCTGTTGGAAACAGCACTGGCTGCCAGCTCCCCCTTCCCTCCCTATTGCCCCACAAGCTCTCCCGAGCCAACACTTCCAGGTTTGGGGAAGCTGCCGTGCCCCTGTCCTTCCTGCTTGGCTGTCTCAATGGGTATGAAGGCAGCTGCTGGGTTTGCAAGCTTGGTCTCTCTTCCGCTTTTTGGAGACACTTGGTTTTTGATTTCTTGCCCAGGCATCCATCCCAGTGACATCTGCCCCACGCTCATGGCAGCCCACACTCCAGCTTCTTATTGAAGTGCTCACAGGAAGGGCTGGGGGTCAGACACCGGGTGGGCTCCGCAGGGCTCGCTCTGTAAGCGCCAGTGGCAGAGGGAGGGTAGCATTTACCCCCAGCCATCTGTTGGGTCTCCTCTTGCCCCCACAAATGCCCCTGCCCGGCACAGCGATGCCTGATGAAACCCAGGGAAGAATCATCCTCCACGGCCAGAGCTGGGAGCTTGCAAGGGCTGTCCCGCCCTGGCAGGGAGGCTGCGTTATTTCACAGCGAGAGCCAGACGAGGGTCCAAGCATCACATTGCACTAACCGAGAGCAGAGGAAGCCCTGGGGGAGTGGGAGAAAAAGAGAGAGAAGAGAAGAAGGGGGACGCTGGCACCAGCAGTGACCGCCTGCTCTCAATTTACTCCTGAGAGGTCCTCTACTAACATCAGTGGAGGCCGTGCACGCTTTACTGGGAGCTTCAAAAGTGTTTATGGGATGATTTGTGTGGAACGGTTACGCTGGAAGCAGTTTAGGGAAGGTATGCTGTTATTAGAGGATTTTTTTTTTTAAGCTCCACTTGGACACTTCTTACTGTTATATACCAGCAAGGCATGAGCCCCAGCAGCTGTTTGCTATTTATTGGAGTCCATGGTGGAGTAACAAGGAGGGAGGCAGAAGGGAGGGGTAGAGCAGCTTGGAGAGTAGAGTAGTGGGCCAAATCCTGAAATCTTCCTTTTCCCCAGATCTTCTGCAGGGCCATGTTGAATCCTTATAATTTCCTGCCCCACAGAGACATCACCGGTGAAGAGCAAAGTCCTGGAGGGCACCCATGGAGCCAATACCCCCATGTGATCCAATACCCCCATGTGACCCCAAACTACCGACTCACTAAATCATCACTGCACTGTTTACACACTCTATGTATTTTTGTGCTCACCCTTTCTTACGAAGAAAGCCTTGAATTTGTTGCTCTGGATGTTATCTAGTCTTGAGCTGTCTCCTGCATGACAAATGGAGTGATATGACAGATTTATGCCAATGAGAGACAATCATGGCTAGTATCTCTCTGCACCACCTGGTCCAAGCTGCCACAAAAACCTTTCTTCTGTTCCGTATGCGTCTCCTTGTAAAGTTTTCCAATTATGATTATGAGTCTAACTCTGAGTACAACTTGTGTCTAAACTACAGGGTGTAAAATCGCTTGGCAAAGCCGGTAAGGCTCAAAGGGTTTCAGTAGAGGATCTCTTGATGCTGCCACATGCCCTGTGAAAAGGAACTGAGAAAAGTGAACTCATCATCATGAAGGTGCAATTTGCTGCATGGGGGTCCACGCATGGGCTGGGAACATTTTTGGTGCAAGGAGAAGGCCAGTTGGAGAAGGTCAACCTCGGAGTCTGCTATGTCGCAGCAGTCCTGCAAAGCCTCACTCAGCGGAGGTAGCTTTTAAAATACCTTCCCCGTTCTGATGAAAGATTCTGGGGTGTCTCTCAACGCAGCATTTGAAATCTCACTCATCTCTTTCTCTCTCCCCCCCTCCTTGATGATCCCTCATTCAAGCTGTCATGGTTTAACAGCCCTGCGCCGCTATATTATCAACATATACAGTAACTCGCAGGCGACCTTTGCTCTTTCTAGCACTGCAGAGCCAGGAAAGCTGCAGGGAAGGGGAACAGGATCTCATTCTGGTTCATGCATCAGCCACAAAACCATCTGCTGAGTGTGGAGCACAGGAGTTTTATTAGCCGTGTGATATAGCAAGCAGAAAGGGCTCTGCTATTTTGCCATATGCTGGGGAACAGGATAAAACCTTTTCCTTCCCTTGGAGGAATTGATCAAGCTCCATCAGACTCCCTGTACTGAATTTCTTTCCTCTTCTTCCTTTTGCTGCAGGACCACTGAGAAGCTCTTTCATCCCAAAAGATCTGTGTCCCACTGGGAAACCAGTGGGAATCTATGCAAAACCTCAATGAAAAGTATTAGGCAAAGCCCCGGCCTCACTGAAGGCAACAAGAATTTCACCACTGCTTCCCACAGAGCCGTGATTTCCCTCTTTTGCTCCAGTAAGCCCTGCTGCTTTAGTGCATGAGCATGAGCAGGGCTTTTATTTGCCCTGGAGCCTTTATTCTGCATGCAGCTGGAGAACAGAGCTGCAGAAGGGCTGCCAAGCTGAGGGGCAGGTATTGCGCAGTTTCAAGTCTCCGGTGCCATGTATTCTACAAATCCCCCTACCTAATTTTTATTACTAAGGAGCATTATTAGTTCCAGCTAATTCCATTATTACCAGCTGGGGCACAAATGAGTGTGACAAGCAGTATCACTGGACCAAAGACAAACCCTTCTCAGAAGGGCTTACATCAGGACACACAAGTGAAAGGTAGGAAAAGGGATAGCACTTGAAAGCCATTGGGTTGGCCTCTTGCCTGTTTTGTTTGTTGTTTCTGTTTTGTTGTAATGGTTGGACTTGATGATCTTGAAGGTCCTTTCCAACCTAGTGATTCTGTGATTCTATTTCCTCCAGCCTTGTAGCTCTTGCTGATGTTTTCAGAGGCTTCAGTTCATGGCTGACTCCTTTCTCTGCTCCTCCCCCCTCTTGCTGTATCTCTGGTGCACGCTGGTACACAAGCATCTCCTGAAGCGTTGGTTTAAGCAGTGTGCCGAGATGCACAGGCACTGTGATTGGGACCAGTAGAAATCAGAAAAGATTAGGACAAGGGGTAATGCGATAGGACAAGACATAATGGTTTTAAACCAAAAAAAGGTAGATTTAGACTGAATATAAGGAAGAAATGTTTCCCAGTGAGGATGGTGAAGCACTGGCCCAGATTGCCCAGAGAGGTGGTGGATGCCCCATCCCTGGAAACATCCCAGGTCAGGCTGGACGGGGCTCTGAGCAACCTGCTCGAGTTGGGGATGTCCCTGCTCATGGCAGGGGGGTTGGACCAGATGGCCTTGAAAAGTCCCTTCTGACCCAAACTATTCTGTGATGCTATGATCATCATGTAATATATTCATATTTTCCCCCAAACTGGAATACAAAGGTTTCCTGAAGACATTTACTGCTTCTGAACTATTGTTATCAGGTCTGTTCTGTCCTTCCACACTCATCCATGTCTTTCCATGAACGAATATTACTCTTAGGATTCTTTCTGATTTTGGTTTATTAAAACCTCCTACTTATTGTCCCAGCTTTGCTTTCTTCTGTTCCCCCCGAGTATTTCTCTTCCCCAGAATTCTCTACAAATTATAGTTTCTAATTTTTGCTTCTAAGCTTCCCAAGTTATTACATATTGGAGTTTTATTATTTTTTCATAACTCCATTCACTTCCCTTGTAAAGAAGCTTTTTAAAAAACTAGTACACTCTTCCCTTTCATCTGTGGTCCTATTTTTTTTAATATATAGTAAATTATTCTTTTACAGTTTTCAATTTTCATTTACATTTTTAAAATTATTTTTTGCCAGCCAGTTTTTAATCTGTATTTTTAATCAATAGAATATACCTACAAAAACTTTTCAAACTTTCTTTCCTTCCCTTTATTAAAAGGAAAAACAAAGAAGAGAAACCTGAGATTTGTATCTAATCCCATGACTCTGAAGTCTAGGGTTTTTAAAACATGTAATAAAGGTCCAGATAAAATCACAAGAATTGGAGACAATTGGAGACACTTTAGTATTGCTACGTTTGTCTGACTGCATTCCCTGGCCAGTACCTAATAACTTATTATAATAATTTTTTAATAGATGAAAATAATGATTTCACCACAATTTTGAAAGGCGAAATCCAGAGAAAGCATGTGTCTATTATTTGATCATTTACAGTAATAGTGAAGATGATTTCCAAGCTTGCAGTGATGTCTCTAGGAGGTGGTTCTGACACTTATCACCTGTGAAAATGCAAGCAGTTTAAATTCAGGCAAAATTAAAAATACTGGCTTTACATTCCTTGGCCAGTGACTCACCACCCGTGGCATCATCATCCAAGCAGAGTATCTGGTTTAGTTCATCAGTGGGTGAAATTCATCCCATAGGTGAGATATGTACAGAGTCCGATGGCTTTTTGCTTCCCATCAAGACACCTACAGTTTGAGTAGGAGTTTAACAGGGTGTAGTTCTGGATGCTGATGGCAATATCTCTGTGGCATGTCATGATCAAGCTATTAATTATGTGCAAAATAACAATAACCCACTTGTCCTTCTAGCGTCTCCACTCCAGATATGACTTTTACTTTCCAAATTCATCATCCTGCTTATGAAAGACCGAAAGTTTTATGACCTTTCTAGGGAGAAAAGGAAAGAGCAGAAAGGAAGAAGGGAAGGGAAGGGAAGGGAAGGGAAGGGAAGGGAAGGGAAGGGAAGGGAAGGGAAGGGAAGGGAAGGGAAGGGAAGGGAAGGGAAGGGAAGGGAAGGGAAGGGAAAGGAAGGGAAGGGAAGGGAAGGGAAGGGAAGGGAAGGGAAGGGAAGGGAAGGGAAGGGAAGGGAAGGGAAGGGAAGGGAAGGGAAGGGAAGGGAAGGGAAGGGAAGGGAAGGGAAGGGAAGGGAAGGGAAGGGAAGGGAAGGGAAGGGAAGGGAAGGGAAGGGAAGGGAAGGGAAGGGAAGGGAAGGGAAGGGAAGGGAAGGGAAGGGAAGGGAAGGGAAGGGAAGGGAAGGGAAGGGAAGGGAAGGGAAGGGAAGGGAAGGGAAGGGAAGGGAAGGGAAGGGAAGGGAAGGGAAGGGAAGGGAAGGGCGGAGAGGAGACATTACTGAGTGGAAATAAATAACTTAAGATCTAGCTAGTTGTCCCCTCATGCTAGAATTGATTTCTTGTGAGGTTTGTTTCTTTCATTTTTATGTCTTCAAAATACAGAATGAACCCTGAAGCATTTTTCTTCCAAAGTGCTTTTGCCTCCTGTCCTGCATCCAAGAGACATCTTCAAAAGGAAAGTGCACAATGCTGTGGTGTGAGATGGATATCTGCACATTACCAGCTGGACCTCAAGGTCACAGATCACCAGGTCTGCAGCTAACACTACTCAAGAGATGCTTCGTATTCTCTGGCACATGGACGATCCCAGCACAGACAAATGAAATCTCCCCCTGGATCAAAAGAAGCGTAAGAAGAAAGATGAGAGTGACACATGTGTCTAATTTACCTTCAGGAGCAATATTTTGTGGGTCTTCATATTTAAAGCTTGGGAAAGTGTGAGATGTTGGTAAGAGCACATCTGGAATATTGCAGCCTTCCAGGACTTAAAGGAGGCCTGTAAGAAAGATGGGGACAGACTTTTTAGCAGGACCTGTTGCGATAGGACAAGGGGTAACAGTTTTAAACTAGTTTTAGACTATATCTAAGGAAGAAATTTTTGACAATGAGGGTGGTGAAACCCTGGCCCAGGTTGCCCAGAGAGGTGGTCAATGCCCTATCCCTGGAACCATCCCAGGCCAGGTTGGACGGGGCTCTGAGCACCCTGCTCTAGTTGAGGCTGTCCCTGCTCATGGCAGGGGGTTGGACTAGATGGCCTTGAAAGGTCCCAACCCAAACTATTCTATGATTCTATGATTCTGTGATCTCCTCCAGGCCCAGTCGATCATGTCCATGAATGAGTCATTCAGACCAAACAGGTGCAGGGAAGTGCCAGAACATGAACGGGATGATGGAGGACTTGTCATCCAAGGGGAAGCTGGAGAGCTTGGCTTTTTTAGCTCAGAACAACAGCAGTTGAGAGGGGAAATGAGTGCTGTTGCACATGAAAGGTAAAAATAGCTGGGAGCAAAAAGAAACACTGGAGTGAAAGAAAAAAATGTTGGCACAAGAACAAGTAGGTTTTAATTGGCCTGGAGTAAATTTAGTCTGGAAATTAGATTGAGTTTCCTAAGCATCAGATCAGCAAAGTCCTGGAACAGGCTTCCAGGGGCTTTGAAAACAGAGCTTGCTCAGATGACAAATAGGTTTAGCTGTGGTGGTGGCTGTGAGAACAGGGAGTTCTGCTTGGTGAGCCAGCAGGCTCAGACCCTGTGCACCCATGTTTCCAGGGAGATAGTGGAGACATAGTCCCCAGGAACGATCTTTCAACAAAAGGATTGATAGTGCTTGGACCATAGCAGCAAGGTAGAGCTGTAAGGCAGCAGCAATTTGCAGATGAAGAAATACTCCACCCTGGGGAACTCTTTGGTCCATCTTCCTTGTAAACCTGCAAGATCTCTCTCCTGCCTCTCTGATTTATGCCTAATCTGGCTAGCTGTGACCAAACCGTCCTGTCTGTCCTTTCACCCCTGCTCAGCCTGCCAACCAGGTGAGATACCTGTCTTCTGGGAAAGAGACCAAGACTAAGAAAATCGCAGACTGCTAAACTGCAGCTGTGGTAAACTGATTTTCTATTCCTTGTAACTTGGACCTGCAAAGTTAACCTGGAGGGCCTAGTGACAACATTGGTACAGGTCTAAATGTCCCTGTGTCCTTACCTATTCCATAATTACCAAGATTAGAGGGACACATCATCTGAACTTGGACTTCAGCTGCTCCATAGTTTGCTGGGGACTAGGCAAATGCAAGGTTTTGCTTTGAGTCCACCTCTTCTGTATGCCTCACTGCCCAGGTAATCCCCCTTTAAATCAGCTTAATGTGATTGCCTACATGACAAGATTGCAGAAACCAAGGAAGTGGAACAGGGAGACCTAAATGCATGTTGAGAAATGTCTTTGATTTGCATCTTTATAATGCCACCCAGCACTTCTCAGATGAACTTCTGTAAGGCTCTCCTCTCCTCTTGCCATGGCTCAGGGCACATGACTTACCATTGGAGGGGCAACCAAGTGACCTTCCCAGCTACTTGGATGAATGAGCAGGCTGCACTATTCTCCCTTGTTCCCTGTTAAGGGTTGGACCAGAGTGGTTTTGTTGTAAATGTGGACTAATAGATAGGAAGGACAGGTTGGGAGCTGCTCTGTTCCCAGGTCATCTGCCTATCCTGGGCTTTCAGGCTGCTGAGTCAAAGGCAGGAGGTAGCACTGCATGATGCCATGAAGAAGCACCAAGCTGCCCGGCGCCAGCTCAGCCATCCTCCTGCTGCACTCACCACCGCCGAGCGCACACACGCCCTAGGAGCCTCAGCACAAGGATGGTGTGTAGCCCAGGAGAGAGGCTGAGACACGGGAAGGAAAGTGGTCCTCTGGCCCAGCTTGGTCCCCTCTCTTGGAAGTCTTCAACAAACACAATGAAGATTGAGACCATGAAAATACACTCTGTTGTGAGATTCCCACTCCTCTTTCTCGGGAATCACCAGAAAAGACCCCAGATGACACTTTCCCATCATTAGGAAGAAAAAACAGCCACTCTGGGCAAAAGCTATAGCAAAGGCTAACACCAGCATAAATACGAGAACGATGCATTTGCCTTTCTTTAAGGAATATTGAGATGCATTTTGCAGAAGAACCTATGTATTTTAGGTGCTTGTATCACGCAGATACTGATGGGATCTAGCCCTACAGCTCATTGAGGCAGCGCAGTTTGTTCTCCTGTTAAGATACCACAGGCAGTTCATGCTCCTGACACGCTATTGTTTTATTTCGACATTTTTCCTCTTTGCATTGTAGCCAACAAATCCAAATCCCTCAGTAAAGTTTGGTCCAGGGTGTCATCTGCAAGGGGCAAAAAGGTGTTATAAAATAATTTCCAGGGAGTGTCAGGGATGGAAGATAAGTTGAACGGAAGCAGAGATGCTGTTGTAACACCAAATCTCAATCAAGACTGTAGAGATCAGACTGTCTGATCTCCACAGTCATCATTCAAGACACCCTTCCCTTTGCTGGACCTGGGTGAGACCATCCGAGCTGGACACTGATCTCGGCATCCCGCCTCATCTCCCCAAGCCAGGTGGGTTTGAATCCCTCCAGAGCTGTTGAGCATGGAGGATTTGCCTCTGATTTATCCAGACTTCATACAGAATAGATACGTGAAGGATTCTGGTTTTTAGTGATTCTGTTGCCCTGTCTCTGTGTGTCTTTGATGTAATTCAATCTTGGTGTGCTTCTCTCGCCGGCGCCTGACTGAGAGGGCTACAGAACCATTTCCAGAGCTTCCCCCCGTTTATCCTGTGCAGTCTGGAGTGGCGGGTCCCTGGAAAAGCCATTGGAAAACAAACCTGCTCTGGTGCCTACTATAAAATTTGGTTCTGTTCAGATTAACTCTGAATTCTAGACATTCAAAACCAACACGAATGGTTTAAAAGCCATTTATCTGCACAGCGATGAAAGGACAAAATTCCTTGGCAAGGTTAGAGGCTCCCTTTCATATCTCGTATACTTTAACTACCACATTTACAATGCCTGTAGTACCTTATTTTTTACATTCCGTACTTGTTATTTTCCACTTCTTCTCCAGCAGCCGTAGCACAGAAACCAACACTTACCTTCATAAGGAAGGTGAGACGTCAGTACTGATTGAGAGATCTGTGCTTTGGGTGAATGACCAACACCCATCCAGGCATTACTTCACCCCACCCTACTACATGCAGGTAGGCTCTCACACACTGACTACACCTTCATTTCAGCTCTTATTCAACCAGAGCTGGGTTTTAGTAAGGAGCCACTGGTCAGAGATATACCTAATGCAACACAATTGGCTTTTAAAAAAATACTGCTTTAATGCTGACTTTAATGCCAACTAGGCCGCTGTTACCACGTAAGACATGCAATTAAAGACAGCCCCTGCGTTGAAGAGCTTGCTTAGCTATAGACTGGTGGCTCTCTGAACAAAAGAGATTGCGATACAAAACACAAAATAATCTTTGCATTGAACACTAAGGACTTGTATGTTTGTTTCTGGAGGTTTGTTTCTTCTGGACCCTGAAGAAAAGAAAAAGAAAATGCAGGGGAAATAAAGAGGTTGAATGAGAGCGCTGATTACCAGGAATGAAGTAATTTTCTCTCCAAATTATCCAATAAATGGAGACAGAAAGGACCAGGTAATTTCTTTTTCTACACCTTTTCCAGAACGGTGTGTGCTAACAGGCAGCAGCTGCCCATGTGTGAGCTGAGCAGCTGTTCATCACAGGCAAGGGGATTACACCTTGACCGGTGTGTTGGAAATCCTCCTAGCCAAGGTGTGAACATAACAGCCAGGAAAACTTCTTACAGGTTTGAGAATGGCCCATTACGAACCCCTCTCCCATCCTTCTGGGAGGAAAATAGTTCATCTATAATTGGGATGCTCTCACGGGTCTTGCTGTTTGATTTCTAAACCTCAGTTTCCCCACCTATAAAATCAGCTATTTAGGGAACTTCTATAGGGTTTTTAGGTTTTGGTGAACTTTGGGCAATCCAGCTGATAGTTGCCAACCTTTAGTGAAGGGAGTGGCAGCATCACCTTCATCAGACAACAGAGGAAGGCAACAAAAGAAAACAAGTCATTTGAGTGTGAAACTAGTGAACAGCATTACCTGGAGGGCTTGCCAGTGTGGGTTCTCTAGTGGCTAATAAAGTTGTTGCACTCATATGGCCAAATGTCCATTTGCGAGAGTCCTAGTTAGGGTTTTTCCTCTGCACCCAGTCTTGAGGAGAGGAGAGTCTGATTCTTGAGAGGAATTAACTTCATACTGAAATTTATAAGAAATCTTAACAACACAGCTTTAGCTCAGACTGACCACACTAGATATTTTGCAGTAGAGCACAAGATGTCCCTGCATAAATATTTCCCTCAGGAAATAAGACGATCAGACACTGAGACCACAGAGAGTCATTATTCCTCAAAGCTGTGTGCTTATTTTATTTGTGGGTAAAAACAATAGAAAGAGTTTACAAGCTCCATACTGCTCTCCGCAAAACTGCCCAAAATCTTGCCCAGGACTACTGTTACCGAACTTAAGTTACAGGGCAAAGCTGGAGACCTTTAAAAATAAAGGGCCACTCCTGAAAACCTAACCCTGTGCCCAAGAGCTGTGTTTACTGTCGAATGCCACCCCTCTTCAATCTCTCTGCATAAGGTTCTCCAAACAAACCACACCTATGTCTCAACAAGAAAATCAAGATAAATTGAGTTTTGATCTAGTTTTGGGTATGGCGCTTGGCATTGGATCAAAGTCCTTGCAAACAAAGTCTCCCGAAGAGACAACGAGGAACCTGCCTGGGTGTGCAGAGTTCTGCCTGCGCTGGATCAGAGGGGCTACACTTCAACAGCAGAGATGAGATGGTTGCTGGCATCAACAGTTGATTTTAATCATCTTGCTTCATAGGAGCATGTTGTGGCTCAGTAAACCATGCTGGTCTCTTTAGATATTGCGTGCAAATGGGAGCAAATGAATTTCACAGAATCACAGAATCATTATGGTTGGAAAAGACCTTTAAGGTCATCAAGTCCAACCATCAACCCAACACCACCATGCCCAATTTGCTCACTGGTTTCCACATCCTTCGTGGGCTCACCCCAGATAGCAGACAGAAAGACGGCAACATGGCTCTAACACAGAGTGCTGCCAGGTAGGACTCCTGGATTGATGTCTCCTGGCTGGATCATACTTTCTTTTCAGGTAGATCCACACCATTCACACATGAGGGTAAGATGGGGTTGAAAGGAGTCCTGCAGGGGTAAAGCAGCTGCCCCTGGGAGCTGCCCCTGCCCCAAATGCACTGGAAGATGTTTCGAGGTTTGTTTTTAATTACTACAGGGCTCTTCACATAAACTTTTTTTTCACTAGTACATCACATAAAACTGCCTTAAAACACATCCCTTACAAATCCTCAAACAACATTCGATGTTACCTTGACATTTTCAGTGTGGGTTTTTAGGACAGTTTTTAAGAATTAGAGGTAAACTTCCAAGAAAACTTGTATGTAAAAATAGTTCAGATAAACCTCAAAAGACATTTGACAAATATAGAATGACCGGGGCAGTAAAATGAATACATGTGAGTGAACATAAAGGGGTTTTATTTTCCTTAATTCCAGCTGAACAGCCCATTATGTCTTTTCCTGGAGCCCGCAGACTTGAAAACCAGTCGCAAGCTGAACTGAAGTGGTTGGGATATGTGATCTATAAACATTAGGGTAGCTGAAGCATGAAAGCAGACGATGTGAGGTTGGGTTTATGATACTGATGCTATCTCCTTTTCTTTCAGAATCGCCTGGAGTTATGAGATGGAGCCTGCTGGATTGTATAAATGTTACATAGTTTAGTGAGTGTATGAAAGAGGAGTCAGTCTCGAGAGCATGTGGGCATGGGCTGCTGTTCCTCCTGAGTGCCTGGGACTGCAGATCTGTGAAACGAGCAAAAGGGGAGCTCTTTTTCGGAAAGACCCAGACATTCAGATGATATTTGCCAGGTGTGGATTTAAAGCCCTAATTAAGCTCTCACTGTGGTCAATAGGAGCTTTATCGTAGACTGCAGTGAAAGTCAGACCCTAAATCACCAGCTCCTCTTAACTAGGGACACACCGACTGTTTTCCTGTCACTGCTTTAGTGAAGCATATGCTTGAAGCACGTGTGCAGTTCAGCTGATGGTCCTCTGGGCATCAAGGGGTACACAATCCATCCACCCACAAAGAGCAGCCGTAAGTGCCATTATGGAGACTCTCAAGGAGCCTTCAGCTGCTGGAAACAGATGATGGTCCCATGTCAATCAGCAGGTCAGCAGAGTCATGCCCATTTCCAGCAGCTCTGGGTCTGGCTCTGACAGCAGCCAAACCTCTTTGTTTCCAGGTAATTCAGTGTTGTCACCATGCACAGAAGCTCAGATCTGAATTTCATTGTGCTGGGTCCAGGGAAAGCACTGAAGGCATCCTGTGATCCAGCATTTGCTGTTGTCTCCATCTGCACCTTCATTAACTTTCAACGTCGTCATTACAATATTGGAGGGGCTTGCTGCTGTCCAGCAGTGTGTCCAGGTGGCCAAGAAGGCCAACAGCATCCTGGCCTGTACCAGCACTAGTGTGGCCAGCAAGAGCAGGGCAGTGATCGTGCCCCTGTACTCGGCACTGGTGAGGCTGCACCTCGAATCCTGTGTTCAGTTTTGGGCCCCTCACTACAAGAAGGACGCTGAGGCGCTGGAGTGTGTCCAGAGAAGGCCAACGAAGCTGCTGAGGGGTCTGGAGCACAAGTGTTATGAGGAGCAGCTGAGGGAACTGGGGGTGTTTAGTTTGAAGAAGAGGAGGCTGAGGGGAGACCTCATCGCTCTCTACAACTACCTGAAAGGGGTTTGTGGCGAGGTGGGTGTTGGCCTCCTCCCAAGTAACCAGCAATAGGATGAGAGGAAATGGCCTGAAGTTGCACCAGAGGAGGTTTAGGTTGGATATTAGGAAAAATTTCTTTACCGAGAGAGTGGTCAAGCATTGGCACACGCTGCCCAGGGAGGTGGTGGAGTCGCCATCTCTAGAAGTGTTCAAAAAATATGTGGATGTGGCGCTTCAGGACATGGTTTAGGGAACATGGTGGTGTTGGGTTGACAGTTGGACTTGATGATCTTAAAGGTCTTTTCCAACCTTAATGATTCTGTGATTCTGTGACTTCTCCACCATCACTGTGTCCAAGGCTGCCCCCACCATCTCCCCTGTCTCTGAGACTTGTTGGTCTGAAGCCCTGGGAGAATCATTTCCTCCATATCTTCTGCTGTTCATGCAGTGATCTCCCCTGCCCCATGTTCCATGTCCTCCCACCTAATTCAACTCCCTTCTGCACATCAAGCTTCCTTCAGAAGACTCAGCAACACTAACGCCTCATCAGTTAAATGCCCTCTTGTTTTCATGGCAATATTTTGGTAGCGGGGGGGGCTGCAGGGGTGGCTTCTGTGAGAAGCTCCCAGAAGCTTCCCCCATGTCCTGTAGAGCCAGTGCAGCCAGCTACAAGATGGACCCACCGCTGGCCAAGGCTGAGCCCGTCAGCGACAGTTGATGGTGGTAGTACCTCTGGGATAAGGGAAAAAATGGCAACAGCAACTGTAGCCGGAGAGAGGAGCGAGACCGTGTGAGAGGAGCAGCCCCGCAGCCCCCAGCCCAGAGCAGGAGGGGCAGGAGGGCTCCAGGCGCCGGAGCAGAGGTTCCCCAGCAGCCCCTGGGGAAGCCCCCGGGGAGGCCGGCTGTGCCCCTGCGGCCATGGAACCCCACGGGGGAGCAGATCTGCACCCGCACCCGGGGAGGGCCCCACGCCGGGGCAGGGGGATGCCCGAAGGAGGCCGTGACCCCGTGGGCAGCCCGCGCTGGGGCCGGCTCCTGGCAGGGCCTGTGGCCCCGTGGGGAGAGAGAGGAGCCCCGGCTGGAGCAGGTTTGCTGGCAGGACCTGGGACCCCGCGGGGGCCAGGCTGGAGCAGCCTGTTCCTGAAGGACGGCACCCGTGGGGGGACCCAGGCTGGAGCAGCTGGTGAAGAACTGCAGCCCGTGGGAAGGGCTCATGTTGGAGAAGTCCATGGAGGACTGTCTCCTGTGGGAGGGACCCCAGGCTGGAGCAGGGCAGAGGGTGAGGAGTCCTGCCCCTGAGGAGGAAGGAGCGGCAGAGACCAGGTGTGATGAACTGACCACAACCCCCATTCCCCATCCCCCTGCACCGCTCAGGGGGAGGAGGGAGAGAAATGGGGAGTGAAGTTGAGCCTGGGAAGAAGGGAGGGGTGGGGGGAAGAGGTTTTAAGATTTTATTTTATTTCTATAAAATTTATTTATCTTGCTCTGATTTGATTGGCAATAAATTAAATTAATTTCCCTCAGTCAAGTCTGTTTTGCCCATGACGGTAACTGCTGACTGATCTCTCCCCGTCTTTATCTTGACCCACCAGCTTCTGGTTATATTTTCTCTCTCCTGTCCAGCTGAGGAGGGCAGAGACAGAGCAGCTTTGGTGGGACCCTGGTGTCCAGCCAGGGTCAGCCCACCACACCTCTCTGTCCCAGCAACACGTAAATGTGGAAGGATAGATTAAAATCATGCTAAATAAATACCTGATGTGGGGTTCCCAGAGTGCCTTTTCTTGTAAAACCAGAAAACTTGGCTGCTGAACTCTTTGGGGCAGGATCTGTCTTGTATTTATATCCTGTAAATTTTCAAATCCATTGCTGGTGCTAACAAATAAATAGTAATGATTAATCGCTGGTCATTTTGGGCCTGATCCAGCTTTGATTGCATCAGTGGGAACCTTTCCATTTGCTGCGTGGGAGTTGGATCAGACCCACAATCCATCCTCTTCTTAGCTCAGCGCCATCCTCCAGTGGATTTTATCTTGTCTGGCTTAAGGTGTTTGCAATTGGGCAGCTTTCCCCTGCTTTTGTGAAGCTAGTATAAAAAGTGACATATCAAATCTGGAGATGTGCCCACCAGAGACCTCCAGAAACTGGTGTTTGGGATCTGAGGAATCGTCATATTTCACATTTTCATGCACTCCAAGAATTTTGGCAGTGTGCGGCTGGTGAAATGCTGTAGCCTATGAAATAAAACCTCCCATAACAAGGATGGGAAACTCAAATAGCTAAAACCAGCCAGGGCAATGCCTTTATGAGATGGCACTGCAATTCAGGAAGGTGACAGAAGGGAAGATGCCGATGCATCCTGTCAGTGTGGCTTTTCTACCCTCTAATCACATGAGGGTTGCCACTGAGGGAGCTGAGATGGAGCCCTGAGAAGGCAATTTGTTTTAAGTAGCATCATAATTGAAACTCTCATCCTTTTATATACAGCAGAAAAAGACTCCAGGCACTAACGGCTCTCAGCTGATGCAGCTCAAGAACTAAGAAATTGTTAAATACATGATCAGGTGGCAGGGTTTACATCCATGCCCCTCGAGCACATCAGGCCTGGAGATTTAAGATTCAAGGAGAGCATCCTTGAATCTTAAAAGGGAAATATAATAATGAATCCAGCAGGCAACTTAAAAATAAATCACGGTTTTACATGCATGGAGGAGATCCAGAACATCATCCAATACTCCGAGGCACTTCTGTCCCTCTGGTAACACAGCAAAAGGGTTCCCTCTGTAACAAGATACACTCTCCATCACCACCCCAGCAATGAAGCAACATCTCACGTTCTGCCAGACATCTGGCCAACTCCTTCCACCTCTGACCCCTTGATGAACACCCCTATCTTCAGCAAAAAATACTTTCCGAGATTTTCACATGGGGCAGAGTTATTCCTCATTGAGTATTAATCCTGCTGCTGCAGGAAATGCCTGTAAATTATATCCTTCCCTAAAATGGATCAACTGCCTGGGAAAGTGCAGGCACAGCTCATGAGCTAGCCTCAAATGTTTATACATAGGAGATAGTAGGTGAAATATTTGCTATCTCCACCAGTTTTAGGAAGGATCTAGCTATCTGAATAAGTTCATATGCCTTAGGTTAGCATCTAAACACTCCTTCAGCGTTAAATGTCTCAGTGGAGCGCCCGTGTGAAGTAGAGTGCAAAGTATTGTCATCCCTGTGTGGTGAAGGAACTGATGAATACAGAGATTATCCTGTCAAAAATATCTCTGCTTGCCCAGTTTACGGGTTTGTACATGCCCAGAGGTGCTGGAGCAGATGTCCTGGGAGTAGCAGGCAATGCCATTGTTTGACCAGCTCTGACAAGGTCTCCCTTCATCCCTACATCATGCAAAGCTGATGCAGAGCACCAATGGTGCCAGTCCTCAGATTTGGAGACATTTGTCCAATTGGCATCTAAGCCTTGAGTGATGGAGGTACTCCCACCTTGGCTGTTCGGAGCACAAGGTCCAGCACGCAAATCTGTAGTGGTCCAGGAACAGACATTCCTGTCTGCCACAGCTTCTGGACCGTGCCAGAGAGGCTTCCCAAAATAGATTCTGTTCCTGTTAAGAACCCCTCAAAGAATTTGTCAGTTCCTGCTTAGTGAAATCATGTAAACAGCAAGGCTTAACCACATAAACAAACAGAGGGATTTTTTTTCATGAATAGTCTTCCTAAGTGGCAGTACAGTAAACTCGCAATTTGGATTCCAGGGAGACAGAAACCGGGAAAGCAGCGATGGGTCCCCGACACAAATGAGAGCAGCTCCCAGCCAGACCCCTTTACTGCAGAAATGTGTCTGCCCTTTGCATTGTTTCGGTGCCAGCAGTCTGAGACAGCACTGGGAAACAGGCTGCTGCTTTACCTTCCAGTTTCAACTTTGTCTGTCTGCAAAATCATAGGATCATAGAATAGTTGTGCTGGAAGGGATGTCTCAGAGGTCGTCTAGTCCAGCCTCCTCCTCAGAGAAGGCCTAATTAGACCTGGTTTCTCAGTGGCTTGACCAGTCAAATTTTGAAGACCTCCAAGGATGGAGATTCAGTCTGGTGCAATGCATCTCCTAGGTGGATCCATGTATGGGGACCATTTTTAGAACTGTTCAGGCAGTTCAAGGAAATGAAAAGCTATTTTGTAGGCAGATCACAGAATCATTAAGGTTGGAAAAGACCTTTAAGATCATCAAGTCCAACCGTCAACCCAACACCACCATGCCCACTAAACCATGTCCCCAAGTGCCATGTCCACACATTTTTTTAACACCTCCAGTGATGGTGACTCCACCACCTCCCTGGGTAGCCTGTTCCAATGCTTGACCACTCTTTCAGGAAATAACTTTTTCCTACTATCCAATCTAAACCTCCCCTGGTGCAACTTGAGGCCATTTCCTCTCATCCTATTGCTGGTTACTTGGGAGAAGAGACCAACACCCACCTCACCACAACCCCCTTTCAGGCAGTTGTAGAGAGTGATGCTGTGTTATCTGGGCCTGAAAGTCCTGGGGAGTCACTGAGGTCAGGTCTAGTTCCACCAGTGACAAACACTGGTTCTCATCAAGACCAAAAATTGTCCCCCTTACACAGGTTTGTCAGCTCATGCAGCAGTAGCATGAGGTTTTTAGTGGCCTAATATCCACTTTTTGACGGTAAATTAATGCAGATTCTACGTGAGGCAAGATGTTCGCTCCTCCCAGATTTGTATTACTTCTTCAAGAGTCCCAGACATACTGGGGCATGTTGGTTGGCAAGTCAGATGAGGGAGGAGGGGTAAGCTGTTTCTAGGATGCCCTTGTGCCCTGGTTCTTCTCTGGTATCATGAAAACATCCTCTGGTGCTTGTGGAATGAATGAACCAGCCAAAGACTTGAATGGTATTAACCAAATCCCTTCACTCGGGCTCAAGATGAATTTTCATTGTGAAAGAGGAAACAGAGTTTATTAGGGGGGTTCTTTTACAAACACTTCACAGTTGTAGGCACTGAACAACCCTTTGCTGTTGCACATCATCCTGAGTGATAAAGGGTACCACCATATGGATTTTCTCATCTGTCTTCTCTGAAGACAAGAGAAATCTATTCCAGTACTTTTTCTTGTCTTCTGAGCAACTGAAGAGTAATTCTGCACCAGGGTGCATCTTGAAGAAGGGAATCTCTTCATGTCATTCTCTTCCTCAGGAGAAATCACTGTCATTAGCCCAGCAGTTGAGCCGGGTGTTCAGAAAGGAGATTGGATCTGTTCAGAATGCAAATTTATATTTTACCCTGAAATAATTATATTTTACCCTGAAATAAATGAGTGCCAATGCATTTCCCTATGTATTTTCTTTTTGCTCTGAAACTGTGCAGTCCAATCCACATAAAACATTTTTTCTGCTTTTCACATCTGCCAGAGAGGCTGTTTGCACAGATTTTTCAGTGCTTTGTTTTCATTTCCCCCAAAATGATACATGCTAAAGCTTCAGGATCAACCGTGTGTTTTGCTTGAGACTCAACATGCTCATTAACTAATTGTGCTGGCATGGAGCAGCTTGAAGATAACGAAAGGCGGCCTGGATACTGTTTGAATGGAAACAGGAAATATTATCATACAGAAGGGGAATTTTCAGGACAGTCCCACTCCTCTCCCCTTTCGCGACGCGGTGTTGGAACAGGCGCTCAGAAATGATCGCCATGCTCTTGTCAGGCTGTGATATGTCTTCAGATCAGGCTGAAATGCAACCTCTGGGCAGGCTGCATAAGGCACAGGGGTTTGAACGCTGGCAATCACGGCGAAGAAGAGGAAGGGGGTCTGCAAACAAAGTCCCAGGATGAAAAAAAGAGGAGGGAAGGCATGATTCAGAGGAAACAGGCTTTGCAGAGTTGGGATGAGTTTACATCTCACTGCTTGTTTTCAACACAGCCGCTGCTTTGCAGCAGGAATGCAGTTTTAGGGGTACGGCAACAAGAGGCTCTTCAGGGGGACGTGGAGTCATCTGGCTCTCACCATGTTTTGGTAAAAGAGATCAGTGTCTGCTCCTTGTCAAACTGGGTCCCGCATCATGCTGTTAGGTCTAGTTGGATGATCAGGATCTGACCAAAATCCCTAAGGAGATGCATTGGTAGAAAACAGTTCAGGCTGGAGAAAATCAAGTTAGTTTTGATGGTCTGGCTTACTCGCTTCCTTTCCCCATCGGATGCTCTCATCCCCTTTCTCCATGGGAGAAAAGGTCAGTCTGGACGGGGATCTGAGCAGCCTGATGTAGTTGAAGATGTCCCTGCTCATGGCAGGGTGTTGGACTAGATGACCTTAAAAGGTCCCTTCCAACCCAAAGATTCTATGATTCTAAGGCATTGCCTGAGCTATGCAAAGCCTGCAGGTCGTGAGAGCTGGGCAGAAAATGACTACTTCGCTGTTGGGGAGGATTTTTTTACTCCAGAATTTGGTATTACTCCTGATTTTGAATGGAAACCAAAGTTTTCGAACTTGGCTCTGAAAACCAACTCGCGAACCACATGGTACACTGCCCGTCTGTGCCCTGGAGCCAGCAGCTTTGTACCAGCCCACCTTTAAGGCCTTCCAAGAGCTGGAAACTTGGGAAACGGTGAACTCCCAAAGCCAGGAGGTCTGGAGACCAGATACAAAACCTTTGCTGGAGGTATTTAAAAGATGTGTAGATGTGGCGCTTAGGGACATGGTTTAGTGGTGGACTTGGCAATGTTAGGTTTACGGTTGGACTCAATGATCTTAAAGGTCTTTTCTAACCTAAATGATTCTATGATTCTATGAGGTGTTCCCCAGAAGTTCACCTGCCCCACCAAGTAGGAAGGTTCGCAGGAAAGCTCAGGCCTTGTTCTCAGGAGAATTACAGCCAAGTTGAATGTCCACCCACAAAATGCTTCGATTTCAGCGATTCCTAACCAGACCAGGGTCTGCTGATGTGTTCCAGCTCTCTCTATGCTGTGTCAGAGTTTCCCCTTTCTGTTGCACATACACGCATACAAACTCCTGGGATGTTGTGGACCCTCATGAAACTTCAGAGTTGGAAGGGGTGAGAGAGAAGATGACATGAACCTGGCTAAAGGAAGAATAACGAATGCTGTGGTGTGATCTAGATATCGTCTTATACTTTCCTTGCTGGACACACAATCTCACCATTGAAAACACACAAGTTTCCCCTCCCTTAGTCAACGGTCCAATCCAGAAGTTTCTTCCTCAGTGTTTCCTTTAAACATACACTCTGCCCATTGGCAGGCTGTGGTAGAAACCATCAGTTCATAGGGAAACACATGCTGAGATGGGTCTGTCCCAGCAAATTCAGCATCACTATATAGACCTTCATAAAAACTAAAAGTTTGGCAGCAAAAAAAAAAAAAGAAAAACACCTTAAAAAATAAAATCTTTCTCCCACGCTTCTTCATCTCTAGGCAATTTACTTCACAATAGGACATTATGTGGGGCCGTCTGCTTGGAGAAACAAATTAAGGACTATTTTGAAGGATCTGGAACTCATTATTGAGGTGTCAGAAATTAAATCTTTGTGATCAGGACAAAAATAGGAAGCAAACACAGACATTAAACAAGCCAAGCACTCAAATCATCCTGTGAGACAAATGTGAGTCCTAAGAGGGGCAGAAATATTTCAGGCAAACTGAGGGTTGATTTTCAAATTATTCTGGAGGAAAAACAGGGACAGGCAAGAATGAACCAAGCTTTGAGTTCAGTGGAGTCTTAGCCAAAGATCTGCAAGAACTCAGGGTCAGATTTGGGGGAATCCAGGCTGACAGATGAGGTAGAAACCCTGCAAGACAATGTGTTTGATGTAGTCTGAGGTGTCAGACAATGAATTTTATGTGTCTTTGACATGCAACGGGGACAATGGCCATATGGATATTCCTCCCAGCAGCCAGGGAGGAATATCCATATGGCAGCTCCATGCCCTAGTTTGTATCTACATGGGTTCTGCTGCCAGTGCAAATGTTTCTGGAGCTGGATGGTGAAACAGAGCTAACGTGGGTTCAGCTGAGGGTTTATCTGAACTTGGGCTTCTTCGGTCTTGAAACAGTGGATGCACAACTGCACACAATGACAATGGTGCCATCAGCTCCATCAGTGATGGTTCATTCAGTGTGTGGTTAATTATAGGTAGGTCTTGTTGAGGCTGAGATGTAAAATATCTCATTACCAAGTGAACAAGGAATGAACTAGACAGATTCACATCATATTTGGCTTGAACTGAACTTAAGGAGGAGCCAAAATACACCCCTGAAAAATCTTCAATTGATGCACAGATGTTTCTGGAGTAAATGGATCTGTTTCTCAATTAGTCTCTCTCTTCAATCTTTGTTAAGCAAGGATGATTGCAAACAAGATCTCAGACTCTGCAAGAATGCCTGTGCTCCTGATGCTACATCCCTAACACGGTTCTTGTGGACATCATCGTTATTTCCATAGCAACCACCTGCAATGGCACTGTGAATTATGACTTCAGAAGGAGAATTAACAATAGCAGACAAAATCCCAGATGAACCATTTGATTTTCTTCTGCCATAAAAGACCCAGTTTCAAGAGGAATAAGAAGAAAGAGCAACAGAAAATATAGCATGGATGCAGACTTGCTTTGAAAACAAGTATCTTTTTTGTTCCGACAGGATATGAAATTCTTAATATCCTGCCCGGAAGCATTTGTGCAGTATTGGTGATCACAAATGAATCATTGAGACCAGCCCATAAAGCGTATGATGAGATGGGACCTCTTGGGTTAAAAAGACCAGTTCACTGCTATCATTATTAATCATATTATTTAAATCCATTTGGAAAATGATCAGCTCCATCTGAAAACATACTCATTTCTCACACAGCACTTATTTCTTTGGAAAGTTGTTCTGGATCCTCCCACTTCTGAACATGAGAAATATTCTACTTTCTAATCTCACTTCATTTGTCAACAGGTTATGGCCATCTGTGCTTGTACCAAGGTCTCTTCTAGCTTAAATAGTGCTTCTCCTTGCCTGCTGCTTGCTCCACTGATGTTTTTTTTTAAAGACCTATGGAAGCCAAATTTCTCACACTTTTCTTTCACAATGTGCCTAAAATAAAATCAGCAAAGCAAGAAAGTCAATGTAACATAAAATCAGATTAATGGTGCTCCATCACTATTATTAAATGAATGTCTGACCAAAACCTCCACATCTGAACAGTCTTGAATTTTAAGGCAAATGGGATCTAGCTCTGAATTCATTGCCTGGCCTTTCCTGCCTAATAACCTCACATCTTGATGAAACTCCCATGTGCCAAAACCCCAGAAATAACCAAAAATGGTGTTCTACAGGAAATATGAAATGCAGTGGGATTTGGGGAGAGATTAATACTACAGTTCCACTAGCGCTTTAAGTTGTCTGAAGCCAACTCTACCATGAAAAATATCTAACTCTTTTCCAACCCTGGCTGTAAGTTCCCACCCTCCTTGGACAAGCATGGACATTTTGTGCAGTGAATCAGTGTGAGAGACTGATCCAGGTTCAAACAAGCAACACTGCTGCAGTTTTGTTGGGGAGAGAAATAAGAGATGCTTCTGATCTATCTTATATGCTCCTTTTAGGATGAGATGAATCATATTTTCTGAAGTGTCTACTTTCATTAACTAGGGAGTGGCCCAGGGATGGTTCAATCATCCACCTCTTAGACCTCTCATATGGGGAGATGAGCACCCTTCCACTTCTCTGGGGTCTTGTTGGGGTCTAGGTGAAGTTGTTCTGTGGTTTGCCTCCCAGCTGACGTCACTTACTGAATGAGCAGAAGTCTGCCACTAGTGTTAATGCCACTTTCCATGATCTAAACAACACAAAGAAAACAATGCTAAATATGTACTGAAACAAGCTATCACAGAAGATGCATAACTTAGTAATGTGAAGCATAGGGAACTTCTGTCAACTGTCTCTAACACCTCTGAAAATCAGGCACCATATGCCCCAAAAGTGAGGCACATCAACTCAGCTGTCGTTTCTGAATGCATTAGCCTACGGCCCAACATCTACACACTTTGGATTGACCAGTCCAGCCAAAATGCTGTAGCAAATCAGGGATTGGCATCATAAATGTATATTCATGGTATATTACAACAGCAGAGAGAACAGAGCAGATTAGCAAGAAACAAGAGAGCTTCACAGAGCAAGATAATACAGCCAGGAGCTGTCTAACAAACAGAGAGTGACGTGTAGTTATTATAGTTGGAGCTCTTCCTTGGGCTAGTGAGATTTCTTACCATCTGGGAGAGCTTTGAAAGAGAGCAGGAAGAAGCTTGATGAATGTTGCGTGGGGGAGTGTTGTGTGAAAGGACATTCAACATTGTGAGCAAGCCAAGCAAACAAAGAGCATAGTCAAAAGGGATACAAGAGGGGAGTGAAAGGGAAGAGAGGTTGTGTGGGATACAAGGGAGAGGTTGAACCTGAAAGAGGTCCCTCAACCCATGGCAGTTCACATGGCTCGGTATGTCGGAGGCAAAAAGACCCTTCAGAGCTCCTTGTACTTCCATGAAGACCACAGTGTTGCAAAGTTTTGAGCTGCCACCATAAAACACTCATGCAACTCTCAGCACTCCTTGTTGCATCCCAACTGGTTTTCACAGAGAGATGTGTCCATGGGGAAGGGTGCACAAGACCTACTCAGAGCTGCTGAAGTGGTTCTATCAGTGGATGTGACAGTTGTTTCAGCGGAGCAAGAGAAAAGCTTAAAGCATATAGGATAGGATAGGATAGGATAGGATAGGATAGGATAGGATAGGATAGAATAATTTCAGTTGGAAGAGACCTACAATGATCATCTAGTCCAACTGCCTGGACAATTCAAGGCTGACCAAAAGTCAAAGCACGTTGTTAAGGGCATTGTCCAACAGCCTCTTAAACACTGACAGGCTTGGGGCATCGACCACCACTCTAGAAAGCCTGTTCCAGTGTTTGGTAAAGAAATTCTTCCTAATGTCCAATCTAAACCTCCCGTCATGCAGCTTTGAACCATCCCCACGTGTCCTGTCACGGGATACCAGGGAGAAGAGATCAGCATTGTGAGGGAGAGGTTCAAGTCATCACTGGCAAAATGGTCTCCTTGCTGGGATAGACTGCACAGCTGCCAGGAGTAGCTGCAGGTAAGGTTATAAACAATATTGTGGTCATGTTTTGGTTGGCTGGTCTGTGTGGCCTGACTAACAGGGGAGAGAGGAAGATTCACTTGCAAAGCTCACGTAATGACTGAACTGTTTTTTCTCCTGCTCTGAAATAAAAGGAAAAGCTTTCCCTGATTTTTACTCTCCAAAGTATCACAGTGCCCTGACACAATCATTTTCACACCGTCTCTTACAGGGATTCCCAGCCTTCTGCAAACAGCCTTCACAGCTGCTGCCACCTTCTGTCTTTCTCCCTCTTGTGAGCATTTATTTCCATTCATCCTTTTCCTCTCTGCTGTTGTGTCCCTCACCATCCTCTGGGCCATAGCCACCACCTCCTCAACACTGTGCTGCCAAATCCAGCGGGACCAGCGCAGATCCCAAGCTGAGAAGCCTGCTGCTTTGTTTGTGATGTTGGTCCATGGCACAGTGAGTCCTGGGAGCTGCAGCTCTTCAACAGGTTGGTTCTCAAACCTCTTGGGTACTTGGGCCAAAACATTTCTTGTGGTCTATCAAGTAGCATGAACCACCAAACTCTGAACTGAGAATATTCTTCAGTGCTATTCTTCAGACCAGGTATTATGGCCTTGTAAACCTGAGTCTGGGAACCACCGTTCTGTGATTTAACCCTCACATTCATCCCCCCAGCTACTTTTCTTGCCTTTTATGACAGCTCTCCCCAGTTCTGCAGAAATAACTGGTTTGCATATTAGGCTCTGACTATAACAGGTTTTCCTAGAGGTGCTGCAAATTACTCTGACATAAGCAGGGATTGATAGAAAATGGAAATGTCCACCTGAAGGCCTCTAAGGCTGTGATGTTTCTTCCATCATTCTCAAAGGTGCAAAGCACCTGCTCTGGTCGGGTTGCATTTTGCTCTCCCGTTGTCCTGTCTCCGTACCAATGCACCTAAGAAGAATGGTGGGGAACCTGCAGGAATAGTTCCTTGGAGATGACGGGAGCTGGGCTGATGAATCCAGTTCCTGGTGGGTCAGTGCGACGGTGGATGTTAAAGACAACAGACTGGCAAACCAGGCACCTGCTGCAAGACTGAATAGTGGAGTAAAAACTTCAATATTTCCTTGTTTGTAATGGCTGGTCTAGGTGTCCTCTAGGGACTATCTGCAGAAAGAGGCCTGCAGGCAATGGTGACTGTGGCCTGATACAGCGCTGCAGACCTGAATCTCTTAGCTGGTCTTGTTAAACAGCTCCTTGCTTCCAGGGATGCATGACGGGCTGCGTGTTTTCTTAGCCCTTTGTGTGTGTGTGTGTGTGTACGCTCATGCACAAGTGTGCGTGCATGCGCAAATACAAAAGACACACAGCTGTGAAAAGGAACTGGACAAAACTCAGGTCTCAGCATCCAGCTAGAATAACTCACGTAGCTGTTGACGAAGGCCTTTCCGTCACAGACTCTCAAAGCAATTTAAAGATGATCATTAATATCTTCAATCCCTTCTAAAATTATAGCTTCAAAAGAGCTGTACCGACTCCAGCCTACCTCTGTGAGACTTTATTAGAAAAAACACATTTTCTCTCTCCTGCCATATGCTTTCGAAGCCTGCGCTGGTATATTGCTCTATCTTATCTATCTGTTGGTCGGTCACGGACAGAAAGATTTCACCCCAATTTTGCGCTGTGCAGTCCCAGATCTAACCCCCATGCCCTCCCCTCTGTGATTTATAGGAGCAGACCAGCCCTGCAACCTTCTCCTTTTAACACCGCACCTGCACATCACAGCTAACAGCTTTGGGTGCTCTCTTGCAATAACTCGTAAGATCTCTTTCCCAGGCAGCCACACCTTTCTGTTAGCAGATACTTCCCTTTGTGGTCCTTTGCTCTCTGGCTCATTTTTTGACTGCCCTCAGCCTTTCCCCAGATGCTGGAGCGGTCGAAGTCCCGCGGTAGCAGGCTGTGCCATGCTCGCGGTGCGCTCAGCTGCATTTGGCTTCGCTGCTCTCCTTCCCGGCAGCTGCACCACTGCTGGTAAGAAGAATCCCACCGCTGAACTGCAGCGGGAATTGCAGGGAATTGCAGGGAAACTCCACCGGCAGCTTCTTTCCCATCAGGAGCAGTTTTGCTCTTCTTTAGCTTCTGGCCTGCTTTTGCCCAGATTTCTTTATTTTGGGGCATTTTTTGTGTCCCTGATCTGTGCTCAAGCCACTGATTACATGCTCTTTAAATGACCCCGGAGAAGAAAGGAGAGATATATGTACATATATATATATATATATATATATGTATATCTCAGGTATACCAGGAGCCCAGCATGGCTGGTGAATTACGCATCTGAGTTGAGAGCTCAGCTTCACAATCTGCCACAAGAGCGGATGTGCATGTCCCAGCATCTCCCTAACTGAAGCAGCCTATGACACAGGGAGAATTTGGCCCTGAAATGCATGCCGTGCCATTTCCAAGGTGGTTTTATTCCCAGGTGGAGGCTGTGATTTTCCTTTATATCTGAAAGCTGGAGCAACAGGGAGTCATTTGTACCTAAATATCTCAGACTTGGAAAGGGCCTGGGTATGAGGAATAGCTTTGTTTTACAAAAAGAAAGAGAAGAGATGAGCACAATTCTCCACCAGCACCCATCCCAACTATCTAGTAATTTCCTATCAAGGTGGCCACTGAGATAGGAGAGCTTCAAAGAAAATTGGCCGTATCCAGCCACAGCACCATTGCACAGAGCCAGGACCCACGTGCTCTGTTTGCTCTCTGGAGAGAAGCAAGTAGGGTGGGGTTTGGTCATGGGATTAGATGTTCAGTCAAAAACCAACAACCAACCATTGCTTCTGCACAAAAATCCAGGCTGTGGGAAGAACCTTACTGCATCTTCAAGCAAGAAGGAAACAGAGCTGGGGTGAGTCCTCAGACTGGGAAACCTCCGCAGCATCGGTTCTTGGAGTTAATGGTCAGGCTCAGATGCAGCCACTATGTGACCTAGAGAATTAGGCAGCTGCCTGCTGTCTCCCACAACTTGCTATAACATCCTTTACCTTCTGGTGAAACCACACTTCAGATCTGAGCTTTGCGTACTTTCAGATAGATACAGACAGACCTTGACCCCCCCCCCATTGGGGGAAATTCTGTATAGATGTAAAATCGCCTTATACCACAGATAGGAAAAGGGAGGCATCGGTTTTCACTGGCAAAGTATTTCTCTCAAGCTTGCTAGCCTGGATTAAGCTTATAGAAAGTGAGAAATTCAACATATGGAAATAATAGTGATTAAAAGCAGGTTTAGAGCTAAAGTATGTTTTTCTCACCCAAGACTAATTGTGGAAGCACTGTTCAGACACCCAATGTGCAATTAAAAAGAATCTAAAATAGTCAATGTATCTCTGCATTGCAGTCATTCATTATGGCTGATATATCTTATTCTGTATGCAAAATCAATAAAGCACTGTTCATATGTGACACAGCTATTGTTTTTTTTCTGTTCCATGGTCATCTTAGTAAAAGATATTGTTTGAGAAAGGACATTGGACATGATAAATTCTGGATTCATCCCTTCTGAAATCAGATGTAGGCGTTAGGAAACTCTAGCGGGCCTTCCACATGATGTAGACTAGTGATTTTCGCCCAGGTGGTATGTCATCCAGGTCATCCAGGTATGTTTCCAGAAAGCATTGGGCTAAGCTTTAAGATGCTGATTGGTGGCACGTTCATGCCCTCCTTAGGTATCTTGTACGCATGGGCATTATCCTCTCCTGTTGAGCTCTTGGAAGCACGCACTGAACTTTGAGCAAAGTCCATTGACATCAGAGGGTGTTTGGACATTGGGAGGTGAAGTGATAAAGCTTGCTGGAATATGAAAAAGGCCACGCACACACACCACAGACTCCCCGTGTGACAACTACTGCTTCTCCCATCCTGAGTTTCATCTAAGGTTAAATCAAAAAGGGATTTCATTCAATGCTGGTTTGCTCATTCAAGCCCTCTGGCTTGCCTGATTCATTCTCCAACAGATACCCACCAGCCTTTGTGCCTTTCTGGAGAAGTCCTTCTCAAGCTGCTGCTATCCCCAAAAGCTCCACACCTCTGGGCTCCATCTCACTTTCCTCTTCTGAGAGAGACTTGAGCCCAAATCTTTCCCTGGATGCTTTTTAGCAGGTTTCACCCCAGCTGGAAGCTGGAATCAGTCAGACTGTGTAACTCCTTTAAGGTCAGACTGGGCACTGCTGATTTACACCAAGCTGAGGCAGATCAGAGCCCATCCTGTGGATTCACACTTGCACCCTGGCTAGTCCCAGACTGCTCTTCACAGTGCAGATCCCTTCAGATAAGCAGTAGCAGCAGCAACAGGCTCTTCTCTTTCTGAACATTGAGAAGAAAGATAGCCCAGCACTTCACCATTAAACCTGCATGGCATTAGGCCAGATTGACACCTGCAGTCAGAGTGCACTGATGACACCTCCCGATACTCAGCTGTAATGACCCCTCCATCTCTGCCCCATAGGCTGCACCACCTGCCGATCCCACAAAAGGAAATGGAGCCCCACTCAAGCCCCAGGATGAGGCAGCCCACAGCATTTATTCCTCCTTTAGATGTGATTCAACACCCGCCGTGGCCAGACAGGGACTTTCCACTGAATTAGGCCCTCTGCCTGATTCACTCTAAGCAATTCACTGTAAACCAGTCCAAGAAAGCTGGATTCAATTACTGGTTCTGCCACTTGCCTTCTCAGTAGGTTTCTGGCTTCTGTTTCTCCTCTTAACTCTTGTCACTTTGGAGTGGAGAAGGATCTGGCTTATCCTTGTGGGACCAAAGCGGCCTCCACTGGGATACTGAGATGCTACTGCACCACAGATACATTCCAAAGCAAAATACATATAATTCAGCTATAGGAAGCTCCCAGTTCTCCTTGGCTGCTCATGGTAAAACAGCTTCACCGCTTCACTCAGGAAGAGGCAGGGTGGACACTCTGACTTATAGCAAGTGACCATATAACCAAATATCTTCAATGGACATGCAAACAGTATGAACACTTTTGATACTACTCTTGAGTACTCTCCCAGCCTCTGACCATTTTCTGCACAGGGCATTTCTTGGCTGAAGTGTGTCTAGTTAGTAATCTCCAATGGATCTCTCTTCCAAGGACTCCTTCTCTCAAGCCCTAGTCATGTTTTGCGTCCATCACACCATCTGACGAGGAGTTCCACGGGTTAAAAGCTCACTTGAGGTCCTTCTGCTGGTCTTCTGCTGCTCTTGGGTACCCTCACAGCTGGTGAAACTCACTGGTGAAGTTGCTGTGTCAGCCCGTTCAGTGTTGTAGACTTTGCAATAGTTACCCCAGGTAAGCATCTCAGCCAAGCAAGCATGCTGCATGGAGTTCAAACTTGGCGTATCTTAATATGCAACACTTGGGTCTTCAAACGCTTTTATAAGCTGGTGCCTCACTTCCCTTTCCCTGTAAAATGTCAGCCAGGCCCATGGCTGCAGCCTGGCTCTGGCTTGAGCTGATGTAGATTTCAGCCTGGAAGCTGAAACGCACCTCAGAATAAAAGGCTCTCAGATTGCCTGCCAGTGCCTCGTGCAATGAAACACAGTTCAGCTCATAAAACGTCGAAGGTATGTCAGTGAGAAGAGAAAATAAAAGGAGGGGGGAGTGGAATTTGGAAAAGCGGTTTTGATATCAGCCAGGAAAATGTAACTCCTCCTACCTAATCTTTCTTTGCTCCTTCTGAGCTTGAAGCTTTCTTTCAGTGGAGGAAAAAATGGGAAGAGGGGTTAAAATGGAGCGGGAGCAAAGAAGTGTCTGTTGGCTTTGTGTCAAGGAATCGCACGCGTCAAGTGCTGAAGTCCTTGCAACTCTTTCACACCCTTCCCCACATGCTATCTCTGAAATTCCTCCACCTCTCCTCTTGCAGCAGCCAGGACGGCAGCTGCCTGCCGCGCTCAGCTGTCTCGCAGGTATGACCATGCTTGCTCCAGGCTGCGCAGCTGCCGGAGGCGGCAGTGATTTTGAGTTTCACAGCACTATCCTTTCAAGTCTGGGCACGTTTCAAGGGACCCCAAACTTTGACTCAAGGGTTACAGGACAGGAGAGGTAAAAATAAGGGGAAGATGGGTTTCCCCAGATGAACATAGTCAAATGATCGCTAGGGAGCTGGAGCAGAAATGGCTGCAGCATCTCCTTCTGCCTTGTTCCTCAGAGCACCAGGCGGAGACTGGGCACACTGAGTTGTCTTTAATCCCTGAAATGGTCTCCTGTGGAATTTTCCAGACCGATGCATCTCAGAGCTGCCCTCCTTTTCCCCTGTCTTCCGCGTCACGCCCAATGCCCAGCCCTTAGTGACATCCCACCAAGGGTGGCATCCCCTGATCACCCCACCACTGCCCACCACCCAGCTCAGCCTGCAAGGGGCCAGCAAGGAGGTTTTTCTTCCCTCCCTGCCACCTGAACGCAAGGCACAGCCGGTCAGCATGGGACCAGAAAGGCTTCTCCCAGCACTACATCCTCATCCTTTGCTCGTTCTCCGAGGGCCTCTGCCTGGCTCCGCTCCACTAATGTTCTCTGTGTCATACCGAAACAATCAGCCGGCACCAGTGTGTATGTCTATTGAGACCAGCGAGCAGTGGGTCAAGAGTGCACCCCAAGAGAACGTGGTGTAAATAACTGACTCCATCTGCTTCGGGTCAGAACAGCTCCAATTCATCAGGGGGAACCAAAGAGCCTCCACGGGCAGCGAAGGGGCTTTCTGCATCCATCCAGGGAGCTGGCACTGGAAGAAGCCAAACAGGCTCTCAGTGTTTACGCTGTCAGGCTCCGAGGTATTCATCTTCATCCCAAAACACATTCCTCACAGAACATTTCTGTGCTTCAAACTGTATCATCGGGAGAGCTAAGGAAATAAAAATTGGGAGGATGATGGGGAGCCACCCTGCCGTGCATACAGCAGCAATGGTCCCACGCCTGGGATGTCTCCCGAGAGGCAGTGGAGCACTGCATGGTGCTGGTTTGTTTTCATCCTGCCACGGGCATCTGAAATGAAGGATTATATCCGCTGCCAGCTCACTGCCATGCGGGGAAGGTGCAGGGAAGCAAAGGGGTTGCTGCAAACCCAAGCTGGAAATTTTCCTCCTTGGGTTCCCTCCAGTGGGCTCAAAATCTTGGAGCAATAAATGGCCAGCAGACTAAGGGATGGTGGGCATTGCTGGTATTCAGGGCATGTAGGCACCAGATAGAGATCTAAGCAGGACCATCCCCAGATTGCCATCTCCTCTCCCCTCCAAATCCAGAGCCGGCACAAGCAAACTGAGAGTTCTAACAGCTTTTTGGGAGCAGAGGTCCACCTCCTCACCCTTCCCTCAGTTAATGGACCAAAATTTAGACCTCCAAGTGGACTTCACCTTTGAAATCCAGGCTTGTGTTTGACTCCTCAGTGTCCACACAAAGAGAGGGAGGGATTCAAGAGGGACTTGGCATTTTGGGTGCCTCCACTTTTTGAGGTTTGTCTAAGGAGGGATTCCAGTAGGGTCCTGGGACAAAGCTGATCTCAACCCACCCATCATGTCCCTATGGTTTGTCTCAATTTGAGTCCCTTCTAAAATTAAGGTACCACAAAATAGAAGCCAATTCTGCAAATTTGGCCACTGAATTTATTCTCATGCAGTGCTCCTTTTGTCCCACAAACAGTATTTCTTTCAGCCCTCAGGCTAGCCAGAGTCTATTCTCAATATTTTCACCTCTTTTTTTTTAATCTGTTGCAAGAAATCTGTTGCTTTCATCATAACATCTGAGAACTGTTTTTCCCTTGCGACAGAGATGTGTAGAGCTCCTCCAGGACCACCACATCATTTTAACTTCTGTCAGTGTGGTGAAAGAAGCAAAAATTTGGTTAGACATAGGGAAAGACACGAGTATGAAAAAATACCAGTGAATCCCCATAGAGACTGCTGTCCGTCCTGGGTCCTCTCCTCTTTCGCAATTTGGATGGAGCCCTTGGGAACAGATGGAACACCCAGTGGACCTACAGCCCTATCAACTGATGGACCAGAGGGGAACCACAAGCATCTCCCAGCTGTGATCATGCATGGCACTCCTTTCCCTGAAAGATATTCCAGTGCCTGGGAGAAGAAAAAGCACTTACAAACCTTGATGGCAGCTTAAGCCTCTTGTTGGTCCTTCCCTCACAGACAACTGGAGCTTGCGATCACCTACTCTTTGTTGTTAGGTGATTGCCTCCTTGGTCACCTGGCATTTTTCTGCACTGTGCCAAAATCCTTGAAACATCTGGTTGGTTGAGCTGGATTGGCTGCTCTGGGTGATAGAGAAAGTGCACAGGATGAATACAAAGATAAACTCACAGGGCTCAATAAAGGGACTACTTCTGCATGTCCTTTGCTGTGCCATTGAGCAAAGTGGATTTGGTAGCAGCGATGGGAGCTGTAATTTACCATCTCCAATAGAGAGCAAAGAAACATGTCCTTTTGAGTGTGATGTCAAGAAAACTCAACAATTTAGTGGTGACACATGGTCCAAACTTATGGGGCAGCTTTGAATACTGGTCTTAAGTGGTCCCACACTGTAGATAAAAGAAGCTGAAATGCCTGGAAGAGATGTCCAACTTGCTCTGCTATGGAGAAAAGAATAAAGCAGAACAAGATAAAATTTGAAGGTGGGTTTCTTTGCCTTTTGGTTCCTGTGGCTCCTGGTTGCCCTTGTTTCCTTTGATCATAAGCTCCTCTGAAATTTGGAAGGCAACAAAACTGAGAACCTCACAAAGCCACCTGTGTGGCCACCTGGAAAAAAGGGTTTGAGAAGACACCAGATATCAGGACATTTTTGGAAAAAGTAAGGAGGCAATGAAGGCCATCCTGGATGCGGGGATGGAGCTTTAGCCAGTTTGTGTTTCTTTCAGGAGAGTGTGAGCCAGAGGGAGATGATGACAATGCTCTCTACCCACCCATCTGGGGTTCTGGCTGCTACCAGCTCCTGCAGAGGGGGATGGAGAAGCAATGATATATGGTGCACACTTTGCTGGATTCACAACTCTGGCAGCAATCACGCTTCTTGGGGCTGCTCATTCAATCCATAGCCCAATGCTGGCTGATTCAGACAGGAAAATGTCCATGAAGTTCAGACCTCCTACAGCCCTTGTCTCTGACAGTGTGACAGTGCTGCAGCAGGAGGATGCATTTAATGGAAGGACTCCGGCAGATGCCCCAGGAGGTGCCACACCATCTCTTCTTCAGAGCTACAGGTTTCAATGTCTTTTGTCATGTGTAAGGGACCCCATTAATGTCCAGGTGGCCGTCTCCGAGCCTGGCGCTGCAGGGTGGGTTAGCCAGGATGCAGCTCTGAGCTGAGATACAGCCTTAGAAGTGGGGCAAAATGGAGGACAGCGAGTCCAAGTGTGTAAAACTCACACGTGGCACGTGAGACCAGGGAGAGAGCAGGAACATGGTAGCAGGTGGTGTCCCCTCTGGGTCCACTTAGACATTGAGAGATGTTTTCACCAGGCTGGAGGGGTCCAAGCCAGAGCACATGCCATATGTCACCTTCAGCAAGGTTGACTCTAGCTAGACTGGGTAACAATGCCAGAAAAAATCCCATGGTCAGAGATTTAGCCTGAGCTGTCATCAGTGACATTATCCCAAACCTCCCTATGGCTTTTAGATTTGGGGAGGGGTGCTTCATTCCTTCACCTTCTTGGTTCCACACTTTTCCCACTCAGACAAGGTCAGCAGGACCTGGTAGTGATGTGCCTACAAGGCTATAAGTGCAACTTCCCAAACATTCACACTGCAGATCTGAGGGACTCACTGCTTTGCCGCGTGCACCATGATTTTTCTTGCACAAACCTGAGGAGGGCTGTGATTTCTGTGTCCCTTGAGACCCAGGACTTGCATTTTGGCCTTGATGGAGCAATAACGGGGCAACACCCTGAGAAGTCTCAGATGTATTCTTGCCTGTTGAGTTTCTCCTCTTAAAAGTGCAAGCAAACCGTAAGCCAAGTTTTCATCTTGTTTGCCCTCAAGCCCCCAAAAATAAGCAGGACAGTGCCACCCATGGAGGTGGCAGCTCCTGAAATGCATAAATCTCCACCTCATTTCAAACACTGTTTTTAGTGGGATATGGCTTCTGCTTCATGACTTTACCACTTTTTTCGTGCTGGCTATAATAGATATATATTTGTTCTTTCTTACCCTGCTGCTAATCTCCTGAGACCCTGCAGCCTTTAAAGATTTTTTTGGTGGGGAATAATAAAGCACTGGGAATTCGAGGGATGAGCCCACAGCTGGTCGGCAAAGAACTGGAGCAGTGAGCATCACTGCCTCTCCCTTCTCCTCCCCGGCCAGCTTCTCTCTGTGCCTCTCTGCCAAAAGCACACTGGGGGTGAGATGTGTTTGCCACGGATGCTCTGATTCTTCCTGTGCACTCAGCCAGGCTGCATGCAACCAGCAGGATCCAAGCAGATCGACTTTATGCGGACGAGGACTGGGGATGCCCACCTCCTTTAATGTGACTCACCCTGGCAAAGGGGCTTCTCGAGCCTCAGGGAGGTCGGTAAGAGCCTGTTGTCTTTGGCCTGTGTTAAAAGAGCTATGGCCCATCACTCTTCTCCTGGTGTCTGGCTAAGAAATGGGGATTATGCTTTTCTCATGCTCTAAGAGATACGGCAGAACGTGATTTACCTCCTTAGAAATTTTTTGATGCCAAGACAATCCCTTTTCCTGCATCCTAGTTCCCTGCAGTCACCATCTCCAGATGATCTGAAGTGGATCTCCCTTTTTCCCCAGCACCCGGGACCCACCATTCTCTTTGCGAGATGCAGAAGAGAAGTATCATAAACTTTTCTCCCTCTCCTGCATCCTCTCTGTATGAAGTTGTGAGCACAGCTGGAAATAATGCAGGCGAGTGGGTGAGCTCATGAGAAGTTTCCATGGAAGCCGTGGCATTAAAACCCTCCAGCTTTTGATGGCGATATCATCCCTGAGCCCTCACAGCTTTGCTGGGAACGTAATGAAATCGGAATGGAACAGCAGCCCGTATGTGGAGAAGGAATTTGGGACATTAAGCCAAGGGTGGATTAAGGTTAAATGGGTCCCAGATCCACCTGAATATTGCCCCACCAGAATCAAAACTTCCTGGCCTCCCAGAACTTTCTCCTTTCCCCAAAGAGAAGTGGAATTGCCAAAACTGTACGGCGAGGAGCTTAATACATGAATGACAGGGTGAAATTGTGGTCTTGCCCAGAGGGTTGGTTTGATTGTCTGATGGTCAGATCTGCCAGGTCTTCTCCACCTCCGTGTCCCCCACTATCTATAAGGGTAATCTGCAGAGAGCCCTTTGCATGAATGATCCCAAAAGGTGGTAAAGATGTGGCTACCCATGTCTATGGGGAAGAGAAAATGTTAAATTTGTAGGTCATGCCCCAAAAGAAAATGCTGTTGGCTTTTTTTCTTCTTTCTCTTCTTTCAGTCGGGTCCTACACAGCCTGTGGTTGCTCTCCAGGTAAAACGTACTGCTTGATGCTTTCACAAAGCATTTTCTCTTCCCCACCGGTGGTTCCCAGTTGTCGTTCCAGAATACAGGCTCCATTCCTGGGCGCGCTGTGCCTGCAGGGTTATAGCTCTGCATGTGTTTGAGCAATGGAGCACAGGAATGACCCACACCTGCAAAAGAAGGATGGGATAAAAGACAAGCCACTTGTAACCTGTGGACTTGTGATCCAGACATCACGGAGCCCTGGGAAAACTTGGATCATGCTTCTTCGCAGCTGTCAGCTGCCTCTGTAATGGCCTATATCTACAGTTTCTCTCCGAAGAGCCTGGCACGCTGGGGAAATCCTGAGCTGCGTCTGAGCGTCCTGGACCGGGCTTGAGTCATGCTGCAAATTCTGGTCCTGCTTGGCGGCTTAGCCATTTGGTTGCAGGCAGGTCATTAGTAAACCTTCTGGTGCGCTGTGCTGTAATGTAATTGCCTTCCCTTTCTTCTCTTTTATTTGGGGGTAGAAGTAAGAGATTCCAGGGCTTTTCTCTTTTGCAGCCACAAAACTAATATTCTACGTTAAAAAAAGAAGAAAAAAAGACCCAACGGCTCCTTCTGGGGGCAGGGGTGGAGTTGGTAATGACTTACAGAGCTGTGAACCAGCAGCACAGAACAATAGGTCCCAGGCAGAGGAGTTTAAAACAAACCAAGTCCAGCCTATAATAGCCCAGAGGCTTGGAAATAAATGATAGAGTCAATCTGAGAGAGAGATCTCAGGACTAAAAATTAACATCTGATGCTGGCTGCATGAAGAGTTCCCGGGGAGAAAAAACTTGCCATCCTTGCCAAACGGGGAGCTCTGGTGGTTGCACTTCCCAGGATCCCATCCCTGGTCTGGGGTGGCCTGGAGCACCAGCGGGGCTCGTGCTGCTCCCACGCCAGCTGCTGCAGTCCCCACAGCATCAGTCCCCACATCCGTGGGGTATCGCGCGTCGAGGCGGCCCCTCGACCCCTGAGGACGGCTGAGCCACGTTAGCACCAAGAGGCATCACTGAGCCTGGGCTGTGCCTCGTAGGTTTTGATATTCAGTCTCATTTCATGGCAGCATGTGGTTTTGTTTTCCACTGTTTATTATGGTGTCTTGTGTGCTCTGTTATGAAAAGGAGCTGGGTCTGCAGCTGATGGATGTGGTCCCACAATGCAAGGGAAATGTTGTCTTTTTAATTTTGTTTTTTTTTTTAAAGAGAGATCTGATTACTTTTAAACTTTATTTTGATGCTATGCAATCTTCCCATTGGTATAATTAAAGACACAGCCTCGGACAGCTTTTAGCTGCTTTAAACACAGCATTTTCTTGGGATAGCGAAGATGAGCTGGTTCCATGAGAACCCTCAAGGACAAGTCAGATCTAATGAAATTAAAGGGGGCAAATATCAACGGCAAAGAACGAGAATATCTTGCTCTTCACGAGCACCTTCCACCTGGAGACGGCCCTGTTACAAACAGATCCAACCCCCTGACTGAATTTGCAAAGTAGCCTCATTCCCCTTTTAAAAGTGCAAAAACAAAGGGAGAGAAGTTGACATTGCTTAAATTTCTCCTTGCTTTTATAGCTGTGAGTGGCAAAGGTTGCACAGACTAGAGCAGAGCAGGATGAGACCCGGAGAGAGTGCAGGCGCCCAGAGCGTCGGTCCTTTGCATTTTCTCCTTTCCCTGCTCTAGTCTGTCTCAATGGTTTCCATCCCATGAGGCTGTCTGTCCTCAGACCCAAACCTGTCACTGATATATATACTTTTTTTAAAATTTTTGTTTGTCCCAGCCCAGAGGCAGCATGAATGGCGGGGTGTGTTCAGCCTCAGCGCTGGAAGGCATTGACAGGGACCGGAGGGTCCTGCCTTCACTAGATGTGGCTTCGCGTCGCGCCTTGAGAATGTCCAGAGGAGCGACGTTTCATCCACCAAAATAAAAGTAAAATTAATGACCCCCGCTCACATTAATTTTGGAAAGAAATTCATATGCACCCAAACCCTCTGAGAATGCTCTGTTTTCCATCTAGCTCCTCATCCAGTCATAACTGACTAAACTACTTTATATGCCCTTGGATTCTGGCCCAGAAAATGTGTGGTTTCTTAAAATATATATGTATACACTAATTTAACACCAGCCAATACCTTCTGAAATGTAGGTGGCCAGAAAGGCATTGGCTGCTCTTTTCCTATTACATATTTTAAAAATGAGTTGACATTCGTATATAAATTCTGAGTAAGCTTCATGGAGTTTTAGTAGTGATATTGAAAGGGAACGTCAACAACTGCTTAGCTGCTAATATGGGCTGGAGATAATAGCTAAGGTAGCCGGGCAAATTGTATTTCCAGGAATTTTTGTCAGTTATGCAAAAATGGAACAGCTTGGAAAAAAAGAAAAAAACTTTGATTTCTTTTCATGAAAGAAATAGGTACTGTGAGGTTGAAAGGAAATTTGAAAATGGATGTATAGGGTCCTAATTTACTTTAATATTTCCTGTGTAAAGTCTTAAAGTTAAAGATTGATTTTTCCAATAAACATTACAAGCGTAATGACCTGGAGGTATGATCACAGATCACGTAGCAGATGGAGAGCAATGGAAAAAGAGCTACTACTGTTAGAATGCGTTTTGTCTTCTTTTTTTTCTTGGGGAAACATGCAGTAGTCTGAAAGAAAAGGATCAGACTCTGAAGTGTGCTGTAAGAAAGACTCCACTTACTAATGTATTTACAAAGATGGAAGAATTTGGCCCAGAAACAAACCCTCTTAGGAAAGGAAAGCATATATATCAAATTTAATTGAAATTTCAAGGGGATTTCCGATACACAAATTGCATTTATAATTTGGTCCCAGCATCATAAATAGAGTAATCATAAAGTTTTGGTCAAAACTTTTATTTTTCTCAACCAAAGGAAGTGTAGTTTTCACTGAAATGAAAACTTCTTTCAGAATCCTGACTTCAGCACAATCCCACGTTAAAACTGAGCAGGCACATTCAGACAATGTCCAGGGTCCGTGTGTCTGCACCTTTGCAGAATGAAATGTTTTGGCCTTTTTATTGCACCATTTTTCATGGGGCAAGTGCTGTTTTCACACACGAAAACATTAAGGACTCTTAAAAAGTTGTATTTCAAAGGAAACTGGATGATTTTCTTGAAATAAGTCTTTTTTGGTGGTTTAGATTTTTTTTCTGGTATATTTTTATGTGTGTTTGCATGGTCAGATTTCAAGGGGCGGAAGCTACCAAAATCAAAGACCGTCCTTCCAGAGCAGAGAAGCAAGTTCTCACTCACTTCTAATTTCCACACTAAAGAGCACTGATAAATGCATTAGAGCGAGAACCTGTTTTCTTTTTTCTGGCTGCCTTCTCTCTTCAGGAGCAAGCAATTTGGGATGGAGCAACAAAACCAAGGGCAGAAAATGGGCGAGCAGTCGGGGCAGAGCCACCACGCAACAGACCAGAGCCACCGTTTCTGTAAGTCAACACTCCCTTGGTCACAACAGGGAACGGGGGGTCAGTGTCTGCCCCTGATTTCGCTTGCTCTTGGCTGAGGGTGTTTGCAAATTCATCCCTGTGTTTCTGCACTTGTTTCCTGCTAGCTTCTGCCATGACGTCTCTTCCCTGTAGGAACAATTACTCGTGCTCCTGGGCGCACGCGGCAGGATGTGTTCTTGCATCTGCCGTCCTCCGAGCCCCCGATCCCACCCTCCCCCCTTACAGCTGCTGCCCGTGACTTTAACACCTTCTCTGTGGGGTTTGGAGAAGGACATCTTTGTCCCCAGGCTCATCCTGCTTGGTGAGGAGACTTGATCATTTCTGGAGAAGGTTGGTGCCTCCATGCATTGGCGCGTACCGCTCCTTTAGCTCATCGCCAGCCATGCCAAGGACACTGAGCCCCCCCAGGGACGCTGCACGTGTTGTCATCCCTACTACATCCTGCTGGATGAAAGTGACCCTTCATCCAGGACATTTGATGGTGCATCTGACAGATGGTCCTCCCTAAAATGACCCAGGTGCCTGCGGCCGAGAGGGCTGCAAAAGCACCTGCTCTCCTGCCTGTTGCGTTCAGAGTGCTCCTAGGACATCCCTCTACGTCTCTTTTGTTGGGATAAGTGGATAAAACGACACCTTCTCCTCATCTCATCCCACCCCCTCCATAAAGAATAAAGATCAATGGCAGTTGTTGGACAACCAGAGTGTGAACCTCATCACCAGAGGGAAGGACGCAGAGGGAAAAGCGGTGAAAATGTATATTGTTCCCAGCAAGCTTAGAGAGTATTTAAAAGGCAACAATGGAACCTGACTCCTTCTGAAAACCTCCAAAGCACTTAAAAATGGGAATCCGGTCTCTCGCCCCCTCTCCGCCCCACATACTCTGAAGTGTGTAACAATAGAAACTCTGTTCCTACGGGTTCCCCTACAAATGACCCCTGGAAAGCATCGACTGCTTCCTGTAGGCTTCTGCCATCATCCCTTCCCCGGTAATATCTGCATCTGCTTCCAGATCCGTAATCACATTTCCTTAATTGAGCTGTGAAGTAGGATTTACGTGACTCCATTTAGATTTCGTCGCTTGCCAATAAGGAGATAGTTATTTCAAATTAGACGCGAGGAACATGAGATTCTGATCTAAGAGAGAATCTAATATCTAATAATATGTGCCTGGCTATAGGTGATAATTTAAGATGAGTTTACGGAGCCCCTGTAATTACATTTTCTATGTGTGCTTTGTTGTGGTTACCAGGTAACTGCAAAGTGATTACGTGAATATTTATGCTTGGCAGGTTAGACACTGCTGATACACAGGATTAGCATCGTTTTTTCCCCCTTGTAATTCTTTGTGCTAATATCTGGAACTCATATCAGGATAAAGGCGCCTCACCAGCAAAAAAAAAACCACTAATGCCATGCTTCTTATCTGAGGCATCAATTTGCTTTTCCCTGAAGCATAGCGCTTGCATTTTGAAATACAAATCGGTCTTTCCTTCCTCCGTGATACATCCAGGATAGTTTAAGTCAGGTTGGAAACCTCTAATCTTGCCTTTCATAGAGGTTGTGCAATGTGCCGCGTAGGATCATTTCTGCCAAACCTGTAAGATTTTGTCTGTGTATGGATGTAGCAGCGGTTTAGCCAGCTCCAGAAAGGCTATGGACACCGGAGGACGTCACCAAGGCAAGGGCGTGAAGTTGCAGTGTGTCATACTGCCCACAGCCGTGCCCTTACCCTGTGGTAAGCGTGAGGTGATGGGTGGTGAAATCATGCCCCTCAATTAGTGAGAGCGGAGCTGGCTCACTTTCGCCATGGGACGGGAGGGTGTGCGCCGTGCCATCCCGCAGACTGGCTCGCACCCTCGCCAAATCCATCACAACCGCTGTGCAGGCCCCCAGTCAACATCAGTGTGGAGCCACATCCTCGCATAACTGCACAAACTCGGGGGTAACTTGGGGTCTCCGTCTGGTTTGCTCCTCACCTTATATGTGCTAATGGCACAGCAAGGACAGCTTGGGGAAGGGAGGTTTTGGAGGACCCTTCCGCCTGGCTCCCACCCAATTGAATAAGCGCCAAGAGACAGCTGGGATGTAGACCTTGAGAGCAAGGACATGATGTCCCAGGGCTGCATCTCCCTCCCCTCTATTCTCAGCAGGCAGTGAGACCCAAACAAGCCATCTCGCCCCAGCGCTTGGGGGTTTCTTCCACAGACCCCCCTCTTCTGGGAACACATGAGTCGATGCTGCAAAAATTACCATCTGCAAAGCCACTCAGCTGTTGGCCTGCCCTGCGCCTCCCAACACCGTCACTACTCAGTATCTACTAACAGTCACAGCAGGCAGGAGAAGACAGGCAGAAAGGGTCTGTAGCGATAGGACAAGGGGTGATGGTTTTAAACTAAAACAGGGTAGACTTAGACTAGATTGAAGGAAGAAATTTTTGACACTGAGGGTGGTGAAACTCTGGCCCAGGTTGCCCAGAGAGGTGGTCAATGCCCCATCTCTGGACACATCCCAGGCCAGGTTGGCCGAGGCTCTGAGCAACCTGCTATAGTTGGGGATGTCCCTGCTCATGGCAGGGGGTTGGACTAGATGGCCTTGAAAGGTCCCTTCGCACCCAAACCACTCTATGATTCTATGACTCTACAGAAGCAACCTGCTTGCATAACTCCAGGTGATAATGAAGAGCTGGCCTTTTGCTTTTGCCCCCAGTGGCTACATCTATAAAGGTCAATGCAATAATGTGTATGACTAAAAAGCCCTACAATGGAGCAGCCCCTTCCAAACTATCTACTGGGAAAGGGCTTGGTTGCAGAAGAGCCCTTGCTTTCTACAGACAAGGGAAAGTTGAAGAAAGCAACGCTGGAAGGGAACCATCAGGTTGAGTGCTCGTGGTATAAATAGCTCATCCACCAGCTAATATGGTGTCCCCTCTGGTGTAAGTGTTGCCCAAGTACTATGTGAGCTCAGTGAGAATTGCTGTTAGTCATGGACCTGATTTTCTTCTCAGCATCCTTTTACTGAATCTGATCAAGCTCCCTTAAGTCAGGAAGAGCAACCCAGCTGTGTTCCCAGGTCAGGAGAGAGGGAATGGTGATCAAAGCAAACCTGGGCAGCAATTACCCTCAGATCCGAGACTGTCACTGCAGAACCCATAAAGATATTACACAGGGCGTCATGCACTTTCACGTTGTTATGATAACCCAGGTTTAATCACTCCAAGCTTAGGCAGGGATTTGGTGGCCGGTGATTTCAGAAATGACTTTTATTTTGCCAGTGTTTGCGAGCAAGCTGCTGTTTGCACATGAAAACGGTCTGCTAGCAAAACATGGATCTGCAAAATGAGCAATGGGGTTGAATGCTTGGGATCTGATTTATTTCTGAGGGCTCTGCGTGGAGCTTTCAGAGTGCGGAAGCCTGCAGCAAAGAAAGAGGAAATTATTTAAAGCAAGTCTGCTTTTAAGTAGAAAAGAAATCATTTGTTGAATGTTTTAGATACTGTTGATGTTCTCAAATTTAAGGCATGAAAAGGAACCATTTCTAGGAGCAAGGCTGTGAGCAGGAGCCATCTCTTTGATCTGTATCTGCACACAGTGGGGTGGGGTCCATGAATTACATGGAAACGTAATGCGCTGTCATTCTTAAATAAAAACACACTAGCTAATTAAATTGAGGCCCAGTGACAAGTGACTGGTCTGCAGATTTGGAAATCTCTATCCTGTGCAGCTCTGCAGCTTGGGGTAAGTCACTTAACCTCTGTGTTTCCCAGCCCCCCTCCCCGTAGCCTCCCTGTCTACTGATGAAAAATTAAGTATGATTTACACAGAGCTGTATAAACGTATTTTCCTCATCCTTCAGGACTTGGACTCTGACATTAATCAGAACTGCACCCCCTGACATAGCATATGGTTGGCCTCCACATGTCCTCAGTCAGCCAGGCTGCTGTCTGGGCTGGCTGCTCCTAGGGTCTCTGCTGGTCATCACAGAGTCAAAGGTTTGGAGACCCAAATGTTGGAGGACGTAGGTCAAGCAGGGAGAGTGGTCCCACGAGACAATGGGAAACACTTAATCTCTCATTCTTCAACTCCCACATTGTAATGGGCCAGCCAGGACTTCCCCAGATGGCGTCTTGACTTGGCCAGGATCTTCATATAAGAATTATTTACACCACTGAGCATTAGCCTAACTCATCCTGGATATAACAGATTGACAGCACATGCATATCTGGCCATATGATGGCCAGCAGTCCTCTGGAAGCCACAACTTTAGGTGGGATGCTGAATGTCTGGAAATCCAGCAGATCATTTGTAAAAGTGGTACATCATCCTTAAAAAACAGGAAGAGCGATATCTTGCTCATGAAATCAACAAACTACCTCAGCAAGCAATAGAATAAGAGATTATCCCCAAAGTAGTAAAATGATAGATTACCAGTGAGACAACAGATATCAAATAAAACAGACAGAGCAGTAGATGAGGTTTAAAGTAGTAGTTGGCCATACAGTTCATGAAGGGAGGTTGTCCAATGCTGTTTTTTGCCCTCATAGTAGTACCAACCTGGTTGGTAAAAGGTACACCCTTTTATACACCAAAACTCATCCAGTTTTTAGGTATAGGAAATGCCTTTTCACCTGTGGAAAGGTTTCCCTCTTAGATGGAGAACTGGAGTTTCACCATGGAAAAAGCTGACCTCAAGTTCTAGTCATTTCTGGAGGGCAAGGTCAGATTTCAATGCCAGACCAAGAGGCATCTATAAAGTGCTCTCAGTCCATGTTCAAATTGTAGATTTTCAGGGACTGATAGTTTTCTCTTTTGTTTCCAGCAGCATCTGGGAAGGCCAAGACACTAAACTGATAAATGAACAAGAAGCCCAGGCCTGGATTCATCACCTCTAAATGAGATGAGACTTCCTTTGTTAGCACTGTGGCTGCTTCAGGATCTCTCTGTGGTCACTGGAGAAACCTTCAGCCAGTGAGTCAGACTTCACCACAGATGTCTATCTTTTTCCATGGGTTAGGGAGAGGCCCTAGTGCAGCTACTAACTCAAAATTAAGTACCTCATTTGTGTTGGATGCTCCTCTATGCCAGTGTATAAGCAGTGATAATCTCCAGCACACTCTGTAGCCTCACCGGGGGCTTGGGGAACCTGCAATGTCAAATGCTCATTAGAAGTAAATGGGACAGGGGTACATCAGAAAACATTCCTCAGGAGTCTGGGATAAATAATTACAATTTCCCATGTTATCATTCGGGCCAATGTTTCTTGTCCCATCACTGGACACCTCTGAGGAGAGCCCATCTCTGTCTCCTCTGCCCAGGGAAGTGGTGGAGTCACCATCACTAGAGGTGTTCAAAAAACGTGTAGACGTGGCACTTCGGGACATGGCTTAAGTGGGCATGGTGGTGTTGGGTTGATGGTTGGACTTGGTGATCTTAGAGGTCTTTTCCAACCTTAATGATTTTGTGATTCTGTCTCAGCAGGGAGCTGCAGAGAGCAATAGAAACCCCTTTTGCCTTCTCTCCCACTGCAACCCACCCAGCTCTCAGCCTCTCCTTGCATGCCCTGAGCTCCAGCCTCAGCCATGATTTGCTCCTTCAGCAGCATCCCCTGCCAGCCCCAGCTGTCTGCAGGATTGCATCACCCTCTTTCAAGAGGATCTGCCTCTGCGTCCAGGCTGTTGGGGACCTTGTCAACACAGTTCGCCTTGGGCCATCCCAGCAGTGCTGATGCCTGCTGTGCCACCCACTTGTCTGACATCCGGGTGCTCGGCATCCCCAGTGCTGAAGATGGAATCGTGATGCTGGGCAGTACCTGGACTAAGTGCTCTTTCACCGGGCACATTGGAGGTCTTCCTCCCTGGTCACCACCCCATGCAGAGCTTTGTGGACTGACCCAGTGGACATTTCTCCTGCAAAAGCTACATCAACCCTTTCCACATCCCACTGAAAACACAAGTGTGAAGACAACCCGTGCTGTAATTTTGAACTCTGAGAAGTCAGCAGGGCCCAGTCCATGTTTCTTCTCTCCACCCAGTGGTGCAAAACCAGAGACACCCTGGGGGAGCCAACGGCCCCCCGTGTAAACGAGGCCGGGGTCTGGCACGCAGCGAAGGGACCTGGTTTGCATTATCGAGTTTCCTTGCACATAGCCTGATTTATTAATTTTTGGAGCAATCTGTGCAGGACTATATTCACTGAGCTAATTTTAAGTGGCTTTTTAAAGCAAACAAACACAGGATTCCAGCTATTCCTCCTCTGCTGTCTCATCTCTAGCTGACAGCTTGCTCCAGCAGGAAAATCCGAGCCCACAAGGACTGCGTTTCACTGCTGTGTATCAAAACAAACACGCACCCACACAAAAAGGGACCCGACCGCTAACCTCAGGCAGCTTCATTTATTACACACAGTGCTGTCTTTTAAAGGAAACCGCCTGCCCTGCTGCGGCTGGCTCTTTCTTCCCCATCGGAGCGTTACATGAGCAAAACCGAGGACCTTCTGAGCAGCAGCTCAGTCACC